>NC_061803.1:1933202-2244868 GCF_021462225.1 Girardinichthys multiradiatus | reverse complement strand
ACGACAACAAAGTTGATCATCGACCTCCTGCCTAGGGTGTCCTGGTGCCAAGTACACAGATGGACACCCTTATGTTTGAACATAGTGTTCATTATGGACAATCCGTGACTAGCACAGAAGTCCAATAACAAGACACCGCTCCGATTCAGATCGGGGAGGCCATTCCACCCGATCACGCCTCTCCAGGTGTCACTGTCGTTTCCCACGTTGGCGTTGAAGTCCCTCAGCAGAATAATGGAGTCCCCGGGAGGAGCACTATCCAGCACCCTAACAGGGACACAAAGAAGGCCGGGTACTCCGCACTACCGCTCGGCCCGTAGGCCGAGACGACAGTCAGAGACCTATCCCCAACCCGAAGGCACAGGGATGCGACCCTCTCATCCACTGGGGTAAACCCCAACACGAGACGGCTGAGCTGGGGGGCAACAAGCAAACCCAACCCAGCCCGCCGCCTCTCCCCGTGGGCCACTCCAGAGTAGAAGAGAGTCCAACCCCTCTCAAGGAGATGGGTTCCAGAGCCCACGCTGTGCGTGGAGCGAGCCCGACTATTTCTAGTCGATATCTCTCGACCTCCCGCACAAGCTCAGGCTCCTTCCCCCCCAGCGAGGTGACATTCCACGTCCCTAGAGCCAGCCTAAGCATCAGGGGATCGGGCCACTGAGGTCTCCACCTTCGTCCGCCACCCAATCCTCTTTGCACCGGTCCCTCACGGTTCCCCCTGCAGGTGGTGGGCCCACTGGGGGATGGCCTCGCGTCTCTTGTTCGGGCTTGGCCCGGCCGGGTCCCGCGAGGAGAAACCCGGCCACCAGGCGCTCTCCAGCGAGTCCTGACCCCAGGCCTGGCTCCAGGGTGGGACCCCGGCTCCGCCGTACCGGGCGACGTCACGTGCCTCGATATTTTCATCCTCATGAGGGATTCTTGAACCGCTCTTTGTCTGACCCGTCACCTAGAGCCTGTTTGCCATGGGAGACCTACCAGAGGCATTTAGGCCCCAGACAACATACCCTCTAGGATCATTTGAGCACTCAAACCCCTCCACCACGTTAAGGTGGCGGTTCAAGGAGGAATTAAGATTCATCTTCTCAAGGCTATCAGGAGAGCTGCTGAAGGTAAAGAAGTCCTCCTGATGTTAGCAGACTTTAGTGGGTGAGGCTGTTAGGAGGGTGGAGGAGACAATATGGTGCTTTACAACTGAAGAAGAAGACATGGGGATGGGTTAGCCAGAAGATCAAAAATCCTTCATCCAAAAATTCCTTTCCTTGTCCTTTAAAAAAAACAGAGGTCCAGGATAGTTCACCAATCCAAAGCCCTCTGATCCAAAAGACCAAAGTCAAGGTAACAACAAAAATCCCAAAGAAAATCCTCACTTACAGAAAACAACAACAGTCTGGTTCTGATCCAGAGGAATCAGATAACTTGAACACAGACAAGGAGAAAAAGGTGAGTTGCAGAACAGGTGTAGACAATCAGAGAGTAAGTTTCATATTTCTGTTCAGCCCACCTGAATCAGTACTTGTAGAACCATATTTTGCTGCAGTTACAGCTGCAGGTCTTTTGGGGTTTATCTCTAGCAGCTTTAGACATCTACAGACTGAAATGTTCAGACGAGCTTAAATTCACTCAGATTGGATGTAGAACGTCAGCAACTTGCTTTAGCTTCTCAATTAGATTCATGTCTGGACTTTGACTGGAACTTTCTAACAGATTATCTAAACCATCCATTGCATCTCAGGCTTTATGTCAGGGTGGTTTTCCTGCTGGAAGATGAACCTCCACCCCAGTCTTAGATCTTCTGGTTTTCTTCTAGTATTCTTCTGAAACTCGGACCAGCTTTCTGTGCCTGCTGATTGAAAAACACTCCCACAGCATGATGATGCCGCTGCCATGTTTCATGGTTAGGATGTGCAGTGTTGGTTTTCTGTCACACCCAGGGTTTTTGCATAGTTTTTTGCCAAAATTTTTTACTTTATTATATTATAATATTTTAGGCCAACTGATCAAGGCTGAAAGATTTTTTTACTCCATGAAGGATGTTGCTCCCACACCATGATGAGAAGACCTTAGGTTTGAGTGCTCCACCTTTATCTGAGGTTCATGAAGTCTTTACGACAAGCAGTGAAGCTATTAGCATAAAATGGCTTGCAATTTAATCTTATAGGTTTATAATATTTAATTACACAAAGCTAGAATCTATTTACCAATTAGGAACCTTCTGAAGGCAACTGGCTGCACTGGGTTTTATTTATGGGTAACAGGGCAAACTGGGCTGAATAGGAAGGGATGTCATACATTTGGAAAGCTATGCATGATTTTCTTTCACAAATAAACACCATCTTGTGTTGGTCTGTCACATACAATCCTAATTAAATGCACTGAGGATTTTAGCTGTGGCAAAATTTAAAAAAAAGTTTAAGGAGTGAGAAAATTTTTAAGGAAGTGTGGCTCACTGATCAACTTTCTGTTAAATTGTGAGCTTTTTCTTTTGAAGACAAACAAGAATGAGCTCAACGACGAGTCAGCTCACATCAAGTGACCCAAACAAAGTACTTTAAAGCCACAAGGGTGGGTTTAGTTTTTCCTGTAAGGCCTTCTTCACTTTGACAATAAAAGAAAGAAGAAAAAACACTTCGGAGCTTCACAGAAAAAATCACAGAAAAAATAGCTTCATTTTGAGTTGCTTCCTTAAACTGTTCTCCCTGATTGCAAACAGACATTCATCTACTTAATGCCTCACAGCCGAGTTTCAGCCGCTGCACGCCCGCAAACAAGCCTTCTCTCCTCGTCTTTCTGCCCACCAACCCTGGCGCTGGGAACAATCCTCAACCACTGCAGGTTGGAGGAGAGCTGCTGCCAAGCGCCTCCATTTAAGCCAAACACCTTAAACCGTTTCATTATATGAATGTTTTGGAGTTAGAAACTGGAGAATCACCACAGGGCAAGGGTTTATTTCAGTATTTATTTCAACACCTTAGCCTCTATCATGTTATATACTGTATTTTATTCAAAACAAAATTTATATATATTTATATACCTTTTATCTCTGCATACGTATGCTCATAAAATATGTAGTCATGATGCATTACACTAGGCCTAAAAATACTCTGCTATTCATAAGGTGTAATGCATTCTACGCTACTGCTCAGTCCGTGTTCGCTCAGAGCGGCGGTCCATCGGCAGACAGCACTGGAGATACTCATGGTCATAGTTTGGTGCTCACATGGAGAACATAGGCCTTAAAATGAGCTTCACTGGGGTCGCCGCAGTATAGAAAGCATTTACAGAAAAGAACAAAAATTAAGCATAAAATGTCAAAGAATTTGTCCACACTACCTGGAAGACAGAGATTCTTAAAAATGTTCACATACCTAACATTATACTTTTCAGTATACTATATTTTTTATTGTCTTTGCTGTCATTATCATCATTACATACAGAGCTATAAGTGATGTGTGTTTTGCCTCCACAGTTAAATTTAAACTTGCATGTTAAATTAAAGCCCAGTTTGGGATGTAACACAAACCATAATTTTAAGTTTATTTCAGCAAAAACCTGTAAAAAGTTGATGCGAGCCCAAGATTTAGTGAAACCATTTGATCGTCAGGTTAGAAAACAGAAAAAACGAATTATTTAAGGAGCAGAACAAGCGTTTGTTTGTATGGAAAAAGGAAGAGAAGGTATAAGTCAGGGAAAGAACATTATCAGACAAGCTGACTCACAGAGAAATTTAGGCAAATAGAGAAGCAGAAAAAAGCCCTTTTTGATCACCGGACCTACACGAAGATACAACTTTGACCTTTACTTTCACCCCAAAGCAGAGATAAAACGCTCTGAGTTTGCTCCGATGTTCTGTCTGGATCTGGGGAGAATTATGGATGAAAAATCTCTTCCTCATTTTCTCAACGTTTAAAAACACCCTGACCAGTTTTATATGAATGATTGCTGTCAGCACTGAGTACAAAACAAATGTTTTCTTTTACTAATCCTGCAAAACATGTAATAGATACTTAAGGCTTGCAAAGTACAAACATACAAAGCTTATTGGGGCATCCTTTGGGGCAAATCTGCGTGTGTTTATATATATATATATATATATATATATATATATATATTATTTTGGTCTATTGTTTTCTATCATTTACAAACAAAATAAAAATGTGTGGATCTGATCTGCTGAATAGCACAAAGCAGACGTCAGAATGAGCACGTCTCTGCTTTTAATAGAGTCTCTGCTTCAGTCACAGTAAATAACATTTTCCTGGGCGATTTGTCTGCTTGTCTTTATACTTAAGTTTTCTCAGCAGCAGCTCTGAGCACCAGATGGTGTGAGAATCCATCTGTCGCTGTGCCTGGAGGAAAAAAATAAATGCTGAAAGTGTGTTTATTTTTTTACACCACAAAATAGTGCGTTAATTAAAAGCCCGTCCATCAAAAGTTTAGAAACATATTTTCACTTATAAACCATCAACTCAGGACATTCTGACTTGTTTTATACTTATTCCATAAATTTACGAGCAGTGAAGCAAACACCGTCCCCCAGATTTCTACCCCCTTAGGCTTAGCCTGTCGATGTCCACTGTTCTTCTCTTGCACATCTTCGGTTATTGATCATCTTTGTCAATTAGTTTCTCTCCCTTTTCTTTCCCCTCTGAACCATCCCTTCACTTTCTCAGTCTGTGACTCGAGGAGACGTGGGGACATGCAAAGGAGAGGAGAGACGCCTGGGGAGAAAAGGAGGCCAAATCAAAGGATAAGAATGGGTGGACTTTAACTACAAACTAAATAGGGTTGATAAAATTCAATTTCAAACAGATGGAGAAATGATTGGATAACTAATTAGACTGTAAGGATAAAGAATGTCGAAAGGTAAGGAATGGTTGAAATAACTTATATGAAGCTAACGAGACCCTTTGACTTTCCTTGATCATCCAGAACTTCTTTCAGGACCATTTGATTGAGTCACCTCTACATCTCCCTACTTTTGTCCTCCCTCACCTGTCAGTGAGTTTCTTGAGGGCCCTCTCGATGTTCATTCGATGCCCCACACGTGTCACTCCCAGGTCCAAGAAGTCGTCCTTAGTAAGTGAAGGGAGATGAGATCCGTCTATCTCGTTGTCTATAAAACGATCCCTGTGTTCACCCAAATTTAAGTAAGTCAACCAGTCGGCAACGTCGTACTTGGTCCAGTAGGGTAGAGGCTTGATGGCAAAGGGTTTGGCAGGGGGAGGAGGGCTGAGGTGGGGATAGTTGAGACAGGAAGGGCTGGGTGGTAGATGCAAAGGGGAGGAGGCTCCAGAGAAGAAATGAGTCGGGGAGAGAGAGCGTGAGACGAGTAGAGGGTTTGGACTCGGCACACCAGATGGCGAGAACAGCGGGGGAGCTGAAGCGTGGTAGGGATCTCCAAGAGAGTGACCAGGAGACGGAGGAGTGAGGGGGCCAGGAAAGTCAAAGGGGTTACTGTAGATAGGTGTGGAGGGCAGGATAGGGAGAGAGGACGGCCTGGGTGGCGTGGGATTCGGCTGTTCGGTGTTGTAGATGAGAGGACTGGGAGCCCGACGCCTGGAAACTGAGGACCGCATCTCTTTAGAGGGACTACACTGAAAATCAAAAGTCTGCCTGCGCAACTTAGATCTGTGCTTAGGTGATGTTGGGTATGGGCAGTAGGTTGGAGAATGTGGAGGATGGGAATGTACCGGGGAAGTAGGCATCTGAGGAGAAGGGGATCGGGTCCAGTTGCGCTGAACTGGGACCTGAGGAGACGGAGAAACAGAAGGGGAGGCCGAGAGATTGGGAGTCAGGATCTGTCGATGCTGCGGGGACGAGGTTGGTAGTGGCGAGGTGGAGCGACCGGTTGGTGGGCTGTTGAAGGCATCAGTAAAATCTGCTGAATACCTGAAAGACAACATAAAACTTCACGTTGGTAACATCATTAATATTGACACAGAATAACATCTAATTGTATCTGATTGCAAGAAGCTAGGTTCTTACTCCCTATGCTCAAATGATCTGAGCTACCTTTACTAACGCAGCAGAAGGATGGGAAGGGAAACTGTTCTCCCGAAGTCAACCAGTCCATCAAATCCCCCTTGGTGCTGTAGGATCAGGGTACCCTTTACCCGACACAAGCTGAACTGATCTCTTTTTTTCTAGATGTAACTTTGTGTTTTGGGCTGACTACTGCTGTAAAAGGTAAACAGTAGTGCAATGGCTACTTTACAAATCCCGATCTGATATGGTCTTGATTTTAGATTACCATAAAATTTGATGTAAACGAGTAGAGATGCAGACAGAAATCTGCAGCTGACAGGAATTGGCCGATCTGCTGGTTGAAAACTGAAAAAGTACATTTTTTTATGATGCTTTTACTGTGCAGAGCAGGGTCCCCATCCCCCCAATGACTGACTGGTCAGGGCAATAAGCAATAGAAATCTTGTTCGGGATGCACACAATAAGTGACTTTTTTGTCTGAGCTCTTGTTCCGCCCCTGACACAGAAACGCCCTGGGTAAACAGTCGTGCTGACCACATCGGAATCCGGCTTCAACGTTTTACACGCTCAAATTCACATATAAATGTTGAATTTCTTTCTTGCATTTTAAATGTCATGAAATGGCTAGTACACAATGATTGCTAATTGTCCTGCATACACTTCTTGCCAAAAGTCATGATTGTCACTATAGAATATTATATTTTTAAGCTTAAAAACAGAGACACAAAATATTCTGCCTTGAAATAAAAGACATTTGGTTCATATTCCTTTTCAAATGAATTTTTATCATTAAATCCTTAATTAGGATATAATTATTGTCAATGTTTAATGGAATCTGGAGCTTGCAGGGGTTAATTAAATGTTAACTGACAGGTTGGTTGAAAAAGAAATAATTCGTTTTCAAGTGAATTAAAGATGGCTGACATGATGGGTATGCTTACTGTATGTTGGACTAGAAAACTGTTACTCTTGAAACTGTAACCACCAATATTAAATAAAAAGCTGTTTTTGAGGAAAGCCAGAAGCATAATCACCAATTGAACAACGTGAGCAAAAGCGGGAGGCTGATGGTAACATCCCTGGTTTCATGTATCAGTGAGGAAGCATGAAGATGTAAAGCTATTTACAAAGAAACAGAATTTTCTACATGTTGAGACATATCTGTGGTTCAATCAGGTTGTGAGAGAGAGCACAGATAACAGAAAGGCTTTATACTCTTAAACATATTTCATGTTTTATCCTCTAAAACATGAAACACCCTGGACGTAGCTTTGCTGGCGGCTTTCTGACAATCTTAGAGTCAAGATAAGGGGCTACATTTTCGAGAAATAAACACGGAGAGTGCTGCTTTAGTAATGCTAACCATGCTAATCGCTAACATAAGATCCTAAACTCATTTTACAAAAATCCCTTTGTCTTTGCATTAAAGGATTAGTAAAACGTTGTTTTATAGAAACTCCTGGTTCTGATACAAATAATTAATGACAGTTCCGGACAGAAAGACAAGAAATACTGAATGTTATTGCTATTTTCTTGTAATGTAGTTCCAAAAAAGAAGTTAGAATCGGCTAAATCGTTATCGGCAGGTTAAATCTTTCCAAAAACCCGAGATCAGAAATCTGCAGCATAATCCTGGTAGGAGCATCTCTATGATTAACCATCTAACAGTGCTTTACAACATTGTGCTTGCATGAATTTTGATCTCAGAGTTGTTACTATTGCAGAATTTAGGTCTGGCTAGGTTTTAAGTATTTTCCCCAGCTGGGTAACCAATCTGTTTCATTAAGGGCAGAACACTAGTTATCTACCACATTTGAGATATTGAATGTTTTTAATCTGCTATCAGAACCTCACTGTAACCAAAATAGTTTAGTGCTATTCCTTTTAAAATGCTACCAGAAAGTCATCCTGCATGTTAGAGGTTGATGAAAACAAACAAACCTATGCATGGCAGGGGACTTAGGAGCATGGCTCCAGTCATCCATGCTCTTCATGCCACTCATCTGTTGCAGCTTGGAGCTCAGCTCATTGATGATGTTGGCTTTCACCCCAGAAAAAGGTGAGTGAAGTCTGCGACCCTCCAAGACCATACCCCCATGCTGGACTCCTGCTTGCTCATGTTCTGCAATGTCTCCCCAGACCACTGATCTAGGTTCCAGGGGCCTCTCTAAACAGGCAGCTAGGGCGGAGCTAAAGCCATCTTCAATTCTTCGACTTTGTTTGTGCTTTCTGTCGTCAACAAGACTTATATCTAAATTGGCATCTTCAGGGTGGCTTTGTCTCTGCAGCTGCAAAGGAGCCGGGTTGGTGCTGTTCTGCCTGCGTAATGCTATAGGCGGGCCCCTCCCTTCCACTTCCTTGTAATGAGACACCTTTGGAAAGACAGGGTTTGCCAGTTTGGAGGTGTGCACCTCAAATGTTTGGCCTCCCCTGTAGGCTGTGCAAGGATCCTGATGTTCACTGACTTTTTCTCCCTCGCCTCCTCGTCCATCACCTCCAAGTCCTATTTTTTCTCCTCTCAGGCCACCCAGTCCCAGCATTTCTAGATGATGGTCACTACTGCTATGGCTGTCCAGCTCCTCAATTCCAGAATCCACCACTGTGTCTTGCCAGTCTCCACTCTTGGGAATACCTGTACTGTAATAAGTGAGATCGGTTTCTTTACTTCCTGTGCTAAGGCTCATTTTGGCCCCAGCCATGCTGTAATCAGAGGATGCTGGAGAGGTTGTGGTGGTTGTGGCTGCAGCAGTTGCTGTCATTGTGTTTGTAGCATAGGTCATGGTGGTAGTAAGGGCAGCTGTGCCTCTGTCCTGGGCTGAGGTCTGAACACCAACCAACGGGTCATTAGCGCTGTAGTAAGGGTGTGAATGAGACATGGGCTGGGGTCTGTGTAGTGATGTGACAGGGACAGCAGCTGCTGAGGTGGTGGTGGTAGACGACGGTGCAAATATTTGTGGGGACGGATACGACGGAGAAAGCGCAGACTGCGTGAGGTTGGCCACTTCACTGTCATAGGAAGTGAGGCTGGAAGCGGCAGAGTCACCACCTTGTGAGGAGGTTTGGGGAGCATTTGAGGGCTTGGAAGATGAAGAAGGAGGTGGTGGAGGTGGAGCAACAGACATAGGATGTTGACTCTGGTGGTGGTGATGATGATGCTGAGAGAACTCCAGTGCTCTCTCATTCTTTCCATTAGCAAATTGTAGAGGAGGGGGCAAGGGATCTGCAAAAACAAACTCTTCATCTACATCTATTGAGGGAGCTGGCGGAGGAAGTACCATTAGTCCCAGGCCACCCGCCCCAGCTCTTGCTTCTCCCATTGTGTCATTAGTCTGTGATGGAGCTGTGGGGACAGTGTACTGTGGAATGTAGCTCGTGTTGGGAACGTTTTCCATCTGCAGATAGGTAGGTCTACGGGGAGCAGGTTGGGTTGGTGGGGGAGGAGGCTGAACAGACTGAGCATGTTTGCTTTCGTACATCTCCTTTTCTCTCTCTCTGCTGCTCTGTGGGTAGTACTGGGGTGAAAACTGGCTGTTTCTGTCCTCAGAGAAACGAACTCTAAGACCCTCCTTAGGTCCTCCCTCTTTTTCTCTCTCCACCCTTTCCCCACCTCCTCCTCCTAAGCGTAAAATCCTTGGTGACTGCGGCCGGCTTAAAGATGCAGGTGAGATGGTGGCAGAGGGAGATCCAAGGTGGAGGGACACCGGAGAAGTGTATGCCGATTGTGTTGGGGTTGCAAACAGTGAGGGTGTTGGGGTCTGAATGGGTGTGGGGAAGGCTCCAACTGTGGACAACTGCCGACCAAAGTGCCTCTCATCTCGGCGTGTCCTCCGGTCATCTTTCAGAGCTCGTTCTCTTGCAGCCAGTGCCAGGCCAAGTGGGGACGAGGGGTCAAGCACTTTCCCTGTTAGTGGGTGAATAAAGGTTGTAGGCTGGATACCATAGACTGAGGGAGCTGACTTGGGCTGCCCATCCTGACCAAGGACAGGTGAAGAGTACTCTGGAAGGCCAAAAGCTGGTGGCATGCTACTGGAATAGTTCATGTAGTTGTCTCCAGAAAACATGCCCTCATCTATAGATTTGGAAGGTCGAAGTCGAGGGGTAGGCACCTCCATTTTTGAGCTTTGCAAAGGCTGAACTTGGACCAAATGTGCTCCTCCTCCTCCCTCTCCTACTCCCCCAACTCCGCCTCCTGCCTCTCCTTGGATGTCTTCCTCTGATGACTGAAAGAAAGATGCGCTCTTTCTTCTCATGTCTCTTAATCGTTCTCTGTCCCTGCGCGTTCCTCCTCCACTAAATGCTGTGCCAAATGTTGAGGTATAGTCCAGCTTTTCCAGGTTTTGCTGTGAAGACACAGCAGGTGCAGCGCTCGATGAAGGCAAGGAATTGGGTGTAGTCGGTTGAGGTGGTGTGGAGGTGAGTGGTGAGGGTAGGCTTGTGCTGGAGTTGTCTGGGGCTGTGTTTCCAGAGGTTTGATCCTCTACGTCCTGGGAGGGCTCTGCTTCCATGCTGCTACCCTGGCTGCTTCGACCACTACTGCTGGTGGATGGCGCTTTGACAATGATAGTGGGGATGGGGATGGAACTCTTCTCTTTGGTTGCACCTCCTTTACCCCTATGTTGTCTCAGTCCATCCTCCACCTTTGACTGCTTAATCAAAGCTCCACGACCTCCGCGCCTCGCTACTCCCCTTCCATCTCCTCCACCTTGCTCCCGGTTGGGGAGTTGTGCAGGATGTTGTCCCTGTTGGGCTTTTGGCTTTGCACTTGTTGGTGGTGTGGCACTGCTGTATCCTCTCCTCAGCCCTCCCATTTTGCCACCACCTCTCCGAGGTGCCTCCGGCTCTCTTATAGACAGTCCATCTGACTGCCTGCGGAGGGTGGGAACCATGACCTGCTGGTTCATCCCGCCAGGTCCTCCCCTATCCCAGGCAGCCTGCGTACGATGTGCTGGCTGTGAGTGGAGCTGGTAGTGGGCTTGAGATATAGAGGGAATTGGCATAGCAGGCCCTCTACCAGTATAAGGGCCTGCAGATAAAGGTGGCTCTGGGGCAGACGTGTTAGGGGGTGGTGGGATGTCTTCTGGTCCTGGCACTGAAAGGCTGCGAGCCAGCTTCATAGCAGGTGGGTGGAGGTACTGCCTTTCTTCTTCTGTCACACCTAAAGCCCAAAACACAAAGTTACATCTAGAAAAAGAAAGTCATATATCAGTGCTGATCTGTAGTTACCAATGGATTTTTGACGCATCATGACTGCATGTTGAGGTCCGTGGCCTGGTTGAAAATGGGCCTGGTTATAACCAAATCCTTGGCCAGTCTGCATCATGCCGAAGGATGACTGCTGCTCATACGGTTGCTTCACCGTGTTTGAGCACATTTAAGAAGAAGAGCAAACAAAACAGCATAAAAATGTGTTTGAATGTAATGAAGCATAATAATCTGATCCTGAATACATATTCTCCAAAATAACCAGGTATTGTGTTTGCTGGTGAAACTGACTCAGAACAAACAACCCTGGTAAGGATGGTTAAAAGCCGTTACATAAATGAATCTTTTATAGCAGTAGCATAATTACACTATAAAAATGTAGAGAAAGACAGCCTTTAATCTGAGATGTAAGATCATTTATGTAGATCATGTCTACAAAACAATTGTTGTTGGTGGTACATTCACTGGCACCCCTGTTGTCAATATTTTGTGCAACCATCTTTAGGAAATAGGTCGCCGTTTTTAGTTTACTGGTAAAGTCCAGAAAGTTTTTTATTTTGGGTTAGGGTTAGGGTTAGATTTTGAAAATAACAAATTATCTGTGTTTTTGTATTTCTTAATAAAATCTTGATATAAATGCCATGTTTTCTCTTGTATTTGGACAATTTATCATTGGTGCTGAGCTTCAAGTGTCTGAGGATGGAAGGCCTCGTTACCAACACCCTAAGGTTATACATGTAATACAGGAGCTTAATTATATATTTCCAATACCGTTACAGTTTCATTTGTTTTAAAAGGATTGAGCGTTTAGTCCTTTGTGTTAAAAACAAACATTTCCTAACACCCCCCCACCCCGACTGAATATACAAGTCCTCAATTTCAAGGCTAGATTTAATAAATTTATTTTACCTGTAAAATTATACCTCTGCAATAAGAAATGAATGTATTTTAAGCCTTTTTCTACATCTTCACAGAGCTGCTCATAAATTTGTCCTTGTCTGTAAATGAACAGACATCTTTAGACTCAAACAGTTGATTTTTGTGTGGGTGGTCTGATGTCAGTCATCGCTCTAAAGTGCAGTAATGGCAGATAAAGCTGAAAAGCTTTCCATATATACATCCTTCTTACCAGCATTACTCACTTCCATATGTATGAGCTGTATCCTGGAGAGGGTGTGGGGGTTGTTTATGTTAATCTGTTCTGCAATCATTCAGAAATTGGGCTTGTTGTAGCCGTGACTGCATCTGGGACTACTTCCTGACAGTACCTCATTGGAGACGTTGGGAACAATACTCTTGCTCCGGTCCCTCTTGGCTCCATGACCCTTCTGGCCCTGGTTGTCTGATGTTATAGTGTGTTGGGCAGCAGCCAATATTTCATCAAGTTTATCTGAGAAAAGAATTAGAGAGAGCGCAGAAAGGAGCACGTTAAAGGGAGTACCCTCTTGACCCTTTTCAACACCCTCTCACAGTAAGACAAGTGCAGTGGGAGAAGATTCTTACTTAACGCCATCTGATAAACTGTCCTCTTCTTATCAGGAGCCTGAGAGGACTCATATTCTGCAAAATATGGAGGAAAAAAGAGGATCAAGCAGACCAACTTTTAATTAAAGCTCAGGGGCTGATCTTGCTAACGATAAAATCTGATATTCACCTGCTTTCTTCTTCCACGGAGAGGCAGCTGGTGTGTGCATTATTTGGGAAACACATATTAGGTAAGTCTAGAACTGCTATAAGGTTACATATAATAAGCAGATGAATGGGTGAAATACATACTTAGACGTATATAATAAATGCTGATGTGATGACAGGGATGGTGATGAGGACAGACATGATCATGAGAGTACATATTCTCGCACCTTTCTCCACTGTAGGCAGCACATTTTGGTGAAAAGGAAATAAAATTAGGTATTATTGTGATAAATGGAATTAGACAAACATCATCACTCAGCATCTTCCTGCTTTTTATATCTTTTAACCTCGCTTAACGATCATCTTTCTTCTTCAAGGGTTGTATTGAAAATGCAAATGACTCAAAATAGTCCTGCTTCTTGTAGCTGCTCAGGTAAGAGAAGATCAGACTGTACTTTCCTGGATAATTGTCCTGTCCGTCTGCATCAGCTCTGTTACAGCACCGCACCAAAGTATTTCTACTTCTTCAACTATTTCACCTTCTGTTCATGCTATAACCCCAGACTTCCAGGTAACTTATTTGTTTTCATGTGACAGCTGTGCATAGTCATGAAATGGGAGAAAAAAGATACATGTTTTTCATTCTTTTTTTTAACAAATAAAAATCTGAAAAGTGCAGTGTACATTATTACTCTCCCGTCCTGAGTCAACACTTCCTTGCTGTTATGTCTCCACCAGCATTGCACACCTGGAAGGCGTGGTAAGGCGTATTCGTCACTTCCTGTTTTCACTGTTGCACTCGGTGGATTGTTTGGTGTGTGAATCTCCCTCGTTTGATCTGATTTCTCTCTACTGTGATATTTCTTACTTGTTTTAATACATCTTCCTTATTTTTTACCTCCATCTTCCTCCCTGTTGGTTGGAGTAAGGGGGAGTCAGGTTTAGCCTAAACCGGCTCAGTTATGGTTGAGGTGCAAACACACCTGTATGACCCCTTCTCTTTTCTATTGGTTATAATCAGTCAGACAGAGAGAGGCATCCCAATCCTTGTGGTTTTTGTATAACAATGGTCATCAGTGGGCTCTAGATGGACAAACCTTATCAGTTTATTATTTTACTTAGTGCCCCTACATGTGGCCCATTCTGGGTGGCCGGGCTCTGGCACTTGGTGGTTTGGTCTGGCCTCCCCGGCAGCCCTGCGCCGTTCCGGACCCTTTTTGGGGTGCCTTGAGACAACATTGTTGTAAATAAGTGCTATATAAATAAATAAACTGAAACTGAAACTATCTCTGTAGTTATGCTGCTATAGGCTTAGGCTGCTGGAGGACATAACGACCACTTTCACCCTCTTCGCTACATTCTCACACTACTCTCCAATTTTGCATTATTTGCTGTTATTTCAGCTTTTAACTTTGTTCTCTCTCTTTTCTCTTCCTAGAAGCTACACCTGGCCTGGCTCTGTGTCTACCTGTGACACCTTTCTGGAGAGGGGCATCGTCCGAGCTTGTGCTGGCAACAACTTAATGCTCACCTTCTACAGATGATCCACATGGCCCTGTCTTTTAGTGTTTAACCCTTTCTCTCTCCTAGACATGGCTACTGACTGAGCTTCTACTGTGACTAACTCTATGTGCTCTCTTTCAGACTCTAACCTTGAAAACTGGCTCAGAGTTTATCTGTTCTTTCTTTCTAGATGAAACGACTAAAGGAGCTACATCCATTAACATTTACTTTTCCTTCCCATAGAAAGTACTCCTGGATCAGTGCTTCTTTGTTCTCTTTGTGTCTCTGCTCTGTTCTCTCAAACCTCCAGTCGGTCGTGGCAGATGGCCGCTCACACTGAGCCTGGTTCTGGTTCTGCTGGAGGTTTCTTCCTGTTAAAAAGGAGTTTTTCCTCTCCACTGTCGCTACATGCATGCTCAGTATGAGGGATTGCTGCAAAGTCAACACCAGTGACTGTCCACTGTCTCTACATACTCATCCAGGAGGAGTGAATGCTGCAAGTCACTGACTGGATGCAATCTGCTGGGTTTCCTTAGATAGAAAAACTTTTTAACCAATTTGAATAAATAACTGAATCTGACTGAACTGTTCAATGATTAGGATTAATTGGAATGTATGAGCCTGACTTTTGTGAAGTACCTTGAGACGACGTGTTGTGAATTGGCGCTACATAAATAAACTGAATTGAACTGAATTGGAGACTGTTCTTCACAGTTTTCTTTGCAAACTGTCTCAAGCTCATTTAGATGGAGTTAGTTTCAAGTCTTGCCAAGTACTTTCAATTGGACTTAATTTAGACTTTGACTAGACCATTCTAAAGAATAATTAGGCTTTTACGTAAACAATCTCATTGCGGGTTGTTGTCCTGCAGGAAGGTGAGCCTCGACCACAGCCTCAGCCTCTAACGGGTTTTCTTCTAGGATTGTCCTGCAACTCAGGCCAGTTTATCTGTCCCTGCTGAAAATAAGTCTTCCCACAGCGTGATGCTACCACCAACCTGTTTCACCATGGGATGTGAACGTTATGAAGGAAATTGGTTCCCATGGATTTCATTTGGGAGTCTTAGAATTCAAGGGGTCATAAAGGCTAAGGGAATAAATACTTGTGCTAGGCAATGTAGTTTTAAATGTTTTTTATCCCAAATTGTAAGATGCGCTGATGCAGCTTCATCAAAAAATGATTTCAGTGAGGTCCCACTAAAACCTAGGTGTTCATAACTAACCTTAATAATTCTATTAGATTTTGTTTGCTAGTATTTATCCTCCACATCAACTTACCCATGTCTTCCAGCTCTGATGTCATAGATTTTGATCGCAGGGCAATGGCAGGAGGGGTCAGTCTTTTTGTCTGCTGGGGCGCTGCCAAGGAAAACGGCCAAATGCAAAATATAATGTTTAGGGTTCTCGTAAACACACACAGTCACCAATGGCAGCTACATTTCATCAGGCTTTTTGGGATGAAGTAAACATGGCGTCATCCTCATCATCATAAGCAAAACACAACACCGAAAGTTACTTCCAGGGAAAATGTTACCTTTCTTTCGTGCTGTGTCCTCCAGTTCGGGGTTCCGAGCAACCATCACCACCTTCACCATGAGGCTGTTGCCGCCCTGTCGGATCATGTTGACTACCTGTCGATGACCCACCTTCACCACATTCTGGCCGTTCACCTGAGAAACCCAAAGCACCCTAAATGAATTGATGCACTGCAGTGATTCATATTTACATGGAAAGTAAAACATCTTTAAAAGGAACAGATAAGCAGACTTCACTGCCGTCTATTATGGATTATATGCTTTCTTTCATCTAAAATAGGCTAAATTATAGGTCTTTAATTTCCTGGCAAAATGTGTGAAATAAAATTTACAAAATACAATTTTATTACAGCATAATTGTTTCACGCTTTCTGTAAAATTATGTATATGAATATTTACTCAATAGGAAAACAAATCCAATTTTTAGAAATAAATATTTTAATAAAGTGCTTTTGAAAGAGCACCAGGCCCACAGCATTACAGATCCTCCACCATGCTTAACAGTGGACATATGGATATTTCCCACATATTCATCCTTTGTTTCCAACCAGAGTCACATGGAATGTAACTGAAAAGCTCCAACTTATCTCATCTGACCAAAGCATAGTTCCAGTTAAACTCTTATACTTCTACGTTTGTGATGGTAGGACAGAAAAGGTTTTTTCTCTGGAATTCCTTCAGCACGTAGAAACCATCTAATGGTGGTTCTGGAGACCCAGTGAGGTCACAGCTCTTGCTGCAGCTCTCCAACAAGGAGTTTTACCATCAGCTTGGGTCCTTGCACAGCCTTGTTTTTCACAGTTCCTGTTTTAAACGTTTTAATTATCCCTGTCTTTAGTTCTGAGCATACTTATGCAGTAAGCTATCTTCTTTTGGTGTTATACTTGCACTGTTGCCTTGCAGCAAGAAGGTCCTGGGTTCGACTTCCAGCCGGGGATCTTTCTGCATGGAGTTTGCATGTTCTCCCTGTGCATGCATGGGTTCTCACCGGGTACTCCAGCTTCCTCTCACAGTCCAAAAACATGACTGTTTGGTAAATTGGTTTCTCTAAAATGTCCTTAGGTGTGAATGGGTGTGTGTGTGGTTGTATGTCTCTGTGTTGCCCTGCGGTGGACTGGTGACCTGTCCAGGCTGTTCCCCGCCTATAGACTGCTGGAGATAGGCACCAGCTCCCCCTGACCTGCTATGGAATAAGCGGTACAGAAGATAAACTTGAATTGCATGTTCTCCTGTCTTTCTAATTTTGAAGATGCCTAAAAAGGGAAATTGGCCTTTGTGTCACACTATATTAATACCCCAGGGAAACAGATACTCTGGTGAGGAAAGGAAAGTATAGTATTAATAAAAAAAATGGGACAATTATAACTATTTTAGAGGAGCTGTTATGATTACCATGAATTCTACTGGTGATTATTGACTAACGTGACATGTTTTTCCCACGGAATAAATTGCTCACATTAAAGTCATAATTTTTACACATCTGAACAACTGGTGCCAATAAGTATTTATGCATCCGCAAATATCACTTTACTGCAACCAGTTCTGAATTCCCACTCTGGTCAATGCTTTGTTTATGCTCCAGATTTCCTTTTGATGGACTTGTAGGACCAGACTGTACTTGTTGCACCGAGTGTGTGGGCAGTGGAGTTAAACTGCAACTAGTTGGAGCTTACTTTAGTGCAGTAGGTTCTGTTAATTAATTTCAGATTCTTAATATATGTATTTAAAAGAAGTCATTATTAGAGTATTTTAAACCGTCAGCCTTACCTCGATGAGGAAATCCCCCATCCTCAGGCCCGCTCTCCAAGCCACGCCCCCTTCATCCACAGACTCCAGGTACTGCAGCGCAGGGAAGGCTGGCGTTGGAGTGAACTCCTCTATGGGAGTCTGAGCTGGAGGGAGTAAAAGAAAACAGAGAAATAATAAAAATATCAGCTCAAGAAATGTGGAGGTCACAGACTACATACTGGGTGGCATATGGTACATTTTAGGGGTCAGGTTTACCTTTGGCTCCTCTGAGTACGAAGCCAAAGCCTTCATTGTCTTTCTTCTGTAGGAGCACTGTCTTCTCCTTGATGATGTAGTCACTGTAGAAGAGAATTCACAGGAAGAGGGGGAATGAGGATGGAGAAAGAAAAGTTTAAAAATGGAATTGAAGAAACCTAAATGAATTTGAGGCCTAATGTTAATACAAAAACATTGTCCTAAAGTGCAAATAATGACAGCTATACTGCATCACATTATTATATCACACTGCAGAAAGAGATAGGTTGGGTTGAGAAGGCCATAAAGGAAGCATTAAATTTACAAAGAGGTTGATGGCAGGGGTACAGTTAGTCTCATAATGATCTGACTTTCCACACCATGGACTGATCCAGCTGCAGCTGATGAGTACTGAGCCAGGAGGAAGAGCACATTTGAAAAATATGCACACACACTGTTAACGGAAACAAGCGAATGCACCTAAATTGTTCTGCCTCTGGCAGCTTTTGGATGGATGCTTCTTCACTGACCCCCGAGTACCACTACTGGTCATACATGACACTTCAAATCATGAACAAGATGAGGTCGGACATGCTGATACTCCCTGGTCCTGCCTGTACAAACAAATTCAAGCATGACAGGACAGAAAACAACCATCGCAGCAGAGAGGGATGCAACCTGACTATGAGGAGTTTAGAGCCTTGGCAAGGTTCCTTCATTGTCTAGGGATGACTGGGACTCTTGTCCGCTCGGCTTTACTCTGAGGTAGGACTGGTTAAATGGACTCCAAACAGCCGCACGAAGCCTCATCTCATGACTCACTGCTGGACTTGACTTTCCAACGTCAGTTCACTCTGCCTTGCTTAGAGAACTCCGGGGCTCTGTGATCTGAGAGGATTTACAGATATTTGTTTCACAGGAAGCTCATATCTGTGTTGGTTTGTGTTTCTCGGTTTACCTCAGTCAAACTGAAACCAAGTTGGTTTCAAAGACCGACTGAACTGGTAAGCAGAAATAATCACTGACTGCTAAAACAAAACAGTTAAGCTTCTGTGGATGTCTTAAAGGGGTAGTTCAGATTTTTTGAAGTGAGGTTCTGTGAAAATATTATCAGTAATTGTTACTTTACCTGCAGCAGAAATATGTGATGATGCATTAAGCTTGTAGAAAAATAAAGAGATGGCTCAGAGTGGTGAAAGGCTAAAAGCCTGTTAGTCAGGGGTTCCATTTTAGCTGATTTTAGCCATTTAAACATGTTTGTTTCTACAGCATGCAGATCAGTCTGTTCACGGAGGCTGAAGCTAATGGCTTTCTGTGACCAGTGGACTTCTGCATTGTGTGTGATGATGGTTAGACAACCCAAGAAACACCAGGACTGCCTTTTCCATTTATTCAACCTGACAATCTGAAAACATTAGCACATAGGGTGAGCCACAGATCTCCTGCCCAACCTACACGGAACAATGGTCCATGTTAGCATCCACCGCAAACTGTGGTCATAACAAGGTCAAGCAATTAGCACATTCAAGTGCCATAATGGCAAACTAGCAACTCAAGTACATGTACTGAAAGACATATCATTGATGCAAAGAAGAAAAATAAACATCTGAGCAATAGTAATAAAACTATTGTGGTGTATTAATTAAGTTTTCCTGACTTGCCCATTTGCATTAGGCGGTTATTTACACAAAAAGTTGGTTGTTATTTACACAGGAAATGGGGATAAGAAGCAGTGTGCCACCACTTTTGCCTCACTCTGTTACATTCTCGTACTACTCTCCAATTTTACATTATTTGTTGTTATTTCTGTTTTAACTCTTTTTAGAAGCTACACCTGACCTGGCACTATGTTTAGCTGTGACACCTTCATGGAGGGGGACATCAGCTAAGCTTCTGCTGCCAACAACTTAATGCTCACCTTCTACCGATGATCCACATGGCCCTGTCTTTCAGTGTTTAACCCTTTCTCTCTCCTAGACATGGCTACTGGCTGGGGTTTTACTGTGACTAATTATATGTGCTCTCTTTCATCCACTAGAGTTCATCTGCATATCTGTCTTTCTCTCCTAGATGAAGCCTCTAAAAGAGCTATAACCATTATGTTTAACTTGTCATTCCCATAGAAAGTACTCCTAGATCAGTGCTTCTTTGTTCTCTTTGTGTCTCTGCTCTGTTCTCTCAAACCCCCAGTCAGTCGTGGCAGATGGCCGCTCACACTGAGCCTGGTTCTGGTTCTGCTGGAGGTTTCTTCCTGTTAAAAGGGAGTTTTTCCTCTCCACTGTCGCTACATGCATGCTCAGTATGAGGGATTGCTGCAAAGTCAACGCCAGTGACTGTCCACTGTCTCTACATGCTCATCCAGGAGGAGTGAATGCTGCAAGTCACTGACTGGATGCAATCTGCTGGGTTTCCTTAGATAGAAAAACCTTTAACCAATTTGAACAACTAGGATCTAATAATAATGGATGTACTTGATTTTGAATCTGATGTATGATTGAGGGCTGCATGGTGGTGCAGTTGGTAGCACTGTTGCCTTGCAGCAAGAAGGTCCTTGGTTCAATTCCCAGCCTGGGGTCTTTCTGCATGGAGTTTGCATGTTCTTCCCGTGCATGTGTGGGCTTCCTCCCACAGTCCAAAGACATGCCTGTTAGGTTAATTAGTCTCTCTAAATTGCCCTTAGGTGTATGAATGAGTGTGTGTGTGGTTGTTTGTGTGTTCCCCTGCGATGGACTGGCAACCTGTCCAGGGTGTACTCCGCCTCTCGCCCATAGACTGCTGGAGATAGGCACCAGCTCCCCGTGAACCACTATGGAATAAGCAGTAGAAAATGACTGACTGACTGACTGTATGATTGGATTAAATTAATTGTATTCATAAAGCGACATGTGTAGTCAATAAAAATAAACGGAATTGAATTCCATAATCTTCCTGTGTCCAACATCTACCCAGACATCTAAAGCGTCTCTGGTAGGAGTAACTTTCTGATACAGAAGGAAAGCGGTGTTGAAAACTAAACTATTACAGCAGTTAAAGTTAACTCTGGTATACTGATGTTTTTTACTGCCCTAGCAGTTACTTATGGCACAAACAAGACCATCCCTGGTGGGATCACTGCCTCCAAATCTCCATTCCCAATAAAAATAATTATCTGTTTTGTTGTGAATGACCACCTGATGCAAACATGATGACATTTTAAAGGTTCAGAAAATGACCTTCACATGAACGTCTTTAGCCTTGTTTGTACTAGCTGGCCGCTTGATCCTCCAGGACCAACTCCTCCGGTTTTGTATTAAATGAAAACAGCAGCAGAAACTCAAAAAAAAATAAAAATCTTGAACTATCCCTTTAAGAGGCAGTAAACATTGAATTTTTAGGGGTTGAATAGATTTTACACCTCCTACTTATTGCCAGGTTGCGTGCAAAACTTTCTTCCTTTTGCTCGAGTCAACAGGCCTGAAGTCTGCATGGTGGCAATGAAAACTACATTAACCATAACATAGCAGCATTTTAACCGCAAGGCAAGCCTTTCATTCATTTTTACTCATGTAGTATTTTTAAATATCTGGCAGGAATCTCCATCACTGCTGGTGCATTGTGCATCCACGTCTGAAACGCCCACTGGTATCAAAGCAGCAATAACACAATAAAACTATGACCGACACTTTCACTGCACACACCAACAGGGTCTGGTGTGGCTGATCTGGCAGTGCACAAGAGGAAAACCAAGTTTGGCTGTTAAATCACAGTCATAAGCCTCGGCCTCCAGGCCCCAGGATCCACACATCGATATTAAGCCGTAACTTTAGCACTGAACAGACGATCACTGGTTTCCCCCTACTGAGGTCCTTTTCTCGTGTGTTCTCCATCAATGTTACTGTTTTCGCCAACGCTCAGCCGCCTTCCAGCCATCTGCTCCTCACACCTCGGTCCTTTTTCTCTCACCCTGTCCTCCATCATGCTTTCCCTCTTCAAAGATCAAAGTAACGCAGAGTGGGTGGATAGATCCACCAGGTTCTTAATCCATCCATTTGTACAAGAGGGAAAACGTGGCCTCTGCTGGTCCCCCAGGGGGGCTTCGTGGTTCCACAGCCGGCTTAGATGAAAAGACAGATTGCTTTTATATACTTTAAGCCATTCCACTCATCTATCAGTGCAGTGGTGATCATAATCTGACAAGCAGGGCCATAAAAAGCACAACAGTCTCTGGTTGATCACTGTTGGCTATCAGGTTAGGTTACTGGAGACTGAAGTTAATAGGTACCCTCCTGAGTCATCCTCTCTCCTATTCACAATCAGTGAGGGGAAAAAAGGCGCCATTTTAACCATTCACCTGCTGAATGTACACACACACAACACACACACACACACCCACACACACACACACACACACACACACACACACACACACACACACACACACACACTGTGGCTGTACAGGAAGGGGCTATCACCGGCAGCACAATAAGTAAAGCAGTTGACAGATGTTAGGGACACACATTGTGAATCAGGAGAGACACTCCCACAAGCAAAGCATTATGACCTCCACATGAAAAACACCTCTTCCATTTACGACACACAGTTAGACAGAGATAAGATATAAACACATATGGATTGATGCGTGCAGGCAAAAGGAAGGCAAATAGATGACTTGTATTTCTAATTAATCCACAGAAGCACAGATACGCTTCAGTTTTATCCTTTGGATGTTTGAACCAAAAATTTACAGAGAAACAATGAGAATAAATGGGGAGTCCAGGTGAATTAAAACGATGCGCTAAAAGAAACCATGACTCAAAGAGAATGAAATACACCCACATTGTCTGTCTAAAATGCATCAATATGTGCTTTCTTTACACACACACACACACACACACACACACAGCCTTTAGAAAACACACGAGAGGAAGACACAGGAACAAACATGTTGCAGAGACTCTATCCACTAGCCGTTTCTCTGCACAGACATGCACATGCATCTGGAGAGCGAAACATGCAATTCTGAGACCCACGCACGGATTCTCACACTCACAGACGCACACACATAGCTTGTTAGTCTGGCTTTGAAAAAGGCACGGCCTCTCAGTAGCATCATCTACCTCTCCCCTCTCTCCATTGTCCTCTCCTCACATCCATAGCCAGCCAATGAATGAGGAAACAGCCGCTACCTGTAAATGAACCACACGCTCCTGTTTCTGGGGCCCAGTGATGGCCACGAAGAAGAGAGGGAGAGAGAAAAATCTCTCTCTCCGCATCCCCCCATTGCCATGTACCCCCCTCCTCTCTCTCTCTCTCTCTCTCTCTCGTTCTCTCGCTCTCCACCGCCACCTCCTCCTCTCTCCCTCCTCTTCCTCCCCGTCTTCCAGTGAAAGCTCAGCCAGTGGAGATTGCGAGAGAGAGTGTGAGAGTCTGCAAACCCGCGTACTTCAGACAGGAGGAAGACAATGTGATAGAAGGATGAAGAGAGGAAGAGGGTGCTGGTGTGTGTTGCTGGTGGGCAACAGGAGGAGGACTGTGTTGCAAAACTGGGCTGATGAAGAGCAGAATTTGAGGGGTGGGGATGCAGGGGATGGGGTATAAAGCGCCTGCACTTGTGCATCTACACACTGGTATGTACAATTATGTCACAGCTCATTCCAACCCTTGGATTCACTCACATTCACATTTGCCAACTTTGTCCCCTTTCCTCCCTCTTCCCTCCCTTCAATCACAGAGCTGCCATCGTCTTCCTCTCTGCAGCTCCCTCTGAGAATGTCAAAAGGCCAGGCAGCGGATAAAGAACCTCACCTTGCTCACCTTCACCTCGAGGACGCAATTATATGCAACCAACTTATCACAGGTAAGGCAACATGTTGAACCAAAGGCACAGATGCATTGAAGTGAAATGAATGGATATGGAAGCTCCTCAGCACAAGGACATGTCAGCTGTAAGAACAAAGAACTGCTAAGTCCTTCTCACCAGCCCTGAGGATCCAACTAATGCTTCAGCCTCCTCATGACTCATCAGCAGGATGATGTATTTGCACTCCAAACCCCTGCCAGTTTCATGTTCGCATTCATCCTCATTCTCAACAAGACGCATAGCTTCATAACAAGCAGTCACAGCTGCTCAGAGCGTCCAACAGAGCTGAAAAAAATCCCTTTTTATATAACATTATTGGGTTTCCAACATGGGCAACAAGAAGGGGAGAAGGCAGCATGAAGAGGAAGGAATAAAGCAGAGAGGTCACATGTTCACAGCGAGACAACAGAGAAGAAGAGCAGCTCAAACATGGGATATTGGAGACATGATGATTTAAGGAGATTCTGTTTTAACACAAAGCCCAGCAACATGGTGGGTGTGTTTCCCACATTAACTGGATTCATGGTGGTGAACAGAGAGGAACCAGTTTGTCCTCCCCACACTACAAGGACAAACTCTGAAATCGCTCTGGTCTTTCCTAACACCTGGTGAGAAGAGAACAGAGCTTCTCAGCTTCAGATGCTCAAAAAATCATCAAGAGAAGGGTTTTCTGACTTAATGCAGCATGTCTTTATTCCTGGTGATCACTGCTGGTCAATGAAAATGTCAAACAAACAGTCATTCAATAAATCCATTCAATAAGTTCATTTATTCCAGTAAGTCCATCACTAAGTGAAACATGTAGTGATTTATTTAATGTTTTCAAGCATTTATTTCTGTTAATTATGATGATTTTCTTCCAACATCATAATATTAATATCCTGATCCATTGAACGAGTCTTTTTTAGAAATAGAAACTGGAAAAATGAAGCATGCAATTTAATTCAAGTCACTTCTGTGTCAAGATGTTGCAGAACCACCTTTAGCTGGAGTTCCAGCTGCAGGTCTTTTCTGGAGGTCGATACAAATGTTTGGCTGGTTCTTCTTTGTTAGTTGCTCAGAGTCCATCTGTCACTCCGTCGGACTGGACCTTGACTGGGCTACTCTAACACAAGCATGGGTACCATCTGAACCAGGGGTGTCAAACACCAGGTGTGTTGGACCAGATGTGTCTCTGGTACCTCCCAGTATCTCCTCAGGATTCAGCCAGGTTCTACAGAGTTCTGCTGATGGACTAATCATTTGGTTCATTCTGGTGTGTTGAAGAGAGACGCATCTAAAAGCTGAAGGACTGTTGTTTGACACCTGTCTATCTCCCCATCAACTCTGACCAGACTCCCTGTCCCTCTTGTGGAAGAGTATTCCCACAGCATGATGCTGCCGCCATCATGTTTCACTGTGCAGGTGGTGTGTATTGAATAGTGCTCTGTCATATGTAACTTGGGATATTGTTTTATAACTAAACCTTGCTTTACCTTGGGCCATCGGTACCGTCGTATGCTCCAACAGTGACGTTGCGGAAAAGCTTCCTCTTGGCCTTCTCACTCCGCGTCTCTAAAACACACATCCAGGGAAAACATATGTTAAAACTACCAGCTTGCCCATGACACTGTCTTTTTGCACGTTTGTCAACGCAACACAAAAGAGACAAAGATATTTACAGCGTATTGCTGTGTCCTCGGTGCTGTACATGGATGGGAACTGTTGCAGAAGTGTGTTTCTGCGCTGGAAATAGGCCAATACGTACATGCTTTCTGGTGAATTTGTATTTTGTGTTTGGTGTTGCTTTTATTATAAAAAAAGAGACAAAATCTTGACTTTAGGCTCTTGTGGAACATTTAGGTGGATGTATTTGCAGATAAACAGCAAAATGGAAACAGCTTTTTCTGACCAGATGAAACAAATCCAACACATTTGGTGTCCTTCCAGGTTACAGGTCAAATACACCACAGACTGAGTGATAATTTAAGTACAACATTTGTAATTTTACCTTTTTCTTTGTTGGGCGGGGCTACCTCCTGCACACAGTCAGAAGGAAACCAGCCAGTGCGTCCTCTCGCCGTTCCCTCCCAGTATCCCCCCTCTCCCACACTCAGCACTGAGAAAGAAACATCTATATGTTCATACATGCATGAACAAACATATTCACATTTGTACATGTAGGCGCCAGTGGACAGTGATCAGTGATCAGATCACAACCATCAAATTTAAGCACAAAGCAAACAGGAGGGTCGACACCCTGCTCGGTATGCAGCAAATGCTAAAGTATTCAGACCCTTTGAACCTTTTCACATTTTGCCAAAATAAAACACAAACTTTATGCAATTTATTTGGATTTTATGTGGTCTATCAAGACAAAGTCGTGCATAACTGTGAAGTGGAAGGGAAGGAATAAGTGTTTGAAGAAAACCTTTAAGAGGCTGCAGAAGACCTGAGACTGGGGTGGAGGTTCACCTTCCAGCAGAAAACCACCCTGAACATATAGCCAAAGATGTGATGGGATGGTTCAGATCAAAGCATATTGATGTGTTAGGATGGCCTAGTCAAAGTCCAGACCTAAATCCCATGAGAATCTGTGGCAAGACACTAATTATCCAGTCTGACTTAGCCCTAATAACTTTGTAAAAAATTGGGAAAAATTTCAGTTTTTGTCTCATTTCTGCCCACTTCACAGTTTTCCATCACTTTGTGTCGATCCCATAAAACCCCATAAAATCCCATCATATCTCACTAAATCTCAATAAAATACACTGAAATTCAAGGCTGTAATGTGACCAAACAAGGCAAAGGCCAAGGGGCATGAACAATTTTCAAGGCAGTTTAGGTTAAATGAATTGTCTTGGCAATGATAATAATACTTTACTATCCTGACACCTAGTCACCCAGCTTTCATGTACTTCTACTGTTAGCTGCTACCGTCTCTTTGCTAATAATGTTCCAAGCTGGTGTTTTATGATGAATGGTACTGTAAGTGATGTAAATCTGCTAATTACATGTAGTGACAAACAGTGAGCTAATTATCTAAGTCACTGCACACATGAATCATCTGCCACCAGTTAAAGGATTCTCTCTTATTCTTCTATTTCCTCCTGTGTGAATTTTTATGTTCCTCACCTTTTACTTTGTCACCTTTGTTAAGTGAGAGTTCTCTGTCTCCACTTGCAGAGTGGGAGCGAATGGCCACATACACTCGCCCTGGCACTGCACTGTACATTCGCTTCATCTGGCCTCCCCCACTGCCGGCCGGCGGCGCACTGCAGGGGGGTTGGAAAAGCTCTTAGAAAGAATGACTTAAGTTGTGCACTATATAAAACAAAGTTAGTGACCAACAGCTCTTCAGGCTGACATTTAGTGGCTGAGTCATACCTATCAGTCACTGCAATGGTAACAATGCATCCTGCAG
Source organism: Girardinichthys multiradiatus (assembly GCF_021462225.1). NCBI lineage: Eukaryota > Metazoa > Chordata > Actinopteri > Cyprinodontiformes > Goodeidae > Girardinichthys > Girardinichthys multiradiatus. The sequence continues at coordinate 2,217,787 of NC_061803.1, read as the reverse complement.
ATTTTGATGCACCCATAGGGTCTATCCAGTTTTTTGTTGTAAACTACCTCAATATATCTGTAAAATATTTATGCTTTATCTTAATATTATTTTGCAGAAATTTGCCCATTACAAAGACGTTTACAGGGAAAGAGGAACTGCTTTGGATGCTGCATCTCCAGGTCTGTCAGTGACCTGCTCATCTTGTCCAGAAAACAATGTGGGCTACATTGATAACTGGCGAACATTTTGGGGAAAACCTGCTCGGATCCGGAGAGACGGCATCCATTCCACTTTGAATGGAGCTGCTCTTCTTTCTAGGAATCTGGCCGAATTTATTATTTCTCCAAACCTCTGACAACCCAGGGTTCAGACCAGGAAGAAGCAGGGTCGTAGTTTAACACTCCTCTCTGCAGCTTCTGTACTGCTACCCACCCATTACCCTGTTAAGACAGTGTCTCGCACACGGCCCAAATTGAATAGATCAAAAAGTAATGTAAAAGGAGGAAATCAGGAAAATCTCATAAAAATAAACACAACTCAGACTAAAAAGAAAAATAAAACAATTAAATGTGGCTTACTGAACATAAGATCTCTCTCTTCAAACAGACTTTGCTAGTTAGTGAACTGATTTGTGACAATCAGATTGATTTATTTTGCCTCACAGAAACCTGGCTGCGGCAAGAGGATTATGTTACTATAAATGAGTCAACTACTAATTATTTAAATTATCACATCCCTCGAAATACTGGGCGAGGAGGAGGAGTATCAACTATCTTTCAGTACAATTTATTGACTAGTCCCACACCAATCAATAGCTACAACTCTTTTGAATATTTAATCCTTAGTTTTCCTCATCATATTTGCAAAGCACTAAAACCACTTCTGTTTGTTGTTTTGTACCGTCCACCAGGCCCTTACTCTCAATTTTTAGATCAGTTTTCAGACCTTTTATCTGATTTATTGTTAAATACAGATAAAGTTATTATAGTGGGGAATTTTAACATTCATGTTGACACTGAAAGTGATAGCTTAAATATAGCATTTAATGCTATCTTAGACTCAACTGGCTTTGCTCAAAACATTAACAAACGTACCCATCTTTGTCTTCATTCTCTGGACCTTGTGCTGATATATGGCATTGAGTGTAAAGACATAACAATATTTTCTCATAACCTTGTCCTGTCTGACCATTTCTTAATAACCTTTTAGTTTAATTTAACAGAGTACTCCACACCTGAAAGAAAATGTCATTATAGTAGATCATTATCAGACGATGCTGTAACAACCTTTAAAGAATCTGTTCTACTTTTAATTTCCTTATTATCACAGAAAAACACAGTGGAGGGCAATAATTCTGTTTCTGCCCCTTCACAAATGTATTCTCTTGTTCATAGTGTTACTTCATCATTGCGTGATGCATCAGACAATGCAGCCCCCTTGAAAAAGAAGATGATTATTCAAAGGAGGCTAGCTCCCTGGTTTAATACAGAGCTGCTTCATTTAAAGCACAATGTTAGACAATTGGAGAGAAAATGGTGCTCTACACACCTAGAGGATTCCTACTTAATCTGGTAAAATAGCCTACTGTTGTATAAAAAGACACTTCACCAAGCTAGAACAGCTTATTTCTCATCATTAATAGAAGAGAACAAGAATAATCCTAGGTTTATCTTTAGTACAGTTGCTAAACTTACACAGAGTCATAGCTCTGTTGAGCCACCCATTCCCTTAGCTCTCAGCAGTCATGACTTTATGGGATTCTTCTTAAATAAAATTAATTCTATTGAAAATAAAATCTTTGACATACTCCTGAAGATGATTACTTCATCCTCAGCAAGTGAGACAACATTGGAAGTAACTGTAGAACCTGATCTGTGTTTGGACTGTTTTGGTCCTGTGGAGCTTCCTGAGTTATCAGAAATATTAGCTTCATCTAAACCTTCAACTTGTATGTTAGACCCAATCCCAACCAAATTATTTAAGGAAGTGTTCCCTCTGATTACCAGTCCCATTTTAGATATGATTAATCTATCCTTAGTAAATTGATCAGAACCACAAGCTTTTAAGGTAGCTGTAATTAAACCGTTACTTAAGAAACCTTCACTTGATCGAGATGACTTAATAAATTACAGACCTATATCCAATCTTCCATTATTATCTAAAATTCTTGAGAAAATAGTTGCTAATCCAATGTGTGAACATTTACACAGCAATGACCTGTTTGAAGAGTTTCAGTCAGGTTTCAGAGCTCATCATAGACTGAAACAGCTCTGATGAAAGTCACTAATGATATTCTTATGGCTTCAGATAATGGACTTGTGTCTGTTCTGGTTCTGTTAGATCTCAGTGCTGCATTTGATAGTCGACCATAATATTCTCTTAGAAAGGCTGGAATATGCTGTAGGGATCAGGGGAACAGCGCTAGGCTGGTTTAAATCTTATCTGTCTGACAGATTCCCGTTTGTTCATGTAAATGATAAATCATCTTAAAACTCCAGGGTTACTTGTGGAGTACCACAGGGTTCAGTACTTGGGCCAATTCTCTTTACTATATATATGCTTCCAGTAGGTCAAATTATCAGGCAGCATAGGATACATTTTCACTGTTACGCTGATGATACTCAGCTTTACTTATCCATAAATCCTGATGAGCCCAACCAGTTAGATAGACTACAAGCAGGTCTTGAAGATATAAAAACTTGGATGACTTTAAATGTTTTGCTTCTAAATTCAGACAAGACAGAAGTTGTCGTCTTTGGACCGGAGTCTTTACAAAAGAAACTGCTTAGTCAATCACTTAACCTGGATGGCATTAAATTGACCTCCAGTAATAAAGTAAAAAACCTTGGTGTTATTTTTGACCAGGACATGTCATTTAAATCCCATATTAAACAGGTTTCTAGGATTTCCTTCTTTCATCTCTGGAACATTGCTAAAATTAGAAATATCCTGTCCAGGAGTGATGCTGAAAAACTAGTCCATGCATTTGTTACTTCAAGGCTGGACTATTGTAATTCTTTACTATCAGGATGTCCACAAAATGCAGTTAAAAGCCTTCAGCTGATTCAAAATGCTGCAGCAAGAGTTCTAATGAAAATTAAAAAGAAAGATCATATTTCTCCTATTTTAGCTTCCCTTCATTGGCTCCCTGTTAAATCCAGAATATAATTTTAAATTCTCCTCCTCACATATAAAGCCCTTAATGATCTAGCTCCATCATACATCAGAGATCTGATTGGTCCATATGTTCCTAACAGAGCACTTTGTTCTCAGACTGCAGGTTTACTGGTGGTTCCTAGAGTCTCTAGAAGTAGAATTGGAGGCAGATCCTTTAGTTATCAGGCTCCTCTCCTGTGGAACCAGCTCCCAGTTTTAGTCCGTGAGGCAGACACCCTGTCTACTTTTAAGGCTAGGCTTAAAACTTTCCTTTTTGATAAAGCTTATAGTTAGAGTGGCTTAGTTTATCCTGAGCTATCTCTGTAGTTATGCTGCTATAGGCTTAGGCTGCTGGAGGACATAATGACCACTTTCACTCTCTCTGCTACATTCTCATACTACTCTCCAATTTTGCATTATTTGCTGTTAATTCAGCTTTTAACTTTGTTCTCTCTTTTCTCTTCCTAGAAGTTACACCTGGCCTGACTCTGTGTCTACCTGTGACACCTTTCTGGAGAGGGGCATCGTCCGAGCTTCTGCTGGCAACAACCTAATGCTCACCCTCTACCGATGATCCACATAGCCCTGTCTTTCAGTGTTTAACCCTTTCTCTCTCCTAGACATGGCTACTGACTGAGCTTCTACTGTGACTAACTCTATGTGCTCTCTTTCAGACTCTAACGTTGAAAACTGGCTCAGAGTTTATCTGTTCTTTCTTTCTAGATGAAACGACTAAAGGAGCTACATCCATTAACATTTACCTTTCCTTCCCATAGAAAGTACTTCTGGATCAGTGCTTCTTTGTTCTCTTTGTGTCTCTGCTCTGTTCTCTCTAACCTCCAGTCGGTCGTGGCAGATGGCCGCTCACACTGAGCCTGGTTCTGGTTCTGCTGGAGGTTTCTTCCTGTTAAAAGGGAGTTTTTCCTCTCCACTGTCTCTACATGCTCATCCAGGAGGAGTGAATGCTGCAAGTCACTGACTGGATGCAATCTACTGGGTTTCCTTAGAACAACTTTTTAACCAATTTGAATAAATAACTGAATCTGACTGCACTGTTCAATGGTTAGGATTAACTGGAATGTATGAACATGACTTGAAATCTATATGATTCAATTGAAATGACTTAACCCATTTTAAAGTTAGCCACCTTTTACACAATGCAACAGGAAACAACACTCCAATTATTTTTACCTCCATCTTCCTACCTCCCTGTCGGATGGAGTCAGGTTTAGCCTAAACTGGCTCAGTTATGATTGAGGTGCAAACACACCCTCCATTTCTGCTACCTGTATGACCCCTTCTCTTTTCCAATGGTTATAATCATTTTGACAGAGAGAGGTATCCCAATCCTTGTGGTTTTTAGTATAACAATGGCCACCACTGGGCTCTAGAAGGACAAACTGTATCAGTTTATTGTTTTACTTAGTTCCCCTACACAAAGCCCATTCTAAAATGGACAAACTCTAACACTCTGTAGTTTAATCTAACCTCCCCAACAACCTCGCACCATTCCTAACCCTTTGTGAAGAGCCTTGAGACAACGTGTTGTGAATTGGCGCTATACATAAAAAAAACTGAATAAAAACTGAATTGAATCTTCATCTGTCTGAGGGAGAGCAAGTGAAAAATCAGTCATTCAATATACCGATGGTCAAAGCAAAGCACTGAGTTTATGAGATTATGAACTGTAAGGTTTGCCTGCACATCATTAACTGGAACTACATCAATGAGCAAAGCCTGAGTTGATTGAAGACTGTGGCTGTTTGTGTTGAGTCAGATCTTCACTATGTTGACAACAGTATTAAATCAACCATCCAAATCTCTGAATTCAGGAGCTCCAATTACTTCCATAGCCACAGGTGTGAATCCAGCACCTTGGCCTGCTGAGTGCTTCAACAAACAGTTGTGAAAGAATGGGTCACTCTAAGACGCCGTGATAGGATGCCACCCATGCAATATCTCCTGTTGTTCAGTTTCCCCCATTTACCCCCCAGTACAATGACATTAACGATTATTGTATTTCCTTCAACTTTGTCGCCCCGGACAACTTTTCATCAGCACGATTCATGTAAGAGGTTGTGTTTTGGACAGAGAGAAGTAGTTTAGAATGAAATAATCTAAACATTTTTCGTTTTATGACGTTTTGTTTTGTTTATGTTGAAAACTCAGCTATCTTAGTGCTAGCAGATTATCTGCTCAGCACATGTGCTCAGTTTGTGTTCTGTGTTTGTTTGTTTTTTTAAAGTTAAGACAAACTTTATTTAAAGGGTGATTTTCAACACAGAAGATCAGCCATAATGCGCCGTCCATGCTTATGCATTTGAACCCTTTTATTAATGCTATTTTAAAGGTATGTGTTTGATTCTGATGATAAGCTATTAGCTTCTTTCGTTAGCTCCAACCGCTAACAGCTAAGAACACGTGCTTGCCTGCTAAAGATCATTTACCCAAAAAGGTTGTCAGTTTTCAATCTATGAAAGAATATTTCCCTAAATATTATTTTACTAAACTTGATAACTAATTAAACAGTATTAAGACCCATTTATCCAGGAAGATTTGGTTCTTATTGTCAGGATCTGCCATTTTGTTCTTTGTTTTTGTTTACTTTGCCATTAAAGATTTTCCCTGTTCCTTTAATTTGTTGTTTACTTGGTTTAGTTAATATTTGCTTAGATTATTGTGCTTGTTTAGATGTCCTTAGATTTAGTTCTCTCCAGAGTTACTATTTATGTTTAGCTTATGTTTATGTTTCTATTTGTTTAATAGCTGTGTTTATTGATCCCTTCTGTTTACTTTGTTCTGTCTTTCCTCTTTGCTAGTAGTTCCTCCTCTTGTCCTTAGATCCCCTTCAGTTATTATTTACTCAGTGTCCATTTCCCTTTTATATTAGTAGTTCTCCCCAGCCTTATTTCTAGTATAGTTCTCCGTATTAGTCTCTACTGTTTAAGTTCCTTCCAACAGGTTATAGTTTATAGTTATTTGTTTCCTCACTAGGCTTAGTTCCACTTATTGTTTACATTTAAGTTTATAGTAATTCAAGGTCTTCGCTTCCCTGCTCTTCCTTGTCAGATAATGTTATCCTTAGATTCTAGTTTCCCTTTGGTTTTCTTATAGTTTAGTTCCCTCGTGTCCTTGTGTTTCCTAGTTCTTGTCACCATTCTTGTCCACTTTGCCCTGTAACACTGTAGATGAGCTGGTAGATAACTTTCATTCTAAAATCTCAGACATCGTTGATTCAATTGCTCCAATTAAAGTGAAAGGAGTGTTGAAAAGCTGAACGCAGGTGGCGAAAGACTGGACTCCAGGTTCACTATATTATCTATAAAGAGAGACTATACAGATATAACCTACAACTGAAATATCCAAGGAAATCTTTCTTTTCTGAGATCATCAGCAAAAACATTACCAATGCTGGTGCATTATTTGCCACGGTCGACAGGTTAACAAACCCTCCTGTAACTATAGCATCTGAACTCCACTCTACCAGGACCTGCAATGAATTTGTTAACTTCTTCACTGAAAAAACCCAAAAGATCAGAGAGGCAGTCAGCACATCCACATCAACTCCAGGACCAAAGTTGTCTCCAACTAGAACTGATTTTAACAAAATTTCCCAATTTCACCAAATAAACTACAAAATCTTAGAAGAAATCGTACAGCAACTAAGCTCTTCTTCCTGCTGTCTCCATGTTTTACCCACAACTTTCCTTAAGAAAGTTTTGCCCGTAATAACATCTGATTTAACACAAATGATAAACACGTCCCTTTTGTCAGGTGTTTTCCTCCAGGCCCTGAAAACAGCAATTATCAAACCTCTATTGAAAAAGAGCAACTTGGACAAGCTGCTACTTCAGAACTACAGGCCTATATCAAACCTCCCCTTCATCAGTAAGATTATTGAAAAAGCTGTGTTTCAGCAGTTAAACAACTTCCTAACAACGACCAACCGCTTCGATGTCTTCCAGTCAGGCTTCCTGCTCACCACAGTACAGAGACTGCTCTTGTCAAGGTGTTCAATGACATCCGTTTAAATGCAGACTGTGGAAGAACCACAGTGCTGGTATTACTGGACCTTAGTGCAGCATTCGACACTGTTGATCACTCCATTTTATTAGAATGCCTGGAAAACTGGGTCGGCCTTTCTGGTACAGCACTCAATTGGTTTAAATCCTACTTGAAGGACAGGGACTTTTTTGTGTCAGTAGGTAACTTTACATCAGAGACACAAAAATCACATGTGGCGTTCCCCAAGGATCCATCTTAGGGCCCCTTCTATTCAATATCTACATGCTCCCCCTAACTCAGATTTTAATAAACAACAACGTAAGTTATCATAACTATGCAGACGACACACAGTTATACGTTACGATGTCACCAGGTGACCATGAACCCATTCAAGCGCTTGGTAAATGCTTAGAAGAAACCAATGCATGGATGGGCCAGAATCTTCTTCAACTGAATCAAAACAAAACTGAAGTAATAATCTTTGGACCAAAGGAAGAGCGTTTAAAAGTTAGCACACAGAATTGGTCATCCAGAGGGTTGGTTTTATTCAGCAGATCATTCTTAAAACATTATTTTAGTAAAATAATATTTTATCTGATCTTGCATTGTGAATGGTTGTCTAAACGTTTGCTGATTATTTTCTAAGTTAGTTCCAAGACTAACTTAACTTCACTTCCAGATTCTTCAAGATAATCCTTGGTTCTCAAACATAAATAACATTGCATGGTAATGTTGCATCACTCTTTTGGTCATGGTATTCAACCTTCTTTAATCAACTTGTTTATATTGTACATAGTCCATTAGTCTTCGTTATTCTTTAATTCTGCTTGGTAGTTTAGTTGAATTGTTTTAGCAAAGTAAAGAGTTTGTTGATTGATTTGTTGCTGTTCAATAATGTCAGAGCTCGTCTCACACCTTTCTATTTTGTCCTATTACCAACGCTTTACTGGGCTGGTATTCACAGGACAACCCTTGACAGACTGAAATATTATTTAATAAAATATTCAAGTATTAATATTAAATAATATATTCATAGTCATGATCACAACACCAAGTTCAATGCAAAGGATCAGATGCAGTGATGTAAGTGCTCCACCACTGGGATTTACAGCAGTGGAGATGAGTTCCCTGAAGCTACAAATTATTTCTCTCCGTTTGACAATTTACAAGGAGAACGGCACGCCCCTAAAGGCATCTTAAAGTTTGGTGGAGGGAGGATTATGGTGTGGGGTTGTTTGTCCAGAGTTGGGCTCAGCGCCTCAGTTTCAAGACATTTTGAATAATTTCATAATTCTGACTTTGTTGAACAGTTTAGGTCCATCCCTTGCTGGTCCAACATGACTGCACACTGCAGGTCAGATGGCTAACACTGCTTTTCCTTGATTATACGACTGCCAAAATACAGTTTTGCAGTGATGTGGACTGTCTGCGCATGGAAGGAGCACATGTGTCACATTCGGTGCAACAAGCACTTCTACTTGGTAATCTGAATAAATTTATCAGGTGTTTATTTTACATTTTATTTCCATTATTTTTGCAGTAGTAGGAATAATTTTTCTTGTTTTACATAAGTGTAATAAGACTGCATGGTGGTGCAGTTGTTAGTTCTGTTGCCTCAAGGATGCTGAAGCAGGTCCAACCTGGGTTCTTTCTGCATGGAGTTTGCTTGTTCTCCCAGTGAATGCATGGGTATTCTCTGGGTACTCTGACTTACCCCCACAGTGCGATAACATAATTGTTTGGTCTCTCTTAATTTCTTTTTTGAGTCAGTGTGTGTGGGTGCATGTTGAGTTTCTCTGTGTTGCTCTGTAGGACTGGTGACCAGTCCAGGGTGTACCACACATCTTGCCCAATGATTGACGGAGAGAGGCAGCAGCCCCCTTCGTGACTCTCCAAGGATGAATGACTGTAAACAATAGGTGGATGGTTGGATGGATAATTCTAACTAGATAATAATATACATTTTTAGTTTAGATTTTTGTGTAAATATGTTGATCTGATGTGCTGACACCATGGAGGAAAGTTCCCCACATTTCATTCCTACAAAAGTAAACTTTCTGGAAAGTGTTAAGATCTTCCTGACTGGTTTCTTGATGTAATTCTTAAAAAGCTGTAACACTATACACCCATGCATGGACTTCCCCCTCAGTTGGAGCCACTGAGATAATATAAGATGATATAATAATAGAACAAAGCTGGTGCTGCTTATGAGTCGAGAGAACAGGAACACAGCAGAATCCTAGCTTTTTTGAGCCGTGCATTCTTCAGGTTCTGAGTGTCTTCATGAGCTTCTTTACAAATACAATTATTTTTCTAATCAGAAAACCTTTTTCACACTGTTCTCACTTCAGCAACTAAAGCAGCTTAAAAACAGATCTAGAGAGAAATCAGATCTAGATCTGATATGTCTGCAGGTTGATTTTGACCTGAGGAGCTCCATCAGCTTAGAGCGGCAGTGGCCTTCTCCAAACAGCATCTATTACTAACTGAAAACTAACTGCATTGCAGACTGTAAGGTTGCCCTAATTAAATGACAGACCGTTGATGTCTGAAATGAAGACAGATCATTACCCCTGTCTGCCTCTGGGCTGTCGTTGTCTTTCCTCTGTATCACTTTGGCCCCCTCTGCCTCTGGAAGGGGACCGCGTACGGTTCCTGGGACTGCTGGAGCTTCTGACACCTATGGAGGCTCGTCGCTGACCCTGCAGAGACACACGGAGCTCCATAAATATAAATCAATCAACCTGTGTGTGTTATCACAAAGATCAGCTGATGCACACATCCCTAAACGTCCTCAGTACCTGTCCAGGGTTGGGATTGTTAGCAGCCTTGTTGGGTAGAATCAAGGGGTCAGACTGGGTCATGGTGTTATCACTGTTAGCACGCAGCAGGGGGTGGGAATGAAGCGAAGGAAGAGGCAGCGTGTGGATGCTCTCTTTTCGCCTGGGAACAAACTTTGGCGATTCTAAAAAGGGAACTGATGATGTGACACATGTTGGGGGGGATTAATGTCAAAGGATCAGGCATAAGGTGGATCAAGTTAGGAGAATGGGTGAGTTTGACAGAAAAAAAGGCGGCTGGGTATAGTTAAAGTACATATAACAAGTAGAGGACAGGTTGGTGTTGGAAACTGACCATAACAGCTAAAAGCCGAACCTGTTCAGGCAGGAAAGCTTACCGATGTCAGTGTCTTTATGGTTCTTGATGATCTCCCCAAGCTCAAAGTGACCACACATCACAGCTACCTGCAAACATGAAATTGTAAAGCAAGCTAATCAGAGCACCTTCTCCAGAAGACATCATTACAATATCCACTTTAGCCTGGCCTGAAAATGCTGCAAGACTGTTTTGCGGCCCTCTGCCCAGCCTGGAAACATTGCCATGTTCTGCTGCCACAGAAGAACAAAGGCCATCACAGGTGACCCCTCACACCTCGCCAACTTTGTTTGACTTGTTGCTCTCTGGGAGGCGCTAGAGATCAACAAAATCCTACACCAGCAGACTGACTGACAGAAAAAAGTACGGATACACACACACAAACATCCGTGGATGACAACCAACCCCCAACCATAACATATAAAATATGTACATATTTATATACATAAACCTCCTTGCACAGTTTCACAGCTCATTATATTGTATATATTTTCAGTTGTAAATATCTTGCCTTCTGCAGTGTATATTACACTTCATCTATCATATCTCTATTTTAAGAGAAAACCTTAAATGCCTTGTTATTTTTTTGTTTAGCCTACTGTGGTGTATAGTAGACCAGCGCAAGCACCCTGAATTTCGCTGTACCCCCCAGTACAATGACAATAAAGACTATTGTATTCTATTCTAGGTACACCCATCCGACAGCTCGTCAGTTAAGCTTAACACTTAACTTCATGTAGGCAGGAACACTTGATAAAGTTCAAACCAAGCATCAGAATCAAAATGAAGGGGACTTAAGTAGCTTTAAAAGTGGCATGGCTGCTGGTGCCAGATGGGCTGGGCCCAAGTGCTTCCGAAACTGTTGATCTACCGGGATTTTTATGCAGAGCACATGTCTTGAGTTTATTGATAATGGTCTGAAAAAAGATAAAGTATCCAGTGAGCAGCAGTTGTTTGGACCAGATGTCCTCTTGATGTCAGAGGTCAGACAAGAATGGAAAACTGAGGCTACGATTCAAACAGAGTAAACAAAACTGGACCAGAACAGGATGGAAAAACGTTGCCTGGTCCGACAAATCTTGATTTCAGGTGCAACCTGCATCCATCCTGCCTTGTCTCAAAGATTCCGGCTGGTGGTGGTGGTGTCATGGTGTGGGGGATATATTCCTGGCACACCTTGACACCCATCAGTACCACCTGTGCATCCTTTGAACCCGAGTATTGTTGCTGACCATGCCCGTCCCTTAATGACCACAGTGGATCCATCTTCTGATGGTTCCTTCCAGCAGGATGATGCTCCATGTCACACAGCTCAGATCATCTCAGTCTGATTTCGTTGAACTCCAGTGGCCTCCAAAGCCACCAGATCTCAGTCCATCAGTGGATCTTTGTCTCATGGATGTACAGCCAAAGTATCTGCAGCAGCTGTGTGATGCTATCCTGTCAATATGAACTAAAATCTCTGGTGGACGTTTCTGACACCTTGTTTGGATCTATGCCATGAAGAATTCAAGTAGTTCTGGAGGTGTACCTAATAAACTGGCTGCAGAGTAGATTGACTGTCATTTACCTGAAAAGGGGTCTGACCATGTTTATTTTTCGCTTCCTTGTTTGCTCCCCGGTACAAGAGAACCCGGACGCAGCTTTCCTGAACATCAAGAGACAGAAATCAACGGGTTAACAACTCTAAAATCCTGCAATCATATGTGGATTTATGTGGCATCTTTTATTTTCCACTTACCTTATTGTACAGGGCTGAGATGTGAAGTGCAGTGTTCCCTGAGGCATTTTGAGAAGCAGTGTCTGCTCCATAAAACAGCAGATGCTCCAAGTGTTGTGCAAAGCCATTCTGGCAAGTCTTTTAATGTCAGGAGTGTAACAAAAATATGCACAAATCGTTAGTGTTATGAGTGCAGATGAAAACAAGTTGAACTGAAGAGCACAGTCAGACTAATGATAGGATAGAAAAAGGCTGGAGAGGAGACAAATCACACACAAAGACAAAGAATGGTAAATAATACATCTGGCATCCTCATTTATATTCAAATTACAAGCGAGACATTACTGTGCTGGGCTGTGCTGCAAAGCAAACATGAAATGATAGAAAATAGGCTTCAGTTGCCTGTTTCTTCATAATTTTCGGCAGAGCTCAAAATATCAGCAGATACAGTATGTACACAGAGGCGCCAAACCAAAAGAAAATGCCATCACAACTGGTTCCCTGCACAAACGTACCTGAATGTAACAGAGACAGAGAGCAGGCAATGCACCTTCAGCGATGGCTTGCAAAAATATTCACACCCCTCGAACGTTATTAATGATTTATGGGGCGTTATTTTGAAGTGGAAGTAAAACGGTGGCATGTATTTCAGTTCTGACCTTTTTACTCTGATACTCCTAAAAACTCCAGAGAAAACAACTGTCTTCAGAAGCCAATTTAATCTGATTCCATATGAGAAATGTTCTGTTTCTGGCCTCAGAGGTTCTATAGAGAACATTAGAGAACAACCAGCATCATGAAAACCAAGGAACACAGCAGACAGGTCAGGGAGAAGGTTCTGGTTCAGTTCAAAGCAGGGTTAGGTTTTAGAACAATACCTCTCAGAGGTCTGTTCAACCCATCATCTAAACAGGGAGAGAGGATGGACCACCTGCTGACCTACCACATGGACGTCCACCTATACTAAAAGCAAGGGGAGCATTAATCAGAGAAGCAGCCAAGAGGTCCGTGGTAACTCTGGAAGCTGCAAGATCCACAGCTCAGGTTGGAGAATCTGTCAATAGGACTAGATGCTGTGCACTCCAGCCAAGAGAATGAAAAAAGAACATTGTAATTCACCCTGAACACACCATACACTTGTTAAAACATGGTGATGGCAGCATCATGGTGTGGGAAAGCTGGTCCAAGTTGATGGGAAGATGGATGGAGCTAAATCCAGAACCATCCTGGAAGAAAACCTGTTAGATGCTGCTAAAGACCTGAGACTGGGGTGGAGGTTCACCTTCCAGCAGGAGGACCACCATAAAGCCGCAGATACAATGGATGGTTTAGATCAAAGCAGATTCATGTGTTAGAATGGTCTAGTCAAAGTCCAGACATAAATCTAACTGAGAATCTGTGAAAAGGCTTGAACATTATTGGTAACAGCTGCCCTCCATCCATATGACTGAGCTTGAGTTGTTGAGCAAGGATTCCAGTCTGTAGATGTGCAAAGCTGTTACTGAAGCAAGGAGGTTCTACGAAGTTTTGGCTCAGGAGTGCTGACACAAATACACACCACACTTTTTAGATTTTTAAATTCAAGGGTTGGGAACAATTTTGCAATACTATTTCTCACATGGACTCATCTGGAGATGAGCCAGATTCAAGTAAGAGGGAGGAAGCACTGTGGTCACTTCATTCACATCTGTTTATTTGGAGGATCACACTGTCTGTGCCCTGAGAGGCTGGGAGGGATGATGAGATGGTGGAATGAAAGGTACCTTATGTATTTCTTCCATTCCAAATTCCTCTTCATCTCTGTGCTATGGAAAGGAGGAAGAAGATAGAATGAAAACAAGAGTGGGGATGGTGAAGAAAATGCTGTGGGAGACACAGTGTGACGGTCCAAGACCACTACCACAGAGATAAGACACACATGATGGTGCTTTGCATAAATTAACGGAAAACACAAACATATGAGGGGAAACCATGAAGCTACCGACTGACTTTGAACCTGATTGGTTCATCAGTAATCCTGGATAGAGCTACCTGATGAGTCTCATCCCAGCCGTTCTCATCCCTGGTGCCCATCTTTGCCCTGTAATAGAGCAAGGTCTCACAGCAGGAGGTTTCGCCCCCTGTCAGCACAGTGTGGTACAGCGGGGTCAGGCCACAGTGGTCTATGTAGTCTGGAGACGCTCCAAGAGACAAAAGAGCCTGCCGGGACAGGACAGAGGGAAGGGATTTTCTCACCATTTATGTGTTAAATCATATGGTCCTGATCTCAGATTTTTACTAAGGTCAAAACAAAGTGAGTCAAAGTAATGATTGATGATGCATTTACAGACCAGAAAAAGTGGGAGTTTTTAGCTTTATTGCTTGACTTGTTTGACCCCAGTGCACAGAAAATTTGATCACAGGCTGACTGACTGACAGGTGCCTCACGAGGAAGTAAACGTGTTTGTAAATGTTTTTTATCACAATGTCAGAAAAAAGTCGAACAATTAAATGTTATTTTTTGGTTTTTCAGGAAAACATTTTTAGTGATGCTCTGAGAAATCTGTTGATGACCAGAATCCATGTTGACCCGCCTTGATTGAACAACCAACAGGAAACTCAAACATCCAATCTTTTTTCTGATCTGTGAATGCACCGAACCTCAGAGCAACCGGGTGGCACTGACAGCAGAACACTGTTTGTCATGCAATTACTGAATGAAGACTCAATGTTGGTGAGGGTTTAAAATGATGCTAGCCGTGCTAACAGGTCTAATCGCTAATATAAGAAGCTTAAATCTGTATTGGCTGTCAGTGCTTAAACATTTACACCTAAGATGTCCGAATGAAATGATAGAAATCAGTTATACTCAGATAAGAAAGAAAAAATATAGAAATTTGAAATTATTAAATGGTGCCAATGTTGATTTAACGGATTCCTACAACTAATATATGTTAACGGTGACATTTTAACAGATCTAAGGTCAAGTTTTATTCATGTTTAGATGAAGTGTGTCAATAATCATCATTTTATTTGTTTTGTCCAATCTCAGTGAGAGTGTGTGTGATTTAATGAAGCTCTTACCAGCAGTCCAGCGTGATTGTGAGCTCTGACAGCTTTGTGCAGCGGCGTCATCCCGTCTCTGCTCCTGAAGTCCATATGAGCTCCACCCAGAACCAGCAGCCTGATGCCCTCCATGGACAGGCCAGACTGCAGGGCCACCGACAGCGGGGTCTCTGAGCCGCACAGGAAGGACGATTTAAGGTTTACAGGTAAAACGCAAAACATTTTAGATTTTGTAGAAACTCTGAATTCAAAAAACACAAATATGAGAAACTCACCTCCACTGTCGGGGTCATGGAAATTAGGATCAAGACCTTTATCTAGAACTTTTGCCATTTTTTCCATCGCTCCAGTCTGAATGTATTCTAGAAACTTCTTCTGACTGGCCTGAATGTATAATCATGGGAAGGCAGGTCAGACAATGGTTATCAAGGCTCTCCAGCTGCTATCACACATGACTGAGCAATGAAGAAGGGATACCTTTGTGCTGAGTTTAGCCAGAGCCTTTTCATCCAGGTTGGTCTGTTTATAGACTCTGGTTTTGTACCTAAACTGCGGACGGAGACAATAGGATCTGTGTGAAAAACGTGAGTCATGATGTTCAGCGGCACATGTGTAGAAATCCATGATACTGTAGTTCAGAAAACAAAATGGCCATTGTCTTTATGTACTGTTTCCAGAAGGTTTCTCTCCCACTCAACCCTGCCAGAACATGGCTGTGATTCATTTCTTCAGAAGTCAAATTTGGATTTAATTTTGGGGAAAAAAAGAAAACTTTATCCCAGTCAGTCATTTTCTACCGCTTATTCCATAGTGGGTCATGGGGAAGCTGGTGCCTATCTCCAGCAGTCTATGGGCGAGAGGCAGGGTCACCCTGGACAGGTCACCAGTCCATCACAGGGCAACACACAAACAACCATGCACACTCATTCATACACCTAAGGGCAATTTATAGTGACCAATTAACCTAACAGGCATGTCTTTGGACTGTGGGAGGAAGCCAGAGTACCCGGTGAGAACCCACACATGTACAGGGAGAACATGCAAACTCCATGCAGAAAGACCCCTGGTCGGGAATTGAACCCAGGACCTTCTTGCTGCAAGGCAACAGTGCTACCAACTGCACCACCGTGCAGCCATGATTTGTTAATTAAATATTGTAACATTTTGTTTTGTAATTTGCCCCTGGACATATCTGCTGTTTGTATTTCATATCATGAATTTGTTTTAGGTTTTTTTGGGAGCTGGCAGATGAAAAGAAAGATCCTTCAGGGGTAAATTAGTTCCAGGTCGATCGGACAACTGTATCCAGGACCCAGTTTGATGGAAACGGGTCGAAAGGATCAATGTGCAGAGCCTTCTCCAGGTACCTGGAGTAGCCCATAATTTAGATGAATTTCTCAGTTATTATAGCTGAGACAGGCCAGCAGAACCTCGTTGCAGGACCAGACCCTTTCACAGTCATTTCTAAGATAGTCCCCTGGTTTAAAGTCTAAAGTAACAACCTTTTAAGTTGGAAAACAATTAAACCTCTAAACAAAGCTTAATTTTAATCATTTGTTAATGCACAATGCCACCGTGCAGTTTGCTTTAAGCTGTGAAAATATATGTATAATTAAAAAGTTCCTTTAAACTAGAGTGCAGCAGTGTTATCAGAATTAAGCTTTAAATCCATTTTCACCTGAACTGTGGTGATTTCTCTTTCTCCATCGGCCTGTTGATAGAACATCAGAACATTACCGGCTAACAAGCTTTTAACCACTGTCGTAATATGAGCTCAATTGGATCTCTGTTAGTAGTTCTGGTTTGGAACCAGTTCCTGAAGGAAGGATTTTCAGAACCACCAGAGGGCGCTGTTGGCTGTGGAATCTTAACATTGATTCTTCTCTACTGCCTGATGACACACAAACTGAGAAATGTAATACGCTGCACTCTGAATAATAAGTAATTTGGAGAATATAATAGAAATGATGCAACTCTATACAGACTTAACTCATTGTTTTGCACTGAAATTCTGAGCCTGAAACAAATCTTATACTTGTTTTCTTGCTGCTTTTAAAACAATTTCTACGTGTTTTTTACAAAAAGTATTTCTACACTGACAGATTTCTACTGTTTTTGTCACATTTATGTTTTTTTTTAAATCACAAAATGAATTTTAATATCAGACAAAATTAACCAGAGTAAACATAAAAAGCCATTTTGTGGTCCAAACGGTCACAAAATAATTTTTAAGGCTTTGGGACTCCAGAGATCCACAGTGAGAACCATTAGCCACACATCAAGAACACATGGAACAGTGGAGAACCTTCTCAGGAGTGGTCGACCTACCAAAATTACTCCAAGCTCATCAACGACTCAACCAGGAGGTCACAGAAAAACCCAGAGCAACATTTAAAGCTCTGCAGGCTTTACTACCTTAGTTAAGGTCAAAAGTCATGACTCGATAATAGGAAAGAGAAACTAAAGCAGCATTCCAGAAAAGTCATAATAATCATCTTTATATGAAGTTTGTCTTCTGCATTTAATCAATCCCTTCGGGAGTAGTGGACAGCTCTGCAGCACCTGAGAAGGATTTCAGGGCTGAGAGTCTTGCTCAGGGACCCAGAGTGGCAGTTTGTGGGATTTGAACCGGGTACTTGCAACCTTCTTAGAACACAAGCGCTCTGCTCTAACCGCCAAAGTTAACGGAGCCAAGAATTCAGATCTTAATCAGGAAATTCTGGAGGAAAATGTCCGACCATCAGTTGCAATGTGGCAAGGTGGCACAACCATTAAAACTGTATTTTTCCTTTAATCTGGTTATTTTTGTCTGATTTTAAAATATTCTAATTAAAATTGGAATGTTTTAAACATTTAAGTGTCACAAAACAGCTAAATCAGAGTCTATCTGTAAGGGGGTACATACTTTTTCATGGCACCACATAGATTGAAGGGTGATTTCAGGTTATTTAATTGTGAAATTCAAAGAATTTACATGACATCAGGAAATCCACGCATTCTTGTTTTCTCAGTATTACCTCCAGGTAGGGCACCCCTTTCTCAAAGGTGTGTGCGTAGTCTCGCAGGGGACGCTCCTCCTCGAGGAATTTGGCATCTCGTCCTTCTCCAGCCGGCTGGAAAAGTCCGTAGTTGTAGACGTCCCATAAGGACTCACCGAGTGAGCAGACGATCTGCTGCTTGGCACTCCACACGGTGCAGTCCTGGTCAAACTGGAGACACCTCTAACATGCAACAACACAGCAGGGAGACACTTAGAGGTTTCATTCTTCTTCCATTTAAAACATTTTAGTGTTATTGCAGTCAGTAGTAGCAGGTGTAGAATTAGTATTGTTGCTGTTATGTTACTTTTAACTTTGGGGTTTCTGTCTTGTTTCTGTCCATAGAAAGTACCCCTGACAGAGCCATTGACTGGCCTATCACCATTAACTTAGTATAGGGTTCATTTTTCTCCTAGTGCTGTGATTAGGTGTTCATCATCCCTGGGTGATGTCATGGACAGAGCTATTGTTGCTGTTCAATTTGTGTTTTCTTTGTCTTTTCAAAAGAAAGTACCCCTGGTTCAGTACGTCCATAGTTTGTCTCCTTCCTGCCCTCTCAATACTCAAGCATCAGACAGACACTCTTATTAAGCCTGATTATGTGTGTTTCCTCCAGTTAAAAGGGGGTGGTTTCTCTCCACTGTCGCCACATGCTTGCTCAGGATGAGGGATTGCTGTAGAGTCAACAGCTTGATGCAACTGGCTGAGCTTTCCTAGCTGGGTAACATTTCCAATTGGTAATAAATGACCTGCTGAAGCTGAATGTTGTGCAGTGCGTACTGGCCTATTTTTAATGTATACTGAATCTAAAGGTGTGACTCAATTGTGTTTTAACTAATTGGACTGACTTGAAATTAATCTGGACCACATTGGTTTTTACACAATTGAATATAACGTAATACTAGAATTGTCATAAACGGCCTTGGTTATCGTTGGACCAAAGTGTAGACTTGCACTTAGGTGTCGCATGGTGATTAGAAAAGTTCTTCGATTAATTGTAATAAGTCGTGAACATACAATGCCAGAACACGGAAGATAACGTGGAGCCAGGAAACAAGAACAGATTATAACCAGGGTTGTTGGCAGAGGAATTCAGGAGGAACCAGCGAAGAACAATGAAAACCAGGAAGCTAATTTACTGAGGGAAGTGGAGTATGAACCAGGAGAGGAGCTAATCAGGAGAATGTGAGACAGCTGGGGACCAGGGATGCAGGAGAACTGAGGGAGAGAGACTTAACACAGAAAAGCAGGAAGTATAAGGAGGTAACCAAACCAAACCTAAATGAACTGAAGCAAGTAAACAATGAAACTAACTAAAAAACATAAACAGGAGGGAAACAGATCTGAGAGGAAATGTAACTAAACACCTCTAACCCCAGAACCCTGGAAGCAACAAAACTAAACAGAAGGAATCTAATAAACATGAATGAACAAAGAAGCACATTGGCTTAGAAAAGACAACAAAAGCACAACACTGGCTGAGAAAAAGGCAATAAATACACACTCAAAACCCTAACACAGGCAGATTATGACAAAAATAAAACACCTCCTAAAAGTCTTTTGGATCAACTTTACCTTGAACTATGACACAGATTTGAACCACTTTCCATTTGGCTAATAAATCAAATGCCAGCAAAGCTTTGACACATCCCAGAGATTCCTTGGGTTTGTTTTGAGGGTCAGATGAACCCAAGCATTGTCATCTTGTAATATACCGCTGCAGCCAGGTTACAGACAGGTGATGATGATGTTACCTTTTCTATTCAGTCAATTGGCTGACGGACAGTTTGGGTGCACAATGTAGCTGAAGCTGGACTTGATAAACTAAAACAAACCCTCAATCGTAACACTGCTGCCACAGGCTAGAATATGGAGCATAAATTTATCTGCTGACTGTCTTCCCCCGAGGCTCTCATTGCTTTTTAATCTGGTTGTACTGGGACCATTTAAGTTTTTTCTATTGTCTTTTATGATTTTAAAAAGTCATTCCACATGCACTGTGTCCACAGCAACCTCTGGTGTTATCCTGTAAATCACCAGGTCAGTTTTAAAACCTGCCTTTCAGTGATGAATGCAAGGCAACATTATGTGTGCAGAGCATGAATTCTATTTAAATAATTTATTACTTGCCGTATTTCAAGAAAAGAACCATTGATGCGATCGTGTTATTTATTTTCTCACTCCATTTGTTTGTGGTTTTGTTAGAATGAAGAGGAGCGCACACATCCCAGTATGCATGTTTATCATTTGTTCTGTATAGAAAGTGTCAAACTGACACCAACTCCTACGAGGAAAACAACAAACAGCTTTGTGGAAAAACTCTTATTGTATTCTTGTACGTTTTACACCCAGAGCTCAGAGAGAAACTACCTCAGTGTTCTCTGTAGGGTCTGCCTAACCCCATTTCTTCACATTATTCCATTTTCTTGCTTCTCCATTAGAAGACCTTCACATTGAAACGTCGTTGACGGCTCGCAGAAATCTGGGTAAAGGAGCAGAGCCTCGCTGTTATTGTTGCATTTCTGAGAAAACTGCACAGCTCAGCATCACTCTCATGCCCCACTGTCCCCCCTGAGCCCAGACTAGGTTGCATTATTTGATAGTATAGCCGAATCTATTGGCATGGCAACCAGTTCATTAGAGGAGGCAGGCACCCGTTGCCTTAGCGATGTCTTACTGGTCCCTTGGAGCTATACCACATGATGTGCACGATGTTGTGTACACATGTGTGAGTGAGCAGTGGTGTATGTGTATGTGCATTCTTATGGGAGAGGGGATGCAGTGTGTGTACGTCTCTGCTCTGCTGTGTGAAAGCCAGAGATTGGACGGCTAATCCCTGGGAGAGAGAAGACCCATATAATACAGCCTGTATGTCACAGTGACACTGTTGTCTTTCTGCACCTGATCTCTGCAGCATTGTAATCTAATTGGAGCACACCTTCCTCTCCCAGGCTCATAATATTCATGCCTTTTCTTTATGTCCCTTTCATTCTTCTGAGTGATGTTTCTGCAGAAGGGTTTCATGGCGCTGAGTGTTTGTGAAGGTTTTGTGCAGAGCTGAATGTGACGCCTGTGGCTGGTGAAAGGTTTAAGAACAACACTCCGCCCTGCATGTTTCTTAGCCATCCAGAGTCACTCACTACGCAGCTCTCCCCAAACTCATTAAAAACCTATTAGATAATTAGCAAGTCCTGTTATATTGAGGGCAGATTAGCTGACATGTGGAACACTTGGCATGTTCAGGGATTTGGAAATGGAGAAAGGAAGATGGGGGAGGGTGGGAACGGTGGGGCTTTCTCACCTTGATGCGGTTTATGTGTGGACTCGCCAATTCTCACCTGCTGCCACTGGAAGGCTGGCAGCTGCAGGAAGTGTGAAGTGATGCTAACTTCAGATTTGGAACCTAATTAAGTCCATGCTTGACCCAAGGTAGAGGCTAACATCATGAGGCTGAGGCTTGGGCTTAGTTTCCTTGCTTTTTTGGGAATGTGGGGATATTCCAGCATGTTTATGCTGATTGTTTACATACATTCTATGAAAATACATGCAAATCATATTTTCTGCAGCTAAGTTTTATGTTGAAAAAAATGACTTGGAGAATTGTTTCTTCTGTTATAGTTTGTTAGTTTGTGATTATGTTATTTATTGTTTTTTTATTTTTTTTTTATTTAGTCTTCCAGAATTTGCAACTTCATGTATGTTTGTCTGATTTTTACTCTTACTTGAGTAATTTCTTGAATCGCTACTTTTTACTTGATTAAAAATATGATAATGCTTTTACTTGAGTACAGTTTTTGCTACTCTGTCTGCCTCTGCTTTTTATACAGTATAAACATATGATTTCAACTGTTTTGTACAATTAGAGGCATAAGTCTATTTAAGATGCAAAGGCAGCAGCTTCACTCCACATCTCATGCATTGCTTCCTGACTGCCTTCTGCTGCTGCTTCTCCTTGGTTCTCTTGTGCCCATCCAGCACTCTAGACTTTTATATGTGGTAAATAAAAATCTAATATCCAGGCTTCAACTTTAAAAGCAACTCTGGCAAATCAGGATTTTGATAAAGAACATCAGATGGTGTTCTGGAAGATTGGATATAGGACATTTAGCATTAGCTTCTTGCCCCCTTGTGGGTTAGGGTAAATGTGAGTGGATTCAGTTCAGTTTATTTCTGTATCCCCAGTTCACAAATGTTATATCAAGACACTTAACAGGACAAACAGGTCCAATTCATATCCACTTCTAGAGAAATATATAATCAAATCAGTCCAATTATACAGAGAGATCCAAATTCAAGTACATGCATTCCAATTTGATCCTGGTTATGATATAATGCAGTTAAATTCAGTGAACGGTGCGCCATCATATCCCACCAGATCAACATCTTAGAATTATTATAAGGTAGAAACAGTTTAAACAGGTTTGTTTTTGTCTTTTAAATGAGGGGATGTTAAGAGCACTTGTCTAATGAATATCCGCCTGACTGTTTAACAGTTTTATTAATATTTTTTTTACAGTTTTTGTGTCAAATTAAAACTGAATCTTTCTCTGAGGCAGTAATACCAGAGAGACTTGGTTTGAACTACTTCTTCATTTGGAAAGACCTCCAGTCAGTGCCCTGCTTGTAAAGAGGAACAAACTTGAAAAATGTCTTTTTTGGACTTTCCTGTCTTTATATCTTATTGTTTTAGGCCTAAACCAGTTTAAATGTGATTTTAGAACCCTGGTGAGAATTGAGGAATGTGTTTTGAACTAGTGTTTCTGATGCACCTACTGTTTGTTTGATGTCAGGGATTCCAATGCGAAACACCATCATGGTCAGGAAAGTGTCTTCATGAGGAGCCATGGTGGTCATGCTGCGCTCCATGAGAGCTCGTCTTTTTGCTGCCATCAGATGTTGCTGCTGCAGCTTGTTGGTGACATGATGAAGTGGTTGGGTCTGATTGGACATGTGGGGGTTGCCCCGGTTATCCAGGTTACCTGGCCTCAACGGTCGGCCTAGTCTCTGTCTACCAACCACAACGGCTGCAGGTTTCCCCACCTCACCGCTCTTCCCTTCCCAGGATTGCCGTCCTCCGATCATTTCCTTCTCTCCCAGACCTTCTAGTCCTCCATTTTCCCTGTTGTGTCGGCCTTCATCGTCTCTTGCCTCTCGCCTTTGCTCTTCCTCCTCCTCCTCATCCTCCTCATCTTTGTCATCCTGACTGGAATAAAAATGCTCATTATTTCCAAGCATCCTTTGCTGTGCAGGTGGTCACTGCAGTGAGGGCTGACTGATCTAGCTGTCATGGAGACAAAACATGGCTATCCCATGAGACCGGCTTCATCCTTGGAAACATGCTGTGGAAAACAGGCAGAGAATGGAGTAAACTTTGGTCACTTCAGTCTTCATTTACAAAAAACATTTAGTCAACAAAATTAGGAAGGGTGGAACTCAAACATGTACAAGACAAGTGCAATAATAGCAAAACTAGCCAGTGGCAATGTTAATAAGTCCACATGTGTGAAGTAGCACAGAGCTGGTCCACATTCCCCATTTAGCCACTAGGAATGCACTAGGGAACAGCAGGCTGATGGAAGACAGGCTAAATATAAACTCTGTGAATTTGCACCACAGGTTCTCTGCAGAAGAGAAATGCAATGTGGCATCACACGAGGTCAAGATCATTTCTGCTCGGTGGTAATGAAGAAGCCAAATGTTTTAAGTTGCGGCCTGTCATGGAAAATAAAGATCTGATGACGTATCTTCATTATATTCTGTAAAATAGCTTCATCAGAGGTCATTCTGTCCCTGAAAAGAGACACAATTCTGGTTCTGAGTTTTCCTTTGGCCATAACTAATTTCTTTAGTATATTTCCTGCAGTTATTGTCCCTGTGAGGGTTTCCTTTTGTCAGCTGACTTGCTTTCTGCTTGTTCTAACCCAGAGGTAAAAACATAATTTCTTAAGGGAAAAAAGGTCAAACTTTAGATATTTGCACAATAATGATGATGTTGACTGTGATTCATCTAAACAAATTCTACATTAGATTGTTTGACTTTATTCTATTTTCTCTCCCCCTCAGTAGATATAATGCTTGCAAAAGTCATTTACACTGCCTTGCAACACCTTTGTCAACATTGTCACATTTTGTCACATTACAACCTCAAACCTCAGTGTATTCTATTAGCATTTTATGTGATGGATCAGAACAAAGTAGAGCATAATTGTGAAAGGGAAATTTTCACTATTTGTACTAATGAAAATCTAAAACATGGGCTGTGAATTGGATTAAGCCACCTTTACAAATGATGTTTCACTGAAATTACCTAATCACAGTCCTGCTATGTGTAATTTAATCTCAGATTAAATGCAACTGTTCTGTTTCTGACCTCAGAGGTTTGTTAAAGAACAAACATGACTACCAAGGAACATAGCAGACAGGTCAGGGTGAAGGTTGTGGAGACGTTTAAAGCAGGCTTAGGTTCTACAACAAGATTCCAAGCTTTGAACATCTCCCATAGCTGTGATCAATCCATCACCTGAACATGGAGAGAAGACGGACCACCTGCAGATCTACCAAGACATGGACGTCCACCTAAACTGACAAACTGGCATTAACCAGAGAAACAGTCGAGAGTTCCATGGTAATGAGCTGCACAGACCCACAGCTAGGAGAATTGGTCAATAGGATAACTAGAGTTGCAAAAGGAAAGTCATTGTCGAAAGAAAACCAAAATAAGTTATTTTTTCAGTTTGCCACAGATCATGCAGAGGACACAGCAAACATGTAGAAGAAAAAGGCACTCTGCTTAAAAATTTTATTTTTGGCACACATAGAAAACACTATATGTGGCAGAAAAAGGACATTATACATCAACTTCAGTGCACATAACATAGTGATGGCAGCATCATGCTTTGGGAATACTTTTCTTCAGTGAGAACCGGAAAGCTGGTCAGAACTGATGTTTAGATGAACGGGGGGCAATCTTGGAGGATGGCTTGTAACAGGCTGTGAAATAAAAGTTTTTGGATCTGACCGTTTCCATAGCAACCTGTCTGAACACAGGTGGACATGATAGCAGTGCTGGCAGCTAACATTCTTCCATTTAGATGATAAGTTGAAACCTGTATCCTGATGTTGTTTTGAATATCTCAGGTAAAACCAGAGGACGTAATGGAGGTAGTAGAGACTACTGCTTGCTCATCAGCCGGTGAAGCAGCTGGTTACCATGGAGATTGAAGGCAGACAGGTGGACAGTCATTACTGCCGACCAATGAGTCAATGAATTCTTTAGCAACTCCTTATTCAGCCTTGCCATCAGGAGATGTTTACTGCTCATCTCCCAGGTGCTGTTAGATCTCCTAACATCTGAAGGATGACACACCTTCATCGATATCCTCCAGACAAGAGAAAATAAAAAATGTTTTTTTAAATACACGGGATGACTTTAAATTACTTGTTACTTGTTTAGAACAATAGATCTGAACAAGCATTAGGAGGATTTGTCTAGGAAGCAGGTTATTTGAACACCTTAACATCGGTCAATCTGCAAAATTAAACCTGCTTTGTAAATGAGTGCTACACTTATATGAGAATGCCAGCATCCCTTCCATCTGAACTCAACTCAGTAAACACAAGGGCTCCGTATTGTGTCCTCAAGCATTAAACAGTAGAGAGAAATGCCTAAAGGGGGAGATCTCTGTCCCAAAATACATGAAATTCTCTTGTGAATGAAGGACTCAAAGATCCTAATGATTTGACATCAAAGCAGAATGATTACATCAGATGGTTTCACTGGACCTTCTGCTTTTTAATTCACCCGACATCAAACTACAAGCTGCAACAAGCATGTTGTGAAGCAGCTTTTGGTTCCTTTTGCTTCAACATATTTCCTTCACTTTGCTGTACATCACATTTTACATACTGGTGCCTGCTTGTACCATGTCCTGGTTTCTCTTTGGTCTGGCTGCAGATCTGGATCGGTGCCCACGGTCACCTTACTGGTGGAGAATGATGCAGGGGATCTCCCAGTATGTGATTGGCAGGCCGATGCTCTGAATACCGTGAAAGTTGGCAGTTGAAGTCGGAGGGTATCAGAATGAACAGATGGACGGATGGATCCCGTAGACACAACTGGAATCAGGACACAGATCACCATCATGCAGAAGCTGCCGTTAGATGGTGAGTAGTTCATGAGGGGTACTTGGTAAAGGTATTTGGGTGAATCAGTAATCTGTGACTTTGCTATGTTAACCTCTGGTTGTGATCCATGTGAAAGGATGGGGTATGAATTTAAAATATAAGAACCACATTAGAATGCGAGTGTAAAACACCTCAGCTGTCAGTTCAGAGCAATTTCCAGTCTTTGAGGCCATCATCCCATTTGTTCCAGTCTTTCTCCATTTGATTGCTTGTGTGTGTTTACAAGATGACATCGGTTCACAAGTCGTGAATAAAGCAACAAAATTAAGTCAAAAATGTCAAACTGTATTTGGTTTTACATAATTCGGTGTATTTTTTTAAAAAGTCTTCTAATTCTGCTTTGTGTATTCAGGTTGATGACATCACAAGAGGCACAAGAGTGGAGCTGATCAGCTGGTGTTAGTAAACATGGCGCCTTTTTTGACAAATTCAACAGATTTTAAAGCGTATGAACTGCGCCAAAGTTTGACTTCAAAGACGCCAAAGCCGTTATGGATGTAGCTGTGAAGTGATGAAGACGATGGTCATCTTGAGATCTTCTTCTGGTATGAATTTGCTCCATCTGACTGGTTTCTGTGCATATTTTCCAGTTGTAAGATGTTGTAAGATATTGTTCATTTTAGTGGGCCCTCCTTCAGTAAGTGGTCTGCAGGTACAGTAGTACTGCATGAACTTTGAACTCATTCTATGTCTCTTTCTGACTTAAAAGCAAAGTTTTTTTTCTTTGTGCTTCCTTGTGATGTGGTCTGGAGTGATGTTATAGAGGATATGTGGCTCTTCAGACCCTATACTGTTGCTCTTAAAAACTTTGGCCAAAAATGCTAAAGAACTGAGCAATGTTTCAAAATGTAATTGTCATTTTAAAATGCTAGCTTTAGCAATTTTTCCCAGTTGTTTTCATGCAATATATGTGTAATATTTCCACAAATAATGACACGAAGAATTTTTTTTTTTTTATTAAGTAATTTCTTTTGTCAATAGGTTGCAAACTATGTTCAAAAATTGAATGCTCCATTGAAGAAAATGTCAGTCAGTCAGTCATTTTCTACCGCTTATTCCATAGTGGGTCGCGGGGGGAGCTGGTACCTATCTCCAGCAGTCTATGGGCGAGAGGCGGGGTACACCCTGGACAGGTCGCCAGTCCATCGCAGGGCAACACACAAACAACCATGCACACACACTCATTCATACACCTAAGGGCAATTTAGAGTGACCAATTAACCTAACAGGCATGTCTTTGGACTGTAGGAGGAAGCCGGAGTACCCGGTGAGAACCCACGCATGCACGGGGAGAACATGCTGAAGAAAATGAATTAACCAAAAAACAAAAATACCATTTTTGTTATTTAATTTAAAAATTAAGAAATCCTATAGTGGTTATTATAAAAAGCTATTTGATTTCAAAGAGTCATGTTGCTTTTTAGTTCTTGGGGACGTAGAGGTTGCTGACCCCTGGTCTAGGCTGTGCAGACAGGTTGAGGCTAACTGGTGGGATTTGTCTGCCTGGTAATGATGTTCAGGAGCCAAATGGTCCTTATAAGTCGTCTCTTTGATAATTAAATCTGGTCATGCTGCCCTGATCCTCTTCACAGTCCACTTCCATACATTATCTTCTTGACAGATTTACCTGAAAACCATGCAGTGTTCTCAGCTCTGGCTCAAATAACAACACCTCTGAAGGAGGGATTTCCTAACAAACATGTGAATGAAGATGAAACATGGGAACACAAACTGCTGCCTTCAGATGCACTCTGATCAGTTCCCTATGCCTCATGTGATGTCATCAATGATATGTTCATGTACA
Source organism: Girardinichthys multiradiatus (assembly GCF_021462225.1). Lineage (NCBI taxonomy): Eukaryota > Metazoa > Chordata > Actinopteri > Cyprinodontiformes > Goodeidae > Girardinichthys > Girardinichthys multiradiatus. The sequence goes on along the minus strand of NC_061803.1, from coordinate 2,189,697 downwards.
TGCATAGAAAACTGACCATGACATGTTGTTGTGTAGATGACAAACGATATCTAAGGTGACTCCTTCTCTGCATTGTTCAGACTGAGACTTGAATATTTTATGAGGTTCTGTTTAGGTTCTGTAAAGTATTGTGAATTATAGACATTAAATCAGTGAAGCATCAACATAAAGAAATTTAAGGATGCATTTACTCATTTAAGAAGCCATGATCGCAGCCTTGTAGTTTTTACTTTTCGGTGAAACGAAGGGGATGCTCTGCAGCTTCACTTCTTAAATCAAACTTGTCTGAACCCAAAGATCTGAAGCCATACAAGGTCTTCCCACATTATATCCCACAGAACTCTGTTTAGTTCAAGTGTAGCAGCGCATGGAGGAGGACCACACAGATTTCTCTCTCTGGTTAGCTCAGGTTATTGCAACACTCTAATGAGAACAGCCATATGTTAATCTGCTTGTTAGGATAAAGTCCACAGAACCAGCTCTGGTCCTCCTGGTTTGTCTGGTAATATCTAACACATACTCTAAACAAATCCATTAAACCGCAACAGAATTAATCAGAAAAAGAGCTGAGATTTATTCATTTCCACACTAAAGCAACTTCATTTTAGTTTCACTGTTGCTTTGCAGAAAGAAGGGCTTCGGTTTCAGTCTATTGTGTCTGAGAAGCTGGTGATTAATTGCATTTTCTTTCAAGTCTCTGGGTTTTAGTATGGCAAGCCAATAGTGCTAAAATTCTGATACCCCCCATCTGGTAAAAAACTATGCCAAAGTTTCCATGCACCATAAAGGTCTAACTGCGCCTTAATACTGGATTTTCAAGCACAAAGGGCTTGCTGAAGGTCAAGCTACACCATCTCAACTGGAATTAAGTCTGTACTTTGACTAGGCCACTTCAAAATATTTTATTAGTTCTTCATTTATAGGGTTCCTGGTGTGGTACTGATCATTGCTCTGCTGCATAACCCGAGTGAGCTTGACCTTTAGGTCAAAAAACGATGGCTGAACATTTTTCTTCAGGATTTTATGGTAGAGAGCAGAACTTCTGGTTCCATCAGCTCCTGAAGCAGTTAATGATGTGTTGCTTTTAGTGAGATCTTTAAGCCTACTTCATGTTGTCAGACCTGTGCTATTTAAGTGATTTCTTGTTTCAACAGGTCAGGCAGTAATCAGTCCTGTGTGTGAAAAATCTATATGGGGCAACTACTTTTCATACAGAACCAGGCTGGTTTGGATAGATTATTAATAAAAGGAAATCAGGATTAAAAAACTGCTTTTTCTATTGAAAAAGAGCAACTTGGACAAACTGCTACTACAGAACTATAGGCCTATATCAAACCTCCCCTTCATCAGTAAGATTATTGAAAAAGCTGTGTTTCAGCAGTTAAACAACTTCCTAACAACGACCAACCGCTTCAATGTCTTCCAGTCAGGCTTCCTGCTCACCACAGTACAGAGACTGCTCTTGTCAAGGTGTTCAATGACATCCGTATAAATGCAGACTGTGGAAGAACCACAGTGCTGGTATTATTGGACCTTAGTGCAGCATTCGACACTGTTGATCACTCCATTTTATTAGAACGCCTGGAAAACTGGGTCGGCCTTTCTGGTACAGCACTCGATTGGTTTAAATCCTACTTGAAGGACAGGGACTTTTTTGTGTCAGTAGGTAACTTTACATCAGAGACACAAAAATCACATGTGGCGTTCCCCAAGGATCCATCTTAGGGCCCCTCCTATTCAATATCTACATGCTCCCCCTAACTCAGATTTTAATAAACAACAACGTACGTTATCATAACTATGCAGACGACACACAGCTATACGTTACGATGTCACCAGGTGACCATGAACCCATTCAAGCGCTGGGTAAATGCATAGAAGAAATCAATGCATGGATGGGCCAAAATTGTCTTGAGCTGAATCAAAACAAAACTGAAGTAATAATCTTTGGACCAAAGGAAGAGTGTTTAAAAGTTAGCACACAGCTTCAGTTAATACAGCTAGAAACCACCAGTCAGGCTGGAAACCTGGGTGTAGTGATGGACTCAGACCTGAACCTTCAGAGGAACATAAAGATAGTAACAAGGTCGGCCTTCTATCACCTAAAGAACATCTCCAGTATTAAAGGACAAATGTCTCAGTGGACCTTGAAAAACTAATTAATGCGTTCATCTTTAGTAGAATTGATTACTGCAACGGTGTCTTCACAGGTCTGCCTAAAAAGTGTATCAGACAGCTGCAGTTGATCCAGAACGCTGCTGCCCGCGTCCTCACTAGAACTAAGAAAGTGGAGCACATCGGCCCGGTTCTAAAGTCCTTACACTGGTTCCCTGTAGCTCAGAGAATAGACTTTAAAATACTTCTGTTAGTCTATAAATCACTGAATGGCTTAGCACCAAAATACATTACAGACTTGTTGTCAGTGGATCAACCACCCAGACCTCTCAGGTCTTCTGGCTCAAATCTACTCTGCAGAACCAGAACCAGAACCAAACATGGAGAAGCAGGTTTTAGCTCTTATGCTCCACTAATCTGGAATAAACTCCCAGAAAACTGTAAAAGTGCCGAAAATCTAAGTTGCTTTAAATCAAGATGAAAAACTTATTTGTTTAGAGTGGCCTTTGACTGGGCCATCTAAGCATAATTAGTTAAGTTTTCAGTCCAATTTTCCTTTCATTTTCTTATCCATCATTGTATTCTCTTTATTTTATTTAACTTTTTTAACTTACCTCTGTTGTTTCATTTTATCATTTGATTTGTTTTTTCTGTGTCTGTATCTGTGTTTATTTGCTTTGTGATTGTAATGTAATTGCCTGTACAGCGATTTGAGTATCTCGTTGCTGAAAAGCGCTATATAAATAAACTTACCTTACCTTACCTTCACTTCAGGTATCTTTAAACAATATTAAAATCAGTTTGATCATCTAAAAAGAAGCTAAATTTGAAAAAGAAAAAACAAAAAAGAAGAAAATCTGTAGAAGAATACAATTTCCACAGCTCTGTAAATTATTTCTCTATTTATTTATGTTCTGTTTTATAACAGCAAACATGTTCCAGTGGCTATTAAAACAAAATAAGAACACAAATAAAAAAATAAAAATTTTAAGGACAAATTTCCTGTATGAGTGACTTTACGGATTTTGAAAACCATCCAGGATCCTTTAGACTAGTGGTGCATACACAGTTGTATATATATATACATATATAGTTTTCTCTGGAACCAATTTATACTTATCAAAAAGGATATCTAGCATTGAAAATCACCTTTGGACTTCTGTGTGTCTGATTTGGATGCTTAAAAGGTTCACATTTCAGTCCAAAAGCTTCTGTAATTAAAAGCCCACAAAGAACGGCTTGTTATCACTCTCAAGTTTTTAATGCTATCATTCCCGTGCATCATGAGGGAATAGAGGCGGCTGATTTATGAACATAGTCTCATTAAATATTGAACGGAGTCGAGCATTCACGAGTGAAGATAAGGAACTGGAGGGAGATGCAGTGAGGAGACAGGAGATGACTAATTGGGATGTAAAAGCGATGAGGGGGGTTCACAGGGGAGAAAGATGGAGTTATAGTTTTACATAAAGCATAGTAGTCAGATTTAAGAAGAAAAGGATTATAGCAGGAGAGCTGAAGTTGAAAGTAGGATGAGAAAACCAGGTGAAACAGTCACATTCTAAAGGAATAACAACAAAAGGAAGAAATAAGTTGTTATAACTGGGCTATTTATCTCCAATCACGCCTCCTGAAATGCTCCTCTCAGTAATTATAGACGCAGGGCTTAATTTTTCCTTAATTTAGCTGCTTTACTCTGCAATAACAAAAGCTCTGTCTCAGCTCCTCCTGCAGCTGTTGGCTCTCCTGTCTCTGTGCTGACCATCATGGGTCTCCTCATCCTGGGTCTCCAAAACGGTTTCTCAGCCAAAAGTCAACTTCTCTACCTTTCAGTCTGTCTGCATAATCATGACTACACTGAATAATGTTGTTCAACATTACATCAGTGTACTATTTGATAAGTTGTCTATATTGCTCTCATAAAGCCTGGATGTGGCTCTGAGCCTCCAGATACATTTCTGCCACAGTTATTGGCACCCCTGGTGAAGATGTATGGGAAGCCTGAAAATTCATTAATTTAAATGTCCTGGTAGTTCCCAGGACCTTGATGCAAGAAGCAGGCCCACAGAATCACAGATCCTCCACCATACTTATCAGTATGAGATGCTTTACCACATATTTTGCCTTTATTTGAGCCCAGAGTGTTTGATGCTAAAATGGCCTCAGTCTTTCAGTCCCATCTGACCAAAGCACAGATATCCAGTTAAAGTCCAAGGAGACTTCTGCAAATGTTAGCATTTATGTTAAAAGGACAAAAGCTGACTTCTCTGGGCATGATTTGGCATGTAGATAGAGGAGAACTGGGCCCAAAGATATTGCTATTTACAGGAGTTCTCTATTAGTGGGAGTTGGAAATGTTCTTGTATCTCTTTTAAACTTAGCAGTTATTACCCAGACTGTAGATATGGGGAGGTTTAGTGGCTTTTTCAATTCTTGATTTGTGAACACACATCTGCCCTATTTGAACAGAAGGTTTCCCTGTCTTTCCTCTTTTGAAGAACTGCTAATAGAGATAAGCCGTTTTGCCATGTGATATGTATACCTGAAGAAAATAGAAAACCGATGATTGAAAGATCGTACAGTCCAACCAACTTTTAAAAAATCTTTCTTTGCATTTATTTACTAGCGGCTGTTTAGGGCATCACTGAGTGTGGCTCCGGTAATTTTGTAAAAGGCCATTATTTCTAATGTATTTATAATTTTCTAATGTACTTGAATTCAAGAATAGATGTTTTTTCATTTTTCGACGTGAGATTCTGTTGGGTCCATTTATTAGTACTGTTGCCTTGTAGCAAGAAGGTCATGAATTTAAATGGAATAGACTTGTGTGATCCATGCTGAGTTGGCGTGAGCTCTGGGTAACGTCACTTCCTGTTTTCACTGTTGCACTTGGTGGATTGTTTGGTGTGTGAAGCTCTCTCGTTTGATCTGATTTCTCTCTACTGTGATATTTCTTACTTGTTCTAATACATAAGCATGTTGAAACACATACTTTCTGTTGTTGCATTTAACATTTGGGGACTCTCCGTGTTTTACACGGTTTTTCTAGTAGTGCTAAGGGGTTGTTAGCTTAGCGTTAGCTCCATCATGGCTACCTGTTCTGCTGTTTCTCTCTCTGAGTCTCCTCCTCTCTCCTGCTCTGTGTCAGATGTTCAGTTACTCCTCTGCCTCCTTTAGTGATAATGGTACGTGTAATAAATGTAGCATTTTTGTAGCTTTGGAGGCGAGGGTGTCGGAATTGGAGGCCCGGCTCCGCGCTGTTGAAAAACCAGCAGATAGCCGAGGCCCCTTAGCCAGCATGGAGCCACCGAGTGTAGCTCCCCATAGCAGTCCTCCAGCAGAACCCGCGCAGCCGGGTCCTCAGGCCGGCTGGGTGACGGTACGTAGAAAGCATAGTCCTAGATCCCGGCCCACAGGTCACCACCAACCCGTCTGCGTTTCTAACAGATTTTCCCCGCTCAGTGACACACCCGCTGAGAAGCCAACTCTGGTAATTGGCAGCTCCATAGTCAGAAACGTGGCACTAGAGACACCAGCGACCATAGTCAAATGTCTGCCAGGGGCCAGAACAGGCGACATCAAATCCTACCTGAAACTGCTGGCTAAGGATCAGCTTAAATACAGTAAGATTGTTATTCACGCTGGCGGTAATGACACCCGGTTACGTCAATCGGAGGTCACCAAAGTTAGTGTTGCTTCGCTGTGTAAGTTTGCCAAAACAATGTCGGACTCCGTAATTTTCTCTGGTCCCCTCCCCGATCTGACCAGTGACAACATGTAAAGCCGCATGCTGTCATTCAACCGCTGGCTGTCTAGGTGGTGTCCAGAAAACAATGTGGGTTACATTGATAACTGGCGAACATTTTGGGGAAAACCTGGTCTGATCCGGAGAGACGACATCCATCCCACTTTGGATGGAGCTGCTCTTCTTTCTAGGAATCTGGCCGAATTTATGAGTTCTCCAAAACTCTGACAACCCAGGGTTCAGACCAGGAAGCAGGGTCGTAGTTTAACACTCCCCTCTGCAGCTTCTGTACTGCTACCCACCCATTACCCTATTAAGACAGTGTCTCGCCCACGGCCAAAATTGAATAGATTAAAAAATAATCTAAAACGAGGAAATCAGGAAAATCTAATAAAAATAAACTCAGACTAAAAAGAAAAATAAAACAATTAAAAGTGGCTTACTGAACATAAGATCTCTCTCTTCAAAGACTTTGCTAGTTAGTGACCTGATTTGTGACAATCAGATTGATTTATTTTGCCTCACAGAAACCTGGCTGCAGCAAGAGGTTTATGTTACTATAAATGAGTCAACTCCTACAAATTATTTAAATTTTCACATTCCTCGAAATACTGGGCGAGGAGGAGGAGTAGCAACCATCTTTCAGTCCGATTTATTGATTAGCCCCAGACCAATCAATAGCTACAACTCTTTTGAATATTTAATCCTTAGTTTTCCTCATCCAAATTGCAAAGCACTAAAACCACTTCTGTTTGTTGTTTTGTACCGTCCACCAGGCCCTTACTTTCAATTTTTAGATCAGTATTCAGACCTTTTATCTGATTTAGTGTTAAATACAGATAAGTGGGGGATTTTAACATTCATGTTGACACTGAAAGTGATAGCCTAAATTTAGCCTTTAATGCTATCTTAGACTCAATTGGCTTTGCTCAAAACATTAACAAACCTACCCACCTTTGTATTCATTCTCTGGACCTTGTGCTGACATATGGCATTGAGTGTAAAGACATAACAATATTTTCTCATAACCCTGTCCTGTCTGACCATTTCTTAATAACCTTTGAGTTTAATTTAACCGAGTACTCCACACCTGAAAGAAAATTTCATTATAGTAGATCATTATCAGGCGATGCTGTAACAATCTTTAAAGAATCTGATCTGTGTTTGGACTGTTTTGATCCTGTGAAGCTTCCTGAGTTATCAGAAATATTAGCTTCATTTAATCCTTCAACTTGTATGTTAGACCCAATCCCAACCAAATTATTTAAGGAAGTGTTCCCTCTGATTACCAGCCCCATTTTAGATATGATTAATCTATCTTTAGTAAATGGATCAGGACCACAGGCTTTTAAGGTAGCTGTAATTAAACCTTTACTTAAAAAACCTTTGTTTGATCGAGATGACTTGATAAATTACAGACCTATATCCAGTCTTCCATTCTTATCTAAAATTCTTGAGAAAATTGTTGCTAATCAAATGTGTGAACATTTATACAGCAATGACCTGTTTGAAGAGTTTCAGTCAGGTTTCAGAGCTCATCATAGCACTGAAACAGCTCTGCTGAAAGTTACTAATGATATTATTATGGCCTCAGATAATGGACTTGTGTCTGTTCTGGTTCTGTTAGATCTCAGTGCTGCATTTGATAGTCGACCATAATATTCTCTTAGAAAGGCTGGAATATGCTGTAGGGATCAGGGGAACAGCGCTAGGCTGGTTTAAATCTTATCTGTCTGACAGATTCCAGTTTGTTCATGTAAATGATAAATCATCTTTAAACTCCAGGGTTAATTGTGGAGTACCACAGGGTTCAGTACTTGGGCCAATTTTCTTTACTATATATATGCTTCCAATAGGTCAAATTATCAGGGAGCATAGGATACATTTTCACTGTTACGCTGATGATACTCAGCTTTACTTATCCATAAATCCTGATGAGCCCAACCAGTTAGATAGACTACAAGCATGTCTTGAAGACATAAAAACTTGGATGACTTTAAATTTTTTGCTTCTAAATTCAGACAAGACAAGTGTCTTTAAAAAAGAAACTGCTTAGTCCATCACTTAACCTGGATGGCATTAAATTGGCCTCCGATAATAAAATAAAATACCTTGGTGTTATTTTTGACCAGGACATGTAATTTAAATCCCATATTAAACAGGTTTCTAGGATTTCCTTCTTTCACCTCTGGAACATTGCCAAAATTAGAAATATATCATCCAGGAGTGACGCTGAAAAACTAATCCATGCATTTGTTACTTCAAGGCTGGACTATTGTAATTCTTTACTATCAGGTTGTCCACAAAATGCAGTTAAAAGCCTTCAGCTGATTCAAAATGCTGCAGCAAGAGTTCTGATGAAAATTAAAAAGAGAGATCATATTTCTCCTATTTTAGCTTCCCTTCATTGGCTCCCTGTTAAATCCAGAATAGAATTTAAAATTCTCCTCCTCACATATAAAGCCCTTAATGATCTAGCTCCATCATACATCAGAGATCTGATTGGTCCATATGTTCCTAACAGAGCACTTTGTTCTCAGACTGCAGGTTTACTGGTGGTTCCTAGAGTCTCTAGAAGTAGAATGGGAGGTAGATCCTTTAGTTATCAGGCTCCTCTCCTGTGGAACCAGCTCCCAGTTTTAGTCCGTGAGGCAGACACCCTGTCTACTTTTAAGGCTAGGCTTAAAACTTTCCTTTTTGATAAAGCTTATAGTTAGAGTGGCTTAGGTTATCAGGGAGGGAGCCTTCCTCCCTCCCTGTTGGATGGAGTAAGGGGGAGTCAGGTTTAGCCTAAACCGGCTCAGTTATGGTTGAGGTGCAAACACACCCTCCATTTCTGCTACCTGTATGACCCCTTCTCTTTTCCAATGGTTATAATCAGTCTGACAGAGAGAGGTATCCCAATCCTTGTGGTTTTTAGTATAACAATGACCATCAGTGGGACCCTTTGTGGGGTTCCTTGAGACGACGTTGTTGTAAACAAGCGCCGTTTAACTAAATAATCTGAACTGAAACTATCTGTGTAGTTATGCTGCTATAGGCTTAGGCTGCTGGAGGACATAATGACCACTTTAACCCTCTTCGCTACATTCTCATACTACTCTCCAATTTTGCATTATTTGCTGTTAATTCAGCTTTTAACTTTGTTCTCTCTCTTTTCTCTTCCTAGAAGTTACACCTGGCCTGGCTCTGTGTCTACCTGTGACACCTTTCTGGAGAGGGGAATCGTCTGAGTTTCTGCTGGCAACAACTTAATGCTCACCTTCTACCGATGATCCACATGGCCCTGTCTTTCAGTGTTTAACCCTTTCTCTCTCCTAGACATGGCTACTGACTGAGCTTCTACTGTAACTAACTCTATGTGCTCTCTTTCAGACCCTAACCTTGAAAACTGGCTCAGAGTTTATCTGTTCTTTCTTTCTAGATGAAACATCTAAAGGAGCTACATCCATTAACATTTACTTTTCCTTCCCATAGAAAGTACTCCTGGATCAGTGCTTCTTTGTTCTTTTTGTGTCTCTGCTCTGTTCTCTCAAACCCCCAGTCGGTCGTGGCAGATGGCCGCTCACACTGAGCCTGGTTGTGGTTCTGCTGGAGGTTTCTTACTGTTAAAAGGGAGTTTTTCCTCTCCACTGTCGCTACATGCATGCTCAGTATGAGGGATTGCTGCAAAGTCAACGCCAGTGACTGTCCACCGTCTCTACATGCTCATCCAGGAGGAGTGAATGCTGCAAGTCACTGACTGGATGCAATCTGCTGGGTTTCCTTAGATAGAAAAACTTTTTATCCAATTTGAATAAATAACTGAATCTGACTGAACTGTTCAATGATTAATAGGATTAATAGGAATGAATGAACCTGACTGTTGTGAAGTGCCTTGAGTCGACATGTGTTGTGAATTGGCGCTATATAAATAAACTGAATTTAATTAAATTCAGGTCCTTCAGCATGGAGTTCCTATATTCTCCTCATGCATTCCAGGTTCTCTCCAGATATCCTGGCTACTAGTCTATGTTTAGTGTTATTAGTTTGTTTGAAATTGTTAATATTTCTGTATTTAAAGAATGCATGTGATTTATTTTGTTAGTTTTACACAAAGTTTTAGTACTTGTATTTAACTCATCACTGCAGATCTCAGTGAAAGGTGAACAAATGGCTTCTCCATGTGTTTCATATCAGTGATCTGAGAGATTATGAACTTCAGCTTAGACTGTTCTTCCTCTGGTTTTATGCACTAAAAGACCTCCATATTGCTTTAATTATTGCATTATATTGCGCTATCCATCTGTTTTTTTTTTTCTGAAACATCAATTTTAGACACTTTATTGATTTTCTCTTGCATGTTGTGATAAAAGGAAGCTCTTTTGTCCAGATTTGCTCCTCTGAGTCTCATCCTTTTATGAATGCTGCTTTTATTCCTAATGATGAATACAACTACTCAGATGCCATTTTTTCACAAATAAAATCATATAAAAGTTCATCTGGTCTGGGAAATAAATAAAGTTAATGCATTGAGGGATTTTGATATATGTGTCATGTCCCATGAGGGGACAGCACGAGTTATCTATCAGTTTCACCCAGAACATCTTCTCTGGTTCTTATGTGCTTATTCTCTCAATAAGCAGTGGGTGCTGCTGTCATTTTGCCCTGCTGGAAGCTAATGGTGCTGAAGCTGGTGTCTGATTCACATCTAAATTAGAAGGCTTTTAGTGATAATATAATGATATTTTTAAAAATCTGGACTGCATTCAATCATCTCTGCTCTAAAACTGGTCAAGCATCAACAGAACAGTAGTGAAGCCTGCAGTTTAAGCTGGTATCTGCTCCAAATATGTAGACACCCTGGATCGCTGTTTGGGCTACAGTGGACAAAGAAAGGTGAACCGAACCAGAACTATATGCCAGCGTTTTTCACCAGCAAACTGTGTTCTCACATGAGATGCAACAACACACTTGTTGCTGTGATGAGTCCCTCTGACCTGTCTGAACAGTCCATCCATCCATCCATCTTTTCATTCATCCATGAGTTTTAAGATGACTTTCTGTCATCTGCATAGATTTTGACTGACTTCTCATCATGAGTGACTCTAACATTCATGTGGATAACGTAAACAGAATAGCCAAAATGCTCTCAGTCATTCTTGGAAAGTTTGGACTTTTGTAGAACGTAACAGAGTTGTAGTAATTTAGAAAATAGTTGGGAGTGTCTGCTTTAGATCCAACAGATCAGAGAAATGAGGAGAGTTCCCTCTACAAGTTTTAGTTTTACTCTCGTACTTTTCTCTGAATTTATCTGTGGCATTTAATTTAGTTTTTCTCATGTAATAAGGTGCTGAAAGGAGACAGACGCGTAGAAAAGAGAAAAATCTGAAAACACAGGAAGCCTGAGAGACTCTTCAACCAAAGGAGGTCAATAGCTTCTCTTGACTTCTCATTAATAGAACCCATAATGAGAGCATTTAGGTAGAATCAGTGAGATGTGGGTCTTCAGATGGTGAGACAGAAAAAACCCCCATAAAGAGTCAGAACCTGACTGATCATTATAATGAGGACAGAGATGTATGATCTCCTTGAAGAGCCGGACAGCAGAAAGCCTGTGAAGGTCAACAATGACTCTGGTTCCTCTTCATCTTGTCCCTTTCCTGACAGTTTTTGCTCTTTATTTTCCTTAAAAGAGAAGGAGGAGTCAAACTGAGGTTTTCTGCACTATAAAGTAATGCAGTGTAAAATAATGCAGGCTGTGCTATGTCTGCTTTCCTTTTATTAAATTATGGCCGGTCTGCTTCTAAAGTATTACACCATGACTGCGTGTGCTTCTTCCTCCTCCTCTCCTGCCCAGAGACATTTAGAAGCTCGGCTCCAGCACAATGCGCCATGAAAACCGTACAGGGTGTCACTTTAACTTAAGCTCCTATTATTTATTTTTGTCAGCCTCTACCTCTTTCTCGCTCACTCACTCTCCTCTAATGTAGGACAGAGCTTGTGTATAGATATATTTTCAGTGTATCAGTCCCGGGAAAGTAGAATTGGAGATCATCCAAGGAACAGATTGTCCCACTTTTACATCCGGCAAAAGTGGAGCGGCCAAGATCTGTCCTCTATATCCCTCTCTTTGACTGGGTCTGCACCCTTCAGCCTCGTTTGTAGCGCCTGTAGCGGAGAACAAGAACCCTCGATCCATACTCCAACACGGGATGGATGGAGTGAGTCACCACCATGAAGGGAAAGGGTACTTAGATTTTATATGAATGGTGCAACACCATCCATCGGGTCTGTGGGTGGTGCTCTGACGTAGGATTTCATTATAATACTGTGGTATGACAAGAGGAACCCTACTGCACAGAGCACTTTGGAGAGTTAGTGCCAAAAGACAACATGCAGAGCCGTGCAAAAGTATTCACACTCATATTCATTCTTTAGCTTCCAACTAATCAGTGTTGGTCTTTCACTGAACCTTGAGGTTGTGACAAGGTTGAAGGGTCATCAATAATTTTGCAACGCAATATAATGACTAAACCCAGCAAAAATTGTGTTTTTCTCATGGTGTACTATTCCAGTGTCAACACTTTGTATCTGTAATAAAACCAATACTTGGTAAAATCGGATGAAATGCATGAGTGTTTCTCATTACAAGGCAACCAGTGAATTGATCTTCTCTTCAACCAGATAGTGAGTCAGCTTCCTCAGTGGGGGGGAAGAACGGCTCCCGCTGAACAAATTCAATGTCTTTTAATCACTTGCAAATTCAATGCTCATTAAAATTAGACACAATAACCTTGGTAATCAGTTGTTAAGTGAGTAAATAAAATAATTGTCCCTCTCTACTTTTTAACCAATTAATATCCTGCTGCTTTCACCTGAGTTCCAGCTTGATTTGTCCGCGAAGCTTCACAGTATGGACAAGCTGCTTCAGAAGGTGCTCCACTTCTTCTAGGGTCCAGGTAATTATGCAGCCACCTCCTAGTAAGCTCTCCGACTCTCACTGCTGTTTGTCAGAAACGTTCGTGTGAAACCAGCCTCAGTAGTTTATCTTGTATAGTTATTCTAATCTTGGCTTGCAGTCTCGTTTTGATCAAAGTGGGCTATCTTTCCTCTTTACTGTGGATTCAATTGGGTCAGGCTGAATGTGCTGAGGGCCTTACTTGGGCTAAACTGGGCTGGATTGGCCGCGAGACCTCAGTGCAACACAGATTTATGAGTGAACATCCCCTGTTCTATTTTAAAGTCCCACTGCTGCACGTAGACATCGATACTGAGTCTAACGCTGCTTTGTCAGAAAACAGAAACCCCTTAACTCAGCGTTGGTCAAACTTTTACTCTTTCTCATTCAGAACCTTGTCTCTGTTGTTTGCTTTTGTATCAGTATGTATGAGAGAAATTAAGCAGTTCTGCATCATGCTTACAATTTTCCTTTAATTTTTTCACCAGCTTCACAGAAAGATACTTAATCAATGCTCAGACTGAGGTCCTCTGCCCAAAACAAAACATCCACAGATGTTCTCTTATTTTAAAGGCTAAAAGGCTTTTCTCTGTGAGGGCCAGAGCTGGCTCTAAACTCAGTGGACAACTGGTTGTAAACCCAGTTTTTCTTCCTGACCTTCAGAGCAAAAGTATTCATACACCTTAAACTTTTTCACATCCCAATACATTATGTGATAAACTGTAAAAAGGAAACAAACCAACAAATCTTAAAAGTCTGTGTGCATCTGTACTCAGCCCCTTTTAGTCTGGTCCCAAAAATGAAATCAATTACAACTAGTTGCCTTAAGAAATCTTCTAATTAGTAATCAGGGTTCAGTTCTTCTGTTTCTAGGGCTTCTCTAGAAAACAATCAGCATGATGAAGACCAAGGAACCAAGCAGGCAGGTCATGGAGAAGGTTGTGGAGAAGTTTAAAGCAGGGTTAGGTTCCAAAGTTTTGAACATCTCCCAGAGCTTGGTACATGGTAGTGACAGCAACATGCTGAGAGAATGCTTTTCTTCAGCAGGGAAAGGCCTGAGCAGACCTAAATCCAACTGTTTACAGATGCTATCCATCCAGACTGACTGGAACTGAAAAAACATTTCACTAGAGGTGCAGAGCTGGTGGAGATATCCTCCAAAAACATGCAGCTGCAATTGCTGCAAAAACGTGTTTCTAGAAAATGTTTACTTACAGGGTTAAATACACATGACACACATTTCAGATTTATGCTTTGCAAATAAAATCAAATAAACATTTATCCTTGTTCTTCCACTTCATAATGTGCTATTTCACATTAAATAAAACAAAATGCCTATTTGGGGTTGTAATAAGAGAAATATTAAAATGTTCAGAGGGTATGAATATTTTTGAAAGGGTCTGTCTACCACCTGCACCACAAATAAATTAGCAATTTTGTTCTGTTGTATTTTTTCCCAAAAGTAATCCTGAACAGGATTTATCTGCAGTTTTCTAGTTTATATCAACTAAAAAACACCTTAGTACGTTACAGTACATGCATTAAGATGTCAATAAAATATCATTAACAAAGGGAGTTCAAAGGTCACCTCTAGGTTTATAACAACAGAACGCAGCCAGTTTCACCCCCAATAAATCGTCGTTTTTACACATGAAAACATCAGACCTGACGTACAAACAGAGCAGCTCACAGACCAGTCGGACAAACACACACGAGTGCCGATGTAAACATCTCCAAACAGGCCGTCCATCAGTGACGGTTTCACTTACCTCACTCATCCAGAGACTTAAAGGTAACGCTGAGGGACAAAAGCCAACAAGAGGCTAATAAATGCTGTTAGACATGGCTAACACAGTGAGGACCGTGTCAGTGGCTGTCAGGCCTCCTTACAGTTCATCCACCCTCCGTGTAAAATGTTTAATTAGATCACCCATCAGAAAAAGCTTCAAACTTCACTTTAAAATATTTTGCTGCCATGTTCTGAGGAAAAGTCACATTTTTCTTGCTATTAGGGACCAAATTTAACCCTTGCTGGCTTTTTTGATTAAATGTGAAGCTAATGGTTAGAGGGAATACAACGTATTTAAACTTCCACCAAGGATTAATCAAACCTGAGATTCCCAAATCCTGTGCATAACAAAAGTATTCACACCCCTTTGCAGCCACAAACTTCAATGTGTTTTGCTGGGATTTTATGTGATCGACCAACACACAGCAGTGCATCAAATTTTGTTTTTTTTTTGTTTGTTTTTTTAAAACAAAACTCTGAAAAGTGTTCAGCCCCCCTGAATACTTTGCAGAATTATCCTTCATTAAAACTGCAGATGCAGATCTATTAGGGTATGCCTCTACTTATTACATCTAGAGTCCACTCTTCTTAGAAACAAGCTCTGTCTCAGTCAGATTAGATGGAGAACATCTGTGAACATTTGCTTTCAAGTATCACTACAGATTCTCATTTGGATCTAGGTTTGGGCTTTGATTAGGCCATTTAACAGATGAATCCATTGTATATCTGCCTGTATGTTCAGGATGGTTCTTCTGCTGGAAGGTGAACCGCAGTCTCAGCTCTTCTGCAGCCTATAACAGGTTTTCTTCCAGGATTGTCCTGGATTTAGCTCCACCCAGCTTCATTGTACCTGCTGTAGAAAGCATCCCCGCAGCATGATGCTGCCAACGTCATGTTTCAGTGTGACAGTTGTGTGTTGCAGGTGATGCGAAGTGTTAGTTTTCTGCTTCACATTGCATTGTACATGTAGCCTAATAGGTCCAGCTGCAAAAAGACTTTGTTTTTTCTAATGGCTTTCTTCTTGGCTCTTATCCATAAGGGTCAGATTTGTGGAGTTTGCAACCAACTAGCAACAGATAATCCTACCTGAGCTGTGGATCTCTGTAGCTCCTCCAGAGGTACCATGGGCTTCTTGGTTGCTGTTATGCAGTTGGTTGAACAGAGCTCTGTGAGATGTTTAAAAATTGGGATATTGTTTTAGAACCTAAGCCCCCTTCTCCAGAACGTTCTCCCTAACCTATCTGCTGGGTTCTTTGGTCTCTATGATGCTGGTTGTTCACTAACATTTTTTAGATGTATCAGAGTAAAGGAGGTTGAATAGAAATGCTTTGTGTTGGTCTGTCACATATAATCCCAATAATCATGTGAAAATGTGAAAAGGGTGCCAACAGTTTTCTAAGACCCAGTTTGAAAGAGGAACTTGAGCAGGAAGATACATGGAGCCTGCTGAACTGAAACATGTTTACTGGATGTAAGCGTTCAGATTTTGCAGCTTCTAGTTGTGATTCCTCATAGAGAGCACATCCAGGCTTATCAGTCGGAGGTTCTGTTCAAACTGGACCATCTGGGGGTGTTTGAGCATCTCCATAAAGTGCTGCAGTTTGCTGACTTCTGTTTTAACAGCTTACAGCGTTCCTTCAGCTCTGCCCTCAGGGGAACCACTTCCTGTATGTAATAACGTAAAGCATGCAGATTCAGGAGAAGCACTGACCTCCGTCATAATGAATATAACAATGAAGCTTGTTAAAATAGGAAAAACCTTTATTTACACTGAAGATTCTTTGAAGCTATGTTTCAAACTAAATATTGTTTTTTTTCCTTTTTTGCAGTGTTTTCCATAAATTACAACCTCATAAATAATATATTTTATGCTTAATAATTCGTTTTCTCGTGGTTCCATACAGCTTTCCAGTTGGGCCTGCTTTGGGAAGGTTTTCTTTATAAATACAGTTGCAGCTAACATACCAGAGCGGTTATCCTACAGGAGTGAGCTGTCACAGGAAATATTCCCTCGGCTTGACGGCGTTGTGTCCCCTTCTAATATCTCCACCGAACCCTGGAGAATTGGTGGAGCACACAGCGCCGTCATATCTGCTGGTCCTGCCCGGCCTGATTATTGACTCCTGGTCTTGACTCCTGCAGTGATTGCAGAGGACCGAGCAGGCCCAGGCAGCCAGAAAGCTCAGCGTGAGACGTGACAGACTGCAGGGGAAATGAGAAGGCAGCTGTGGTGGAAATTTCACAGAACAACACAGATTTATGTTGGGCTTTCTGATCATTGTGGTCCTTCTCACATCTTTGATCTTCCACAGTTGTTTCCTGACTGTCTTCTCTTTTGGCAAACATCACGTATAATCTCCCAGTCCCTCTCCAGCATAGCTGGCTCTATTTGCTCTATTATGATCAATTGTTCTGTATTGTGTGGAAGTCATTAATCTTTCTGTGCTCATGCTGCTCTAAATTGCCCACTTTATTTGTTTGCTGCATTTTTCCAAATTAATTCCCCATGGTCCAATTCTCCAGCAGAGAATATGCTTTTAAAGTCGGGTATTGCTCGTTTTGCTTGAAAACGTGTGTGGTGGCTCCTAAGAAGCGCAGTCAATTATGTATTACAGGATGAAAGAGCGCAGAGCGGGGACGCACCACTGCTGCACCACTCCGGCTTATAGTGTAACCTTCCCTGTTCTGCCGGGCCTGGGATAAACCGGATTGTTTGGTGCAGCTGAATGTGTGAGACTCTTCTTTGGAGATGTGTGAGAGGTTTTCACCTTTCCACCAGCTGACATGGTGCAAACTCCAAGCAGGCAACAATTTCATCAAATCACATCTGAAGAAGTGTGGGAAATGTGGGTGTTGATGAGTTCTCATCTGATTCGTCTCACCTTCCAGTTTAAGCTCGTTTTTCTCTGAACTTTTGCACAGCAATGCTGCAGGTGCCTGAGCTGCATTCATATAATAATTTTCTACATATAAACTCTTATTTTTATCAAAACATTTTCTTTTCTGGGTCATCCATATTTTTGGCCCCCATGTAAAATAAATAAATATTACTTTGTGAGGTTTGTTTAGCTTGATTACTGTTTTCTTTTATTTACTCATGTTTTCCTTTTTTCTTTTTTTTTTAAATAATATATATTTAAAATTTTTTTTTTTTTTTACTTTTTGATGACGTTTCTGAAGATTAGTGGAGGGTTTTTACTCAACTTGTAAAGGCAACAGAACAGAAATGTAAACCACGGCAGACAAGCTTTGGCCAACACTGTTCGGATTCAAACTTCCATGTAAAATAAAGGGAATTTGAAACATTTTTCACCAACTTTGTCTTTGCTCCTTTTTTGCTGAAATCAATAAGCATGAGAGGAGCAGCCAGGTGAAAGTGTAAAGAGGACCCAGCAGTGCTTCCATGTTCCTTGTCTTGCATCCCTGTCAGGTCATAACCCACTTTGTGTCTGCAACAAGCAGTCGAATGTGAATCATAATGAACATGGACTGACTTACTTGATGCAAACTCTTAACTA
This sequence comes from Girardinichthys multiradiatus, assembly GCF_021462225.1. Taxonomy (NCBI): domain Eukaryota; kingdom Metazoa; phylum Chordata; class Actinopteri; order Cyprinodontiformes; family Goodeidae; genus Girardinichthys; species Girardinichthys multiradiatus. Next base: position 2,171,590 of record NC_061803.1, on the reverse strand, counting down.
GTCTTAAGGGATTTAATTATGGCAATAAAGTCAAATTCAGCATAAAAGGGTCCATTCTTTGTTTCTTTCCCAGTGACACCGCCCACTGGGTCCAGTGGAAATGACTGGTAGGAATCCTGTTAGTTCGCTGTGAAATACAGTAATATTGCAGTTTGCTGTGATACCCCCCCCCCCACACACACACACACCTACATTAAACAAGGAGACCCCCAGAGGAAATGTGCCCCTCATCCCCACACAGTTTCAGCAGCTCCTGCTTCTTCTTCTAGCACGTTTTCCTGCTAATAATCATTTTTCGCTCTTCATTTTCTATTTTTGATTTTCTGCATCACTTTACAGCGTTTTCATTCCATATCCCTTTATTTGGGACAATCATTCGCAATCACAATGAAGTGCAAACAAAGGTTCAGGTTATTCTAAGCAAACAACAATTGCAAATGAGCAGAAAGAAAGTAAATACCTTTCAGTCTGGCTGTGGTGCTCCTTCTTGTATCCTCAGTGTTTGTCTTGATAAACCACAAAGAGAACAAAAAACAGGACTAGAATTTCAGAGATGAAGAACATTTGAAAAAAGTAGTTTAAAATCACATTTTCTCTTCTTCTAGTGAGCCACCCTCAGCTCCTGTACTGTGCTGCCTCTCTTTCACACACACTCTTTCAACTCCTCTCTGCTCTGGTATAGCTGCTCTCTCGCTCTCTGATGCACACACATCCACGCTCTCTCCCTGTCGCCCTTCTCCAGCAGGATTGATCCCTCTCCTGCAATCATCTTCATCAGTTTCTCTCCTGGATTTCTGTTTTTTTGCACCCAAGATCTCCTCTTCCCAGTTACCTCCTATTTTCCTCATTAATTCCCCTCACTCTTTCTGTCCATCCTTCATCACATTTCCTTCCTCATTATTTGAGCCACTCCATCAATCTGTTACACTTGTCCTGTCATATGCTCATTTATTCACTTCCTGTTCATTCTTTCTGGAGATTTGACCCCTTTGTGGTCTTTAAGAAGCATTGAGGTCATTGTGAAATAAAAATAAGTCTCTTTATCCTTTTGCGTCTTTTTTTATCATGGCTGTAGATGACAGGATTCTCAGCTTTACATTCAGAAAACCACTGGGTTTATTTAGCTAATCTAAGTCAGATATGAACCAGTCCATTCCTGTGTTAATTTGACAGTGTTAGATTATGGGTTTGACCCAGAATAGGGTCAGATTTTAACCCAAAAACTGGGTAAAAATGACTAATGTCTAACTAAGGCTACCAAAGAGTGGGTCTTAGGGAAAAACCCATGACCTGGTTTATAAAACAAACAATATTTAGGTCAAGATGAACGGTCCATCTATTTTCTCTTTCTGTTTCCAATGCAGTGTTGCTAAGAGAGCGACTTTGATGCAACATTTAAGTATTCCGACCTTTAGCCGCTAGTGATAAATCTAGCAGCTTTTTCTGGTGTTGCTGGAGAGTTTAGAGACTGCTGTGAAAGCATGTCTCATTTTTGCTCCTCTTCAGGAGCACTGGGTAGTACCATGAGCTTCCACTCCCATCCCAAAACACTCACAGGCACAGCAGTCCTCCCCAGCTGCAGTCATAGTAAGAGATATTCACTCATGAACAAAACTACCACTGGCTGGGTTTGTGTTAGTGTAGGCTCCTTAATGGACCACAGGGCTTGGGACCAACTTTAGTCTGCAATTACATGCAGATTTGCCAATGACATCATTTAGAGACATCTATTAGGACAGCCTATAGCTTCTTTCTTTGGTAGGAGGAATCCTGGCGAGCTCACCAGTCCTTTATAGAGCAACATACAGAACTTGAGGGTAATTTAGAGAGACCAGAAACTAACTGGCCTGATTTTGGAAGGTGGAAGGAAACCAGGGTCCTCTGGAAAACCAACATGAACATGCAAACTCCACAGGGATGCACAGGGAAATAAATAAATAATGACAACAACTCCATAACATCTGATGAGACTTCTACTGAAAATAATTTGTATTTGAATATTAAAATTATTGTTTACTTTTGACACTATATTAAATATTCCCTGTCTATATTGACTTATGACCAGTTCTTTGGTCAATGTGTGCATGGTGGACATATCTAGCACTAGCTGGAGCTAACTACCCAGCAGGTAAGTTAGCTTAAATGAACAAGCTAGTTCTCTAGTTTGAATGAAAGTATTTAACACAGCCTGCTGACATTACCAGTATTATACAGCACGGTTGTAACATCTTATCATCTTTATTTCATCCTGTGGAAGAGGTTCAGGGAAGTCTGAACAGGTGCTTGTTTGCTTCAAAGTGGTCGTCTTCTGGTCTTTTCTTCATTTTTGACCCAGTGTTTGGTTAAATGTGCCCAACTTCTTTCCCAGCAGCAGAAATCCAGCATCTGGATTAAAGAAAATCAAAAGTTTTTGGATTATTGAACAATCTGTCAGATGTCTTTAACACTGTTTGTTTGAGATATTAAGATTTCAAGACCTTTCTTGATGGGACATTTTCCCAAATCTCTTGCACTGTGGGAGTGAATGTTTTTATTTGTTCATCCAACAGAATAATTTAAATAATTTTTTGTGTGATCCAAAGATCTGTTTTTTTTAATAAGGGACCATAAAAGAACACACTAAGAATAATAATGAGTCCCTTGCATCCATTTTTTCAGTTTTATAAAATAAATAAAGAATAAATTCTACGTGTCTTTGCTGCCAATCAGATCCCAAATTCAGTAAAGACTGATAATTTATCAGTGGCATTTACAAAAGATAGATTCGGTTATTTATTCTGCAAAAAAGCCAAATTAGGAATAATTGGGCTTCTGCAGTATTTATATTGTATATATAGTTTGTTAAAGCAGCTTGTGTCAAAGACACATCTGTTCGCATTAATCCAGTTGAATCTATGGAAATAAAAACAAAGACAGCACAGTTTGACAAACAGAAGACACTACTTTATTTTAGAACATAGATGTATATTTTTTAAAGCTTATCATAAAGATGTTTCTGTTAGTTTATTTATAAGCAAGTTTAGTCTTGAATACCTCAAATTAGCAAATATATGTTTTATAGATTTATTTTTTTATTTAAGTTGCAGTGGTGTTGGTTTTATTTTTTAAATCATCTTAAAATCACCTTTAAAACTGTTTGATTTGGTCAGGATGGTTGTTCTTAGAGTAGGACCCATTGGCAGACAGGCAGGCAGCACCAGCAGAAGATTGGAGACAATTTAATGAATAAGAACAAATAAAAACTCATGCACAACAGAATAAACAGGCGAGGAGCAAACAGAACAAAGGAGTAAATATACAGGTGAAACAGGGAGGCTGAATGGCATGGTGCAGGTGGACTGAATGATGCTGAATGCTGTGGCAGAGAATGGAAACAAAACATGATTGGTCTAAGCAAAGAAACTAATCATAAATAAGGCCTAAAACAAAACTCAGACACATTAAATTAATGATCATCTAGGTGTTTCTGATGTTACCTTCTAGCAGTGATAATGAAGCAAAAGAAACTACTGACTATGTTTATTTTTCTGCATCCAGGATTGACATATATCTGCGTCTGATGGGTCATTAAGCTGCACAGATGCCGTATCTGCAGTGAGAGCGGACAGGATTGGGTTACTGTAGTCTTTGCAGGTCTCCTAGAAACAAACTAAAGTTGTTTGCTGCAACAGGTAAATAGGAAGCCTATTGTTTACTGTCACGAGAATATAATTCAATACTATGAACTATTTCATCCATAAATAAAACAGATATTTGATCATAGATCAGGATAAATGAGAGTGTAGACATAAATATTAGGACTAACCCTTTATATTTGAATAAATGTAACATCTCTGCTGCAACGCTGCAGCCTTTTCTCCTCTCAAAGGACCACTGCTGATTGGTCAAACATTAGTAACTCTGGTGTCACATAAACCAACACAAAATGATTTTTCTAAATGTCTTACAAATAAAATTCTAAATAATGGGCAGGCCTTTCTATTCAGTAAAATCTTGTACAGCCAAGATGTTTCACTTCATTAGAACCATTTGGTGAGAAAATGAAGTTCAGACATGCTGCAGATCTTAATGAAATGCAAGGATTTTGAACAGATTTATGATGCACTTTATGATGAACTACTCATCTCAGGATTAAGCTCTAATTGTTTCCTACTGTGAGTCAGAAATGAGAAACTACATCCTTCACTGACTTTTTTAAGCAGGTAAAGAAAAATCACAGAATTGGCAACTCTTGCTGCTGTCATATTAATATGTATTTCTGCAATTATGAAAAAAGTGGTGCATTTTTAAAATTAATAATTATAAATTTTTTCGGGAAATGGTGAATTCAGACCGAATTTTATTGAGGTTATCAAAGTTGGGGCTGAGGCGGACAGCCTTCGCAGTCGCTTCTGCACAAATCCTGGTAATGCCTGTTTATTTGTGGCAAGCTCAACGTTTCACTGCATCACCATCTGTGACCCTCTGGGTAAAACTTTGGGTTTAGTCTCTATGACACACATACATATATACCAGCACTGCCCTACAGTAACACTTCTTATCTTCAATATCCCAAACCTCAAAGCTAAAAGTTAAGTACATCAACAGTGAGAAAATCAACAAACCACTTATGTATTTAAACGCTTAGCAAAGTAATGAATCCCTGTGACCTCATCAATACTGTTTATGTAATAACTCTACTGCAGTGAACAGCGTTTCTGCTCTCATCCTTGCTTTTAAGGCCCCATCAAAGAGAAAAACAGAGGAGGTAAAAAGCTGGCTTAACCACATTAATGTGCACAGCAGAGCACTCTGCTGCCCTTTGAGAGGAGATGCAGATGAATCCTACCACCTCCAGCCTCTTAAGGACCCCATGAAACCTGCACTGGAACATTTGATAGGAGCTCTTGTTGCTGCTCTTGTTTAATGGTTGCACCACTTGTTTGGTGCGTATTTGCTGCGCTCTCATCCCAGCTTTGTTCCTCCTGTGGGTTCGCTGCCCACTGTCCCTTTTTCCAAGGGAAATGTGCCCCCATCCCGCCTCTCCTTGTTAACCCAAATTGAGTCGAACACAAGGAGAGAAAAGTGGGTCATGAGCGGATGGGGCGTACAAATCAGAAAGAATCTCCAGGGTATTTATTTAGTTTGGGTTAAAATATGTTTCAGTGAGTGCGACTACTTTGCTGTAGTGTCAAAAAAAGAAAATCCCAGTTAAATAGAACTTTGGATCGGTTCTGAAACTTTCTTCTATCGAGTTCTACTTCAGGAAATACTAAGGTCTGCAAGAACCACAATGCTGACAGTCGGAGTAGAACTTGAGAAACAACTTGAGAAATGTAAAAAACAATTGAAAAAATTTAGTAAAAGTTGCAGTAATAAAATCATTAAATGCATTTATATTTCATTAAATCAGTGACTTACACATCTATCTATCTATCTATCTATCTATCTATCTATCTATCTATCTATCTATCTATCTATCTATCTATCTATCTATCTATCTATCTATCTATCTATCTATCTATCTATCTATCTATCTATCTATCTATCTATCTATCTATCTATCTATCTATCTATCTATCTATCTATCTATCTATCTATCTATCTATCTATCTATCTATATACCTACCTTCATACAGGGGTTGGACAATGAAACTGAAACACCTGGTTTTAGACCACAATAATTTATTAGTATGGTGTAGGGCCTCCTTTTGCGGCCAATACAGCGTCAATTCATCTTGGGAATGACATATACAAGTCCTGCACAGTGGTCAGAGGGATTTTAAGCCATTCTTCTTGCAGGATAGTGGCCAGGTCACTACGTGATACTGGTGGAGGAAAACGTTTCCTGACTCGCTCCTCCAAAACACCCCAAAGTGGCTCAATAACATTTAGATCTGGTGACTGTGCAGGCCATGGGAGATGTTCAACTTCACTTTCATGTTCATCAAACCAATCTTTCACCAGTCTTGCTGTGTGTATTGGTGCATTGTCATCCTGATACACGGCACCGCCTTCAGGATACAATGTTTGAACCATTGGATGCACATGGTCCTCAAGAATGGTTCAGTAGTCCTTGGCAGTGACGCGCCCATCTAGCACAAGTATTGGGCCAAGGGAATGCTATGATATGGCAGCCCAAACCATCACTGATCCACCCCCATGCTTCACTCTGGGCATGCAACAGTCTGGGTGGTACGCTTCTTTGGGGCTTCTCCACACCGTAATTCTCCTGGATGTGGGGAAAACAGTAAAGGTGGACTCATCAGAGAACAATACAGGTCCTTCTAAAAAAATTAGCATATTGTGATAAAGTTCATTATTTTCCATAATGTAATGATGAAAATTTAATATTCATATATTTTAGATTCATTGCACACTAACTGAAATATTTCAGGTCTTTTATTGTCTTAATATGGATGATTTTGGCATACAGCTCATGAAAACCCAAAATTCCTATCTCACAAAATTAGCATATTTCATCCGACCAATAAAAGAAAAGTGTTTTTAATACAAAAAACGTCAACCTTCAAATAATCATGTACAGTTATGCACTCAATACTTGGTCGGGAATCCTTTTGCAGAAATGACTGCTTCAATGCGGCGTGGCATGGAGGCAATCAGCCTGTGGCACTGCTGAGGTCTTATGGAGGCCCAGGATGCTTCGATAGCGGCCTTTAGCTCATCCAGAGTGTTGGGTCTTGAGTCTCTCAACGTTCTCTTCACAATATCCCACAGATTCTCTATGGGGTTCAGGTCAGGAGAGTTGGCAGGCCAATTGAGCACAGTGATACCATGGTCAGTAAACCATTTACCAGTGGTTTTGGCACTGTGAGCAGGTGCCAGGTCGTGCTGAAAAATGAAATCTTCATGTCCATAAAGCTTTTCAGCAGATGGAAGCATGAAGTGCTCCAAAATCTCCTGATAGCTAGCTGCATTGACCCTGCCCTTGATAAAACACAGTGGACCAACACCAGCAGCTGACACGGCACCCCAGACCATCACTGACTGTGGGTACTTGACACTGGACTTCTGGCATTTTGGCATTTCCTTCTCCCCAGTCTTCCTCCAGACTCTGGCACCTTGATTTCCGAATGACATGCAGAATTTGCTTTCATCCGAAAAAAGTACTTTGGACCACTGAGCAACAGTCCAGTGCTGCTTCTCTGTAGCCCAGGTCAGGCGCTTCTGCCGCTGTTTCTGGTTCAAAAGTGGCTTGACCTGGGGAATGCGGCACCTGTAGCCCATTTCCTGCACACGCCTGTGCACGGTGGCTCTGGATGTTTCTACTCCAGACTCAGTCCACTGCTTCCGCAGGTCCCCCAAGGTCTGGAATCGGCCCTTCTCCACAATCTTCCTCAGGGTCCGGTCACCTCTTCTCGTTGTGCAGCGTTTTCTGCCACACTTTTTCCTTCCCACAGACTTCCCACTGAGGTGCCTTGATACAGCACTCTGGGAACAGCCTATTCGTTCAGAAATGTCTTTCTGTGTCTTACCCTCTTGCTTGAGGGTGTCAATAGTGGCCTTCTGGACAGCAGTCAGGTCGGCAGTCTTACCCATGATTGGGTTTTGAGTGATGAACCAGGCTGGGAGTTTTAAAGGCCTCAGGAATCTTTTGCAGGTGTTTAGAGTTAACTCGTTGATTCAGATGATTAGGTTCATAGCTCATTTAGAGACCCTTTTAATGATATGCTAATTTTGTGAGATAGGAATTTTGGGTTTTCATGAGCTGTATGCCAAAATCATCCGTATTAAGACAATAAAAGACCTGAAATATTTCAGTTAGTGTGCAATGAATCTAAAATATATGAATGTTAAATTTTCATCATGACATTATGGAAAATAATGAACTTTATCTCAATATGCTAATATTTTGAGAAGGACCTGTACAATAACAAGTCCATCAGTCATTCCTCATGCCAAGAGTCCAAAACAAAAATAACTCCCAATAAACAAAAACAACAAAACCAAAGTCCATAATCTCCAGGACGAAAACAAAAATCCAGGAGGGCGATGATGAGGGGGCCTGCGACGACAAAGCCAACGGCAAAGTAGCTGATGATCCGGAGGTCGGCTGCGACGAAGTAGCCAGCGAAGTGGTTGATGGTCTGGAGACCTGCAGCGACGGAGATGCAGGCGTCTAGGAGGCTGGCGGCGACGCCAGCGATGAAGGAGCCGATGTTTTGGAGGTCTGCGGCGAGGATGCAGGCGCCTCGGAGGTCTGCAGCGAGGATGCAGGCTGCCTGGAGTCCGGCAGCGGAGATGCTAGGCAAACCCACGAAGCCAGGAGTCAGGCAGTGTATGACGTGGCGAGATCCTCAGAGACTTAAACTCAGACTTAAACCTGACGTCCAACTTGGACCGAGGCAGAAACCTTGAGGACTTGGCCCTGGCGTCCGGTTCGGACCCAAGCTTAGAGTAGTCAGGAGTACGGTCAGTCAAAAAGTCAGTCGTTACATAGTCGGGCAGTGGTGTGTCAGGCTCTGGTGTGTCATGGTGAGTGTCAGGCAAAGAGTCAGGCTGCAGTGCGTCAGGCAAAGAGTCAGGCTGCAGTGCGTCAGGCAAAGAGTCAGTGGTGCGAGTCTTAGCTGGATCTGTGCAGGGAGAGTGCAACGGAGGCGGAGAGCTGTCTCGCACCGGGCAGAGGAAGCGCACAGTGCCGAACTCAGGCTCCAAACTGCGGCGCTGGGAGGTAGTGGCTTCTGGAGGTGGTGGCCATCTGTGAAATGGAGGAGAAGTATGGTAGCGCAGATGAAGGGGTGAATCTCTGAATGACGTATGAATGATGGTGTTTTGCATTTATGTGAGTTGTATGCAATGTCAGACTGAAATCTGTATGTGTGTGGCAATTGAAGCAAGTTGCATGTGATGAGAGACGAAAACTGCATGTCTCGATCTTGATTACCTTAAATGCTTTCTAAGTTTCATTTGCTGTGTTAAAACAGCAAATTAGCTTTTGTGGTGGCACCAGAAGCTTTGCTGTGATTTGTTTTGTGTTGAGTTATGCCCAAATCAAATGTAGATATAGCTGTGTTACTGGTTAAAATTACTGCTTGAATTTTTGTTCACTCTTGAGGGAGAGACCTAAAGAAAATTATGCAGTTTGATTAGAATAAAAAGCATTCGTTAAATAGGGTTTAATTCGTGTTAGTTAGAGTTTCTGGTAGAGACTGACTGAAGGCTAGAAAAAAGAAAGAAGCTCTCTGCAGGCTTGAGAGATGGAATTTCCGGTTACAAGTTTTATGTGTGTGTGTGTGTGTGTGTCTGTGTGTGTGTGTGTGTGTGTGTCTGTGTGTGTGTGTGTGTGTGTGTGTGTGTGTGTGTGTGTGTGTGTGTGTGTGTGTGTGTGTGTGTGTGTGTGTGTGTGTCTGTTGTTCATTTACAGTAAACTGATGCAACCCTTTTGGTCGTTCCAAAAAGCCTGAATGACTCAAACCTTTGTTTGAAATGATTAATTTTAAACAGTTTTGTGGCTTCTTGTGTTTTTGTTCAGATTCGTAGAAACAAAATAGAGAAACTGAAACCTCAAGCTTGTTTCTTCACAGTCATCTCTGCTTGGTTATCTTAGCATAACAGTTATTTTTTATAACATGAAAAAGCAGAAGCTGCTGACCAGATAGATTCATGCTCAGTCTTAAAAATAACTTTATTTGACACCTAAACCCCAACAGTATCCTCTAGTGACCCACACATAAACAGATCACAAACAATTTTTGACAACAATTTAGAAGGACAGCTCTGTCCTTGGATGTCGCCTAGACCCAGTGCAGGTGGTGGAAAACAGAAGGACTCTAGCAACAAAACCATCTCTGTTGGACTATGTCTCCCACCTCATGCATGAAGCTGTTGGAGATCTGGAGAGCTCCTCCAGTGACAGTGACAGACATCTGCATCCTAGGTGCACAAAGGAGCGTTATCACAGGTCCTTCCTGTCGGCAACGTTAGACTTTATAACAATCACTGGCCCCAACAAGCTCAATAAGTGTTCACATCCCTGCTGTTATTTAATTTCTTGTAAACAGTTAGATTTTGTTTTTTATGCACCAATATACATGTCCATTTTGAACATTTTTAAATTACCCAACTCAGTTGCTAGTTTCTGTGAACCTCTATTTTTATTCTAACTGTACAGTATTTATTTTCCTACGTTGTACTTTGCCCTTGCTGTAAAGTCTCATTCCTATTCCTATCCATTCTATTCTATTTTATCATGTCTTTTAACTGCTATTTATGCAATCACATGAGCAACATCAGATCTTATGTGAAGACTTTTGTTGGTGTCATAGTTTGGGACGTTTTCTGTTCAGATGTAGCAGTTTATGTTTTTATGACAGGAACCATCAGCAACACATCTGATGTAGTTTCTGCTTTTCTTTTCTGAGTCATGCTGTGTGAGAAGAGGCAGCTAACTTTGTCAGGTTGCTGTATTTGGTAGATTAGAATAACCAGATGATTAATTACACAAAAGAAGCAGGGAAACTACAGACATTATAAAGAACCAGCCAGGCTTCAGGGGCATTTTGGAAGTTTATAAACACAGCTGTTGGCAGTTTTCCCATATATTACACCATGTGAAGTTACATTATGACCCGGTGTTAAAACATGCATTAAACTGTAAAAAAGAACAAGCATGAGGTTAAGACACAGGGTTGCTAGGCCTTTGTGAGAGGTCAGATGGTTAAAACTGTTGTAAATAGAGAAGAATTGCTAAAAATAAGTAACTAAAAGGTTTGCATATTGAAAATGTAGTATCACTCCCCCACTTTGTTATCCGTGACTGCATGTCTCATGAGTAGGCACTCAGGGTCACCAATGCAAGAAATGACTGAGGTAATGCTGATGCTGAAACAGGGAAAGACAGGTTGAGTTGATTGTGTCACGATGTGGTTTTGGATTGGACCAAAGTGCAGACAGGAGCTCGGCAGGATCATCTTTGAAATTCAAAGATTTATTTACAAGGTCAAAAACGTAGCAAAATCACTGCAGGTTTTCCAAGGCAAGACGTGACAAAAAACAAAGCATAATCATGGACAAGAACAAGGTGTGACGAACACAAGGAACCAGCAACAAACAATGACGCAAATAATAATATAAATAATAATCATGACTAAAGTAAACAGAGAAACTAGAGGGAACAAAGGAACAACAATAACAACCTGAGAACAAACAAAGAACCCATAAAGAAAACCTGAATACAAACCTAACCACACTGACTGAATTAAATGGAAAGGAAACAGAAAATAAACTAGTAAACAAGAAGAGTGCAAAGGAACAAATAATAAAACACAATTAAACACAAAGATACTAAAGAGAAATAAAACTAGAGAATCCAGGGAAGATCAAGAACTATAATAATTACAATAATAATAATAATAATAAACCATACCAAGTAATAAGAAAACAACCATAAAAGAACTTAATGACGGAGGAGAACAACAAAACACCAGGAGGCAGTAGAGGGAGCAAAACAAACTAATAAACTTAATAAAAACATCTAGACAAAATAAGCCATCACAAGAAACCATAAAACAAAGTCCAAAATGTCACTCCGTGACAGATTGATTAATTTCTATTATTGAAATTATTTTGTGTTGCCAAATTGAAGCTGTTACTGACCCCTGCAAAAGCGTTACTAATTAAAGAAAGCATATATAATTCTAGTTAAATCGTGGACATTCAATTATTTTTTGGTTTTTCATTGGTGGTAAAAAGTCTTGTTGCCTGGTTCCAAGATATATTAGGAGGTTTTTATAGGTTGCCTTAGCCAAGTTTGTTAAAACAGCGCCCTTGGGGCTCGTGCCGAGCCACTAAAATCAACCTAGCCCATATACCAAGAGCCAGTTGTAAAATTAGGGAATGAGCAGCCGTGAACAACAGTGACTGTCGATGGTGTGGATGACTGCGAGAGGCTACTCGGTCGTCCAGACCTCCAGTTGAAGAAGGGCGAGACTTTTGTATGAAGGCTGTCAGAGGCTAGGCGAGTCATTTCCCGACACCAGCTTAAACAGAACTTTCAGTAAACCTGCTTAGTAAGATCTTTCAGGTTTAGGGAAGTCCGGACCCGTTGGATAGAGAGCTGGATTGAGCAATCCCTTTAGACATGGGGAAGTAGGAGGGAGGGGTTAGCTCATTGGACAACAAAAAGCTGTATGCCTTCCATTTTTTTCCGGCCACATTTCTTCATGGCAGACGATGGGTCCCCTTTATCCTTCCAGTGTTTAATAATCTGTTGGACAGTTCTTAACCCAAATTTGGTAGTTTCTGCAATCATCTTAGATGTTTTCTCTGCTTGATGCATGCCACTCTGTGATCCCGAACAATCTGGCATTGGCCAAAGGGGATCCACTCCTCTTTAGGCTCCTTCTGACTGAACTGAATGGGCTCCAGCTGTGAGGACACACCTACCACTCGCACCCTGCAACCCCCCCCCGTCCATCCACACACACACACACACATTCACACACACACACACACACACGCACGCACACACACACACACACACACACACACACACACACACACACACACGCACACACACACACACATAAATCTGCACACCCCATAGATACACTGCCTGGCCAAAAAAGAAGTGGCCACCTGGATTTAACTAAGCAAATAGGTACAATCCTCCCATTGGATAATTACTGCAGGGGCGATTATGTTTCAGCTGGCAACAAGTTATTTAACCCCAACTGGTGCAATGAGTTGCTTCTCATTTCTTAAACAACCATGTTGAAAGACACATCCTTTGGTTGTGGAAAAGATGTCAGTCTGTTTCAGAATGGTCAAATCATCAGCATGCATCAAGCAGAGAAAATATCTAAGGAGATTGTAGAAGCTACCAAAACTGGGTTAAGAACTGTCCAACGTATTATTAAAAACTGGAAGGATAGTGGGGATCCATCGTCTTCGAGGAAGAAATGTGGTCGGAAAACAATCCTGAATGATCGTGATCGGCGATCACTTAAACGTTTGGCAAAATCAAATCAAAGAAAAACAACAGTAGAACTCCAGTTTAATAGTGAAAGTAAGAGCATTTCCACACGCACAATGCAAAGGGAACTCAAGGGATTGGGACTGAACAGCTGTGTAGCCTTAAGAAAACCACTAATCAGTGAGGCTAAAAAAAGGCTTCAATTTCCTAGGGAGCATAAAGATTGGACTCTGGAGCAATGGAAGAAGGTTATATGGTCTGATGAGTCAAGATTTACCCTGTTCCAGAATGATGGGTACATCAGGGTAGGAAGAGAGGCAGGTGAAGTGATGCCCCCATCATGCCTAGTGCCTACTGTACAAGCCTGTGGGGGCAGTGCTATGATCTGGGGTTGCTGCAGTTGGTCAGGTCTGGGTTCAGCAACAGTGTGTGTTCAAAGAATGAGGTCAGTTGACTACCCGAATATACTGAATGACCAGGTTAGTCCATCAATGGATTTTTTCTTCCCTGATGGCACGGGCATTTTCCAAGATGGCAATGCCAGGATTCATCGGACTTGAACTGTGCAAGAGTGGTTCAGGGAGCATGAGACATCATTCTCACAAAAAATTTATGAAAAATCCTAAACCCTAAAAATTTTCTTTGCACCAGGTGTAAAAGTTTAATTCAATTCAATTTAATTCAGTTTATTTATATAGCGCCAATTCACAACACATGTTGTCCCAAGGCACTTCACAACAGTCAGGTTCATACATTCCAATTAATCGTAACCATTGAACAGTTCAGTCAGATTCAGTTATTTATTCAAATTGGATAAAAAGTTTTTCTATCTAAGGAAACCTAGCAGATTGCATCCAGTCAGTGACTTGCAGCATTCACTCCTCCTGGATGAGCATGTAGAGACAGTGGACAGTCACTGGCGTTGACTTTGCAGCAATCCCTCATACTGAGCATGCATGTAGCGACAGTGGAGAGGAAAAACTCCCTTTTAACAGGAAGAAACCTCCAGCAGAACCAGAACCAGGCTCAGTGTGAGCGACCATCTGCCACGACCGACTGGGGGTTTGAGAATATGTGAGGAGGAGAATTTTAAATTCTATTCTGGATTTAACAGGGAGCCAATGAAGGGAAGCTAAAGTAGGAGAAATATGATCTCTATTTTTAATTTTCATCAGAACTCTTGCTGCAGCATTTTTGAATCAGCTGAAGGCTTTTAACTGTATTTGTGGACATCCTGATAGTAAAGAATTACAATAGTCCAGCCTTGAAGTGACAAATGCATGGACTAGTTTTTCAGCGTCACTCCTGGACAGGATATTTCTAATTTTGGCAATGTTCCGGAGATGAAAGAAGGAAATCCTAGAAACCTGTTTAATATGAGATTTAAATGACATGTCCTGGTCAAAAATAACACCAAGGATTTTTACTTTATTACCGGAGGTCAATTTAATGCCATCCAGGTTAAGTGATTGACTAAGCAGTTTCTTTTTTAAAGACTCCGGTCCAAAGACAACAACTTCTGTCTTGTCTGAATTTAGAAGCAGAAAATTTAAAGTCATCCAAGTTTTTATGTCTTCAAGACATGCTTGTAGTCTATCTAACTGGTTGGGTTCATCAGGATTTATGGATAAGTAAAGCTGAGTATCATCAGCGTAACGTAAAGAGAATTCGCCCAAGTACTGAACCCTGTGGTACTCCACAATTAACGCTGGAGTTTAAAGATGATTTGCGGCACTGATGGTGTAGGGGTTAAGCGCGCGACCATATACGGAGGCTACAGTCCTCAAAGCGGCCGTCCCGGGTTTGGGTCCCGGACCCGGTGACATTTGCCGAATGTCTCCCCCTCTCTCTAACCCTCTTTCCTGTCTGCCTACTGTTAAAAAAAAATAAAGGCCACTAGTGCCGAAAACATTTTTAAAAAAATAAAAAGATGATTCATCATTTACATGAACAAACGGGAATCTGTCAGACAGATAAGATTTAAACCAGCCTAGCGCTGTTCCTCTGATCCCTACAGCATATTCCAGCCTTTCTAAGAGAATATTATGGTCGACTGTATCAAATGCAGCGCTGAGATCTAACAGAACCAGAACAGACACAAGTCCATTATCTGACGCCATAATAATATCATTAGTGACTTTCAGCAGAGCTGTTTCAGTGCTATGATGAGCTCTGAAACCTGACTGAAACTCTTCAAACAGGTCATTGCTGTATAAATGTTCACACATTTGATTAGCAACTATTTTCTCAAGAATTTTAGATAAGAATGGAAGAATGGATATAGGTCTGTAATTTTTAAAGTCATCTCGATCAAGCGAAGTTTTCTCAAGTATAGGTTTAATTAAAGCTAACTTAAAAGCCTGTGGTACATATCCATTTACTAAAGATAGATTAATCATATCTAAAATGGGGCTGGTAATCAGAGGGAACACTTCCTTAAATAATTTGGTTGGGATTGGGTCTAACATACAAGTTGAAGGTTTAGATGAAGCTAATATTTCTGATAACTCAGGAAGCTCCACAGGATCAGAACAGTCCAAACACAAATCAGGTTCTACAGTTATTTCCAATGTTGTCTCCCTTGCTGAGGATGAAGTAATCATCTTTGGGAGTATGTCAAAGATTTTATTTTTAATAGAATCAATTTTATTTAAGAAGAAACCCATAAAGTAATGACTGCTAAGAGCTAAGGGAATGGATGGCTCAACAGAGCTATGACTCTGTGTAAGTTTAGCAACTGTGCTAAAGAGAAACCTAGGATTATTCTTGTTCTCTTCTATTAATGATGAGAAATAAGCTGTTCTAGCTTGGTGAAGTGTCTTTTTATACAACAGTAGACTATTTTTCCAGATTAAGTAGGAATCCTCTAGGTGTGTAGAGCACCATTTTCTCTACAATTTTCTAACATTGTGCTTTAAAGTACGCAGCTCTGAATTAAACCAAGGAGCTAGCCTCCTTTGAATAATTATCTTCTTTTTCAAGGGGGCTGCATCGTCTAATGCACCACGCAATGATGAAGTAACACTATGAACAAGAGAATCAATTTGTGAAGGGGCAGAAATAGAATTATTGCCCTCCATTGTGCTTTTCAGTGATAATGAGGAAATTAAAAGTGGAACTGATTCTTTAAAGGTTGTTACAGCGTTGTCTGATAATGATCTACTATAATGAAATTTTCTTTCAGGTGTGGAGTACTCGGTTAAATTAATCTCAAAGGTTATTAAGAAATGGTCAGACAGGACAGGGTTATGAGAAAATATTGTTATGTCTTTACACTCAATGCCATATGTCAGCACAAGGTCCAGAGAATGAAGACAAAGGTGGGTAGGTTTGTTAATGTTTTGAGCAAAGTCAATTGAGTCTAAGATAGCATAAACCCTTTATTTAAACTATCACTTTCAGTGTCAACATGAATGTTAAAATCCCCCACTATAATAACTTTATCTGTATTTAACACTAAATCAGATAAAAGGTCTGAAAACTGATCTAAAAATTGAGAGTAAGGACCTGGTGGACGGTACAAAACAACAAACAGAAGAGGTTTTAGTGCTTTGCAATTTGGATGAGGAAAACTAAGGATTAAATATTCAAAAGAGTTGTAGCTATTGATTGGTCTGGGACTAATCATTAAATCGGACTGAAAGATGGTTGTTACTCCTCCTCCTCGCCCGGTATTTCGAGAAATGTGAAAATTTAAATAATTTGTAGGAGTTGACTCATTTATAGTAACATAATCCTCTTGCTGCAGCCAGGCTTCTGTGAGGCAAAATAAATCAATCTGATTGTCACAAATCAGGTCACTAACTAGCAAAGTCTTTGAAGAGAGAGATCTTATGTTCAGTAAGCACCTTTTAATTGTTTTATTTTTCTTTTTAGTCTGAGTTGTGTTTATTTTTATGAGATTTTCATGATTTCCTCATTTTAGATTATTTTTTAATCTATTCAATTTTGGCCGTGGGCGAGACATTGTCTTAATAGGGTAATGGGTGGGTAGCAGTACAGAAGCTGCAGAGAGAAGTGTTAAACTACGACCCTGCTTCCTGGTCTGAACCCTGGGTGGTCAGAGTTTTGGAGAACTAATAAATTCAGCCAGATTCCTAGAAAGAAGAGCTGTTCCATCCAAAGTGGGATGGATGCCGTCTCTCTAGATCAGACCAGGTTTTCCCCAAAATGTTCGCCAGTTATCAGTGTAACCCACATTGTTTTCTGGACACCACCTAGACAGCCAGCGGTTGAATGCCAGCATGCGGCTTTACATGTCGTCACTGGTCAGATCAAGGAGGGGACCAGAGAAAATTACGGAGTCCGACATTGTTTTGGCAAACTTACACACCGAAGCAACACTAACTTTGGTGACCTCTGATTGACGTAACCGGGTGTCATTACCGCCAGCGTGAATAACAATCTTACTGTATTTACGTTGATCCTTAGCCAGCAGTTTCAGGTAGGATTTGATGTCGCCCGTTCTGGCCCCTGGCAGACATTTGACTATGGTCGCTGGTGTCTCTACTGCCACGTTTCTGACTATGGAGCTGCCAATTACCAGAGTTGGCTTCTCAGCGGGTGTGTCGCTGAGTGGGGAAAATCTGTTAGAAACGCAGACGGGTTGGTGGTGACCTGTGGGCTGGGATCTAGGACTATGCTTTCTACGTACCGTCACCCAGCCGGCCCGAAGCCCCGGCTGCACGGGCTCTGCTGGAGGACTGCAACGGGGAGCTACCCTCGGTGGCTCCGCGCTGGCTAAGGGGCCTCGGCTATCTGCTGGTTTTTCAACAGCGAGGAGCTTCCTCCTCAGCTCCACCTTTGATCCTTGCCTGCAGACAAACTCATCACATCCTTTACTCACACAAACATCATGAAAGGTTATAAAGATCAAATAGTCAAGTTAAAGAAAAGGAAAATATATAAGATAAATCTATATACAATTATTCCAACATTTCCTCCCTGTTTATTGAAATATTTGCTCATATTCTCATATCACTTAACAGCCACTTCTTTCGGACTTTTAACTGTAAGATTATTTTCATGAGTACAAAGACAATTATACTCAGAGGTACTTACTGACATTTAAATCACAGAATCATATAGAGATGGATTCAGGTACAGGTCAGAAAAGTGGTCAGTCGCATCCTCATCATCTTCATCATCCTGATGTTAAAATAACGGATAGAGTTGGGTAACTCTGTCTTCCATAGGAGAAATAGCTGTGGTGATGAGACGGTTAAACAGAGAACGAAGGCAGGGAATACAACAACATCCACACAATGTCAAAAATTGCAGCAAACACTGCAAAGGAAATTATTACTGATGATACTAAAATTTTATAGTTCCCAAACATATCCAGCCAGGGGTCCCACATCGAGGCGTCTACTCCAGAATGCTCTTTCATTTTGCCATTTAGAGATCTCAAACCTTCTATGGCTTTAGTGAGGCTGCCGTCAGAAGCAATGTTGTTAGGTATGAATGTGCAACATTTTTCTCCAAAAATAGAACAATCTTCTCCTTTTTCAGCTAACAACATTTCCAAAGCAATTTTATTCTGGAATGCTATCAGGGAAGTTGAAGCCAATTAGTCATGGACAGTTCAAACCAGCTTTGTGTCCAATTTCCTAGTTTTTGTACATTGTAGTGAATATAGTTGATCCTGTCTACGTTTTTGTTCATCGTACATC
Source organism: Girardinichthys multiradiatus (assembly GCF_021462225.1). NCBI lineage: Eukaryota > Metazoa > Chordata > Actinopteri > Cyprinodontiformes > Goodeidae > Girardinichthys > Girardinichthys multiradiatus. Next base: position 2,153,005 of record NC_061803.1, on the reverse strand, counting down.
ACCAACAGATACTTGATTCAAATCCTGCGGCTACTTGATCAGTTAATTTATCTTCATCTATAGCATCTATGTATGTAGAGTCTCCCTCAGTCTGCCAAGCTGCTGCTCTGCACTTTCTATCACGCCAATCATGTGGGTTTACACTAGATAGTCCATCTGTTACTTCATCTACTGACATAGGATATACTGAAACTGGTAACAATAAAGTGACTAGAGCACAGAGTCCCGTTACTTTTTGAAGGTAATCGATCAAACAACCTGTCGTCATCACACCACCACCTAATGTCTCCTCTAGAGACTGGTTTAAAATACTTATTTACTTTTACAGTTGCAGTACACCATACTGCAGTGAGATTTCCCAGTTTATTGCCTCTCTCTGTCATATTTATACATGTATAGTTTCCAGTGGTGACCCGTTTATGGAATACTGGTTTATCCTTATCTGCTCTAATTACAGGAAAAACAGAATCCCAGTGCTACACATTTCATTAGGATTAGTTTGATTCATTACTTCCATCATGCAGAGTTGTGGTATCACAGCTGGAATTATTTATAATAAAAGCCTTGAACCCAAACACACAACACAATCTCTTTTAGTCATGTTAGCCGCTTGCTCTACCATCAATAACCAGTTATTATTTGTTCCTGATACTCCTGTAATAACCTGGAACTTAATCATCTGTAGTTAAATTTCCTAACATAATTTTCACTCTCTTCGCTTTGTTACCTGGATTGCATTATCAACTTTATGGAACTTAAACAACTTATTTTAATAACTAGCATAAGCAGTGGTGCACCACTCTGGTGTCCAATTATTTCCTTCATCAGCTACCATCATGGACCATGAGGTGTCTCTTCTATCATTAGTTAAGTACCATTTATAACTTCTATAATCCTGTCCTTTTCTTCCTCGTTTGGTCAAACTAATGAGTGGGATCAGCACCACAGCTATGGTTTTAGATTTCACGCACACTTGAATACCATAAGTATAAGAAGTTTGTTTAGTGCACATAGTTAGGTTATCTTACCTACCTTGGTTTAGCGCTTCTTGTTTAATATGACTCATAACAGGTGTTGTTACATTCTGATTTACCTTGACTGGTTCCCAGAGGTACCAGAAAAATAAAAATCAATATGAGGAAAAAAATAAACACCCAGCAACGAAAAGCATTGTTCATCCATCTAAAAGTCATTTTGGCTGAAATTTTGACTCCTCTAAATGGTTCCAGTGTCTTAATTGTCTTCACTGACTTTCGGATCTCTCCAGACTCTAAATGTCTATAAATCACTTCCCCTGACGGAGCTTTCAACCAAAATGACTTTTTTACAATGTGTAAGGTGAATCCAGGTTGACCTCTCAGCTATTTTTATTGCTGTAGGAGTGGTTAATAATAACTAATATGGATCCTCTCACTTAGGTGAAATACCAATGTTTCTTTTCTACACTTCTTATTAACACCCAGTCTCCTGGTTTCACTAGTTGGTTTTCCTGCTGGGAAATAGAACATTCCTCATTAGTTTGATTTTGTTTCTGTTGCTTTTCTAACATACACCTCATGTAATCAGCTAGGTTAGCTTCTTCATCTAACTCCCACTGATTTGTAACTGTGGTAATCTGTATGGTCTTCCAAATAACATTTCATAGGGTGTTAGCCCTGAAGGTGCTTGTAATGTTTAGTTGGAAATAGTTCTATCTGTTTAGAAAATGCATCTATAATGACTAAACAGAACTTTTTCCTTCACTGTGGTTTAACTCAATAAAATCCATATGAATTGTTTGAAAGGGGTATCTTGGTTTTGGAAATTGTTCCCTTCGTGGTCTTAAATTCTCTTGAGGATAATGTTTTGCACATGTTAAACATGTTTTACCAAATTTTTTTGAATAAGAGTTAAATCCATATGTTATATAATATTAATATATCTGTCCTACCATTCCTCCCTGTTGAGACATTATGAAACACGATGGCTCAATATTGCCGCTCATTTATAGGTTCTTTGGTAGGACAGGTTTATTATCTGGTCAAATATAGATTTCATCTTTTAATGCAGCTCCATGTTTTTTCCACATTTCTATCTCCTGTAGTGAGCTTTGTTGTTGCATCTCTTTTAATACTGTATATTTTGTAACCAACGCATATCCTGTTTGTATCGTCCCTCTCTCATCTTTTCTGGAGAAATCATTCACATAAACTATTTTGTGATCCTGCAAATCACTTCCAGTTTTTTCTTCTTTTTCTTCTAATTCTTGACAATCATGTTGAATTCCATCTTCAGGTGTGGGTAACAATGTTGCTGAGTTTAAAGTGGTGCTCCTTTCTATAGTTAAGTGTGGTTGTCACAGTAAGGTTGACATGCAGGACAAATGTCTGGCAGGTGATAGAAAGGTCATATTTGTTTGCAGTATTAATGCTGAAACTGCATGGAGAACTCTTAAAGTTAAAAGGTGAAACAACACTATTGTAGCACTGACTTCAACTGCCATGGAGGCAGCAATTACAGCTCTCACACAATATGGTTGCGCACACGCAACACTGTCTGTTTTGAAAAGAAATACGCTATTGGTTTCATTTTATCTCCATGTTGTTGAACCAGAACTGAAGTCATAAAATGTCCCTTGCAATCTACCATCTGAACAAACAGTTTACTATAATCTGGTAATGCTAAAGCAGTACTGGAAACTAGAACTTGTTTTATGTTGGTAAATGCTTCTTCAGCTTCTAGACTCAATTTCAGTTCAGACGTCATTTTCAGCTCTTCCTCATACATTAATTTGTTTAATGGAGCTACTATTTCTGCATAATTTGGCACCCAGTTTCTACAATAATTAGTTAGTCCAAGGAAGGACATAATTTGCTTTTTTGTTACTGGTTTTGGAGCTTGTAATATTGCAGTCTTTCTTTCTTCTACAATTGTGCGTCCCCCTGCGCTAAGATTATGACCTAAGTATTTAACCTCATTTTTACACAACTGAAGTTTCTTTTTACTGACTTTGTGTCCTTCTTCTGCTAAATGTGTCATTTTTACAGGTCTCCTCATCAGGAGAGGCTAATAGCACATCATCAACATATTGTAAAACCTGACTACCTCCTGGAGGGTCAAACTTGGCCATACTTACACTCATTACCTGAGAGTATATAGTTGGACTTTCACAGTAGCCTTGAGGTAGTCTGGTATACGTATATCTTTGTCCTTCAAAGGTGAATGCAAACCAGAACTGACTATCTTTATCTATAGATACAGAGAAAAATGCATTGCTTATATCAACTACAGTAAATATTCTAGCATCTGGTCTTAGGGAATTTAATAATGTATAAGGATCAGGAACACATGGTGCTCTCTGAACAACTGCATTATTAACTGCCTGTAGGTCTTGTACCAAGCGCCATCCTGTTGATGGAGCTTGTTTTTTAACTGGGAAAATGGGGTTGTTACATGATGAGTCCTCGCAATTTATTATCACCCCTGCAGTTATCAGAATCAGAATCAGAATCAGAAAAGCTTTATTGCCAAGTACGTTTTTGGACATACAAGGAATTTGTTTTGGCGTAGTCGGTGCAATACAGTACAAATTAAACAGTACAAACATATCTACAATATAATATAAATATAAGTGCACAGTTTTAAGTGAGTGAGAGTAAATATAGAGCAGTATAAGATGCAAGAGCAATACAACAGTGCAGGTGATCATTGTGCAAGTAAAGCAGGAGTCCAAGCTGAGCGTTAATGTAATGCATAGAGTTACAGGTTACAGGTGTCCTGTCAGCAAAAACAGGGTGGGGTGTGGGGGAAAGGGAGAGTGTCAGGGTGGTTTCTGGGCTTTGTTAACCAGGCTGGTGGCAGATGGGAAAAAACTGTTCTTGTGGCGTGAGGTTTTGGTCCGGATGGACCGCAGCCTCCTGCCAGAGGGGAGAGTCTCAAAGAGTCTGTGACCGGGGTGGGAGGGATCAGCCAGAATCTTCCCTGCCCGCTTCAGGGTCCTGGAGGTGTACAGTTCCTGGAGCGACAGTAGACTGCAGCCAATCACCTTCTCAGCAGACCGAATGACACGCTGCAGCCTGCATCCTTTATTACTGGTTTTATTCCTTCACTTGCATCATATTTCAAAGGGTATTGTTTTACACTGGGCCTATATTCTGTTTTTGCCCTGATTTGGACAGGTAATGCTCCTTTACTAAACCCACATCAGTAGGGTCTGTTGACCATAACTTATCAGGGACTTCACTCAAGAACTGTTCCTCCTGTTCAATAAGAAATATTTCTCATTGTTGATTTGTATGTAAATGTATCCCTTCCTGTACTGTCACCGTCCAGAATAATGGCTTCCTAGTTAATCCTGTGGATGCACTGGTTTCTGTATTCATTGTTGTTGCAAACCAGTCTGTGGCATCTTTTCCCCTCTGCATTATTCTTCTCATATCCTGCTACTTGAGTTCTTTATCCTTGAATAAAGATATGTGTGGAGGTGTCCACATGTTGCAGAGCTTCCTGGTGTCTTCCTCTAACACTACTTCAGCAACTGACGTACTCTTCCCATCTGTATAAACATAAGTTACCATGACTTTGGTAGGAGTTACTTTAGTTAATGCTTCTTCATAAGTTTTATCTAGTCCAGGAGTATTTTTATACCACATGGTAATATGTAGATCATCTGGTGTCATCTGATCTTGTAGTCGAGTAATAACATTTCTTCCTTCTGTTAATAAAGCTGTCCCTACGTCTAGGGGTGGCTTATTTGGAACATCCAGTGAATAGTGGTAATAAAATGGTCTCACTCCTTTTAACACGAAATAATCTCCTTGGCTGAGTTCTGCTGTTCTCTTTACTACAATATGTCCTTCTGAGGTCTTAATTAATGCTAACCCCAGATGTAGTAATCCATCTCGTCCCAATAGATTCACCGGACACTCAGGGAACATTAGAATAGATAGCTGACATGACTGTCCATTGGGATCTCTTATCCAAACTGGTTCAGACTCACAGACTTGTGTCAATTTTCCACTAGCTGACCTTACTGTTATTTGCTGATCACTAAGTCTGGAATTTGGGATTGTTTCTCTACAGGTGGTCCTGCATGCTCTGGTATCACAAAGAAAAGTTATTGATTTTCCATTCAACAGTAAGTTAACTTCAGGTTTTATGCTATCTAGGGAGAGAAGGTCCTAGAAATTTAGGAGGACATCCTGCTCCTGTGTTTTTGTTTTTTTGTTTTCATCGGTGAGGTACTAGGAACAATTTCACTTGTTTTCTGTCCTAGTCATGCTGAATCATTATTTCTCCTTTCAGGACAGTCTCTGATCAGATGTCCTTCTTTCCTACAACACCAACACCCTGAGGTGTATTGTCTGTAGTTTCCTCTGCTCACTCTTCCTCTCTGACACCTGCGGTTTTGTCCTCTGCCTCTAAATCCTCCTCTTCCTCTGTTGTTCTGATAATAAATCTGCTCTTCTTCTTCTTGCTGAAAAAAGGTGCTGGCTATCTTTTTCTGATTCTTATCCTTCATTACTTTTTCTGCATGGAGGGCATGATTAACATAATCTTCTAGATTTGCTGTGGGGAACCCTATAAAATGTCTCCTTACCCAGGTATTAATTGCATCCCTGGAACCAGCATGTAGTGCATTTTTTAACTGCTGTCAATAAGCTCCTTGCTCGTCTTCATCTTCTTGTAGACCACTATGTATTTTAAACACTTTTATCAGTCTAATCCTATATTCTTCAAAAGGTTCTTCCTCTTTGTGTTTCACTCTGGCTATTTCTGCATAGTCAGCTCTGCGTCTGTATCTATCTGTAAGCCTATCAATTAATCCCCTCATTCTGTTTGTTCTGCTGTTAAAAAGAGTAAAATATTTTCTAAGGTTACACAGAAAAACCGTGTCATGTCATGAACCTCCGTGACAAACTGTATCAACAGCCTCCAGCGTCTCAAACAATAATAAAAAAAAACAAACACAAATAAAACATACATGAGTACCTCATGTATGGGGGCTCCCAGTTCCCCTCCACAGGGACGGAGCTCAAAGGGGGCCGGGCCCAGGGCTTCTACTGTCTACTTTTCATTTTACTGTAGTTCATTAATGTTTTATTGAAAATTGGGTCACATATAATTTTGGTTTGTGTTCTATAAAGAATTTAGGAAAGTTTAATCATGCAATTTATTACATATTTTGTAGAAATTTAATGAAAAGAAATTCTCTAAATGTATAGAATCAGAACTTAATCTCTATCTATTCCTTATTTTTTTGCATATTTTGAGTTCTTAGATTTTAAAAACACCATAGAAAGCATTGTGGAGGCATAGAGCTGTGTTTGAATAGATTAAAAGTGTTATTATGGTGTTTACCATTATAAGATGAATTCTGTGAATTCTTTCTTCTGTGCATGAGGAAACAGGCCTGTCTGGAAAACAGATTACATTAGAGAAAAGTTCTTGGCGAGAGGTAAAGACTAATGAGTTTGTTATAGCAGGAAATCATGTGATATTCTGACTCTGCCAGGCCAGTGTTACATGGAATAATAAGAGCTTGTACTGTGTTTCAGTTGGGAAAGTTTTGATATCCCTAAAGTCCTGCCAGGTCAACTGACCTGGCAGTCTGCATCTTAATAAAGTCATGAGAGTGTTGTCACGTACGCCAATCTGATGTTTTCCAGATGTTGGGCCGGAGTGTATTCTCGGAAAAAGTAGAGATAACAGTGTGAATGTGCCAAGGAATGTTATGTAAAGGAGAAGAATGATTTCAATTGGTTAAGAAGGCCCAAATACACACCAATGCTTTGTATCTGTATAAAAACAACCCTGCACAGACTGGAGGCAGGGTGACTTCTGGAATTTGTGATGAATATGACACTGTGCGCTTTTTGAAGAATAAAAGTACCCTCTCGTGAAGGTGTTTGAGGAGAGAATATTTCTGAGTACTGTTTTAATTATTTCAGCTCAGAGATCCGACCGCATCACTCCCAAATATTGGTGGCCCATACGGGGAGTTTGGTTTGCGGTCGCTCCTCCGGAGAGGGGCCTGGGTGGCTGTGGCCCAGGGCCCACAGCAGGAGGAGGTGAGTTCTTGTCTCTTTTCTTGTTGAAAGAATCTCGGCCTCCCGGGTCCCTCGACTGATTAGTGAATAGATAGACTTTGGTCTCTCTCTTTTTTCTCTCTTTTAGCAATCTTCACGATGCCTTGCATGCAAGGAGACTGTCTAAAAAAAACAATGTTGGAATTGGCTAAAGGCAGTCTTAAAACAGTAAGTGCGCACTCCCCGGTTGAGTTGTGGATGCCAAGGCAAAGCATAAGCTTTTTTGTCATATAGTACTTGGCGTTAATACTGATTCTCTCCGAGAATTAATCCTTCTTGCTTAAGAGACAGCTATTTCATACATATAAAAAACTTGATAGAAAAGGTACGTAGGAGACCTTGAGGAAAATTAGCCGGTGGATTTAAGTGTAGTAAGAGAATTGTGCCTCCGTGTGATTTCCAGAGGGCAAAAAGCACTGGAAAAAAGGCCACAGCTGTCGAAGTTTTACATGTACATGATTTGGAGATTGCAATGTTGATTGCAGTGGTTTTTTGTTTTTTTGTTTGAGATCTCTATGGTGAGCACTGGTGATCTGTGTTCTGCATCAACTTTATCAACATGCATCAACTTTAAAATATTTTAGTGGGTGGAACAAATTCTTGGATCAGGTTCAAACTGTTTCATTAACCCTGAACCAGGATAAATGCGATGGCAGAACAATAAAGTTGAAAAGACCAATCGCAGAGACTAAAGAAGGTTCAAGGAAGACCAAGGACAGAGACTGAACTACACTGTGTTGCTGCTGAGAATTTTACTGATATGTTTCTATTTTCTGTAATAACTTTGAATTTGTCTGTATGTCGTTTTAATGTTCTGAAGTGATTCAAGCTGTTTATGCTCTCTGATAGAATGGGAGCATCCATTCTAGTGATATTCAGCTCCAGAGTTTCAACATGGTCAATGTTTTCTGTTACAAATATTGTGGTAAATAGGAATGATGAACCAGGACCTGATTGGCATGAAAGGTCTGTAAAATAGATGATAATGATACATTAGATTCAAAACAGAGATCTCTCGTTCAGATTGGACGAGAATGGGATTTCTCTGAGGCCTCCAGATGTTTTTCCCCGCCTTTTAGGACAGGTGGGTTTTTCGACTGGTGTGACCTAAGCCGACCTGAACGTCCCCTTCATCAATACGTAAGCTTGGGAGTTTGACTGACATGGATGTTTTCCATGGGTGAGTTGATGAGATGTGTTCCTGAAGGAGACTTTTGGGAAAAGCTACAGAGTAGCCGGATTTGGTCTAATTAGTGAATAGGTTTAGTTTAGCATAGTCAAACACAGTTAAAATAATGTGCGCATAGAAGCTCTAAATAGGATCTTAATTAATTAGTTGAATCCAAAATTTCAGACCTAAACAAGAACAATCATTTAGGGTTGCTTAATATTGTACATAGAGTATCTTCAATTTCTTTCATAATCGTTCGCATTTTTATTCGGTTAATCACTTTACTACATCACTTATACTCACAGGATATTTACAATATGAATATAAGACCTCTCTCAGCTGTTAATTAGCTTAAAACCTAATTAGGGGGGATATGTGGAGGCATAGAGCTGTGTTTGAATTTAGGAAAGTTTAATCATGCAATTTATTACATATTTTGTAGAAATTTTATGAAAATAAATTCTCTAAATGTATAGAATCAGAACTTAATCTCTATCTATTCCTTATTTTTTTGCATATTTTGAGTTCTTAGATTTTAAAAACACCATAGAAAGCATTGTGGAGGCATAAAGCTGTGTTTGAATAGATTAAAAGTGTTATTATGGTGTTTACCATTATAAGATGAATTCTGTGAATTCTTTCTTCTGTGCATGAGGAAACAGGCCTGTCTGGAAAACAGATTACATTAGAGAAAAGTTCTTGGCGAGAGGTAAAGACTAATGAGTTTGTTATAGCAGGAAATCATGTGATATTCTGACTCTGCCAGGCCAGTGTTACATGGAATAATAAGAGCTTGTACTGTGTTTCAGTTGGGAAAGTTTTGATATCCCTAAAGTCCTGCCAGGTCAACTGACCTGGCAGCCTGCATCTTAATAAAGTCATGAGAGTGTTGTCATGTACGCCAATCTGATGTTTTCCAGATGTTGGGCCGGAGTGTATTCTCGGAAAAAGTAGAGATAACAGTGTGAATGTGCCAAGGAATGTTATGTAAAGGAGAAGAATGATTTCAATTGGTTAAGAAGGCCCAAATACACACCAATGCTTTGTATCTGTATAAAAACAACCCTGCACAGACTGGAGGCCAGGGTGACTTCTGGAATTTGTGATGAATATGACACTGTGCGCTTTTTGAAGAATAAAAGTACCCTCTCGTGAAGGTGTTTGAGGAGAGAATATTTCTGAGTACTGTTTTAATTATTTCGGCTCAGAGATCCGACCGCATCCCTCCCAAAGCATCAACTTTAAAAATATTCTAGTGGGTGGAACAAATTCTTGGATCAGGTTCAAACTATTTCATTAACCAGAATGTTGGGATAATACAATATGACAGTCTATGCTTTATCCTTGCTTAGTTAGTGTGCAAATGTGTTTTTAGTGTAATATGAGTTTTTGTTATTTTCTTTTGTTGAACAATGTAAAAGTCAGAAAGTGAGAGGTGTAACAAACCAAGAGGAAGAAATGAAAAACAGAGAATACAGCTTGATTTAATGTTCAATATCAGACTGATAGGTGAAGAGAAATGACTTGTGATTTAACAGGAATCAATTTATTGTAGGAAGAAAAAGATTTTACTAGAGATTTGAGTTGGACCATGCCAGAATTATTGTTTCTTTAGATTAAACATTAAGGGGCGGAATGATACTAAGACTTAATGAAAAAACAAAACAAATAAGGAACTGTTAAAAAGGAATATGAATAGTAAGTTACTGGCTTGATATGTGTTGAGGCTTAAAGCTTTGTTTGAGTAGATTGAAAGTGTTATTATTGTGTTTACCCTTATAAGATGAATTCTGTGAAGAATTGTTCACTCTGAGTAAACATGCAAGCATCCTGCAAAACAGAATACACTAGGGAAAAGGTCTTGGCATGAGGAATGACTGATGGACTTGTTATTGTACAGGTCCTTCTCAAAATATTAGCATATTGAGATAAAGTTCATTATTTTCCATAATGTCATGATGAAAATTTAACATTCATATATTTTAGATTCATTGCACACTAACTGAAATATTTCAGGTCTTTTATTGTCTTAATACGGATGATTTTGGCATACAGCTCATGAAAACCCAAAATTCCTATCTCACAAAATTAGCATATCATTAAAAGGGTCTCTAAACGAGCTATGAACCTAATCATCTGAATCAACGAGTTAACTCTAAACACCTGCAAAAGATTCCTGAGGCCTTTAAAACTCCCATCCTGGTTCATCACTCAAAACCCAATCATGGGTAAGACTGCCGACCTGACTGCTGTCCAGAAGGCCACTATTGACACCCTCAAGCAAGAGGGTAAGACACAGAAAGAAATTTCTGAACGAATAGGCTGTTGCCAGAGTGCTGTATCAAGGCACCTCAGTGGGAAGTCTGTGGGAAGGAAAAAGTGTGGCAGACAACGCTGCACAACGAGAAGAGGTGACCGGACCCTGAGGAAGATTGTGGAGAAGGGCCGATTCCAGACCTTGGGGGACCTGCGGAAGCAGTGGACTGAGTCTGGAGTAGAAACATCCAGAGCCACCGTGCACAGGCGTGTGCAGGAAATGGGCTACAGGTGCCGCATTCCCCAGGTCAAGCCACTTTTGAACCAGAAACAGCAGCAGAAGCGCCTGACCTGGGCTACAGAGAAGCAGCACTGGACTGTTGCTCAGTGGTCCAAAGTACTTTTTTCGGATGAAAGCAAATTCTGCATGTCATTCGGAAATCAAGGTGCCAGAGTCTGGAGGAAGACTGGGGAGAAGGAAATGCCAAAATGCCAGAAGTCCAGTGTCAAGTACCCACAGTCAGTGATGGTCTGGGTTGCCGTGTCAGCTGCTGGTGTTGGTCCACTGTGTTTTATCAAGGGCAGGGTCAATGCAGCTAGCTATCAGGAGATTTTGGAGCACTTCATGCTTCCATCTGCTGAAAAGCTTTATGGAGATAAAGATTTCATTTTTCAGCACGACCTGGCACCTGCTCACAGTGCCAAAACCACTGGTAAATGGTTTACTGACCATGGTATCACTGTGCTCAATTGGCCTGCCAACTCTCCTGACCTGAACCCCATAGAGAATCTGTGGGATATTGTGAAGAGAACGTTGAGAGACTCAAGACCCAACACTCTGGATGAGCTAAAGGCCGCTATCGAAGCATCCTGGGCCTCCATAAGACCTCAGCAGTGCCACAGGCTGATTGCCTCCATGCCACGCCGCATTGAAGCAGTCATTTCTGCCAAAGGATTTCCGACCAAGTATTGAGTGCATAACTGTACATGATTATTTGAAGGTTGATGTTTTTTGTATTAAAAACACTTTTCTTTTATTGGTCGGATGAAATATGTTAATTTTGTGAGATAGGAATTTTGGGTTTTCATGAGCTGTATGCCAAAATCATCCGTATTAAGACAATAAAAGACCTGAAATATTTCAGTTAGTGTGCAATGAATCTAAAATATATGAATGTTAAATTTTCATCATGACATTATGGAAAATAATGAACTTTATCACAATATGCTAATATTTTGAGAAGGACCTGTAGAAGCAAACGTGTAGGCTGGATAGAAATAGTCCAGCTGGAAAGAATTATGATATCCTGAATCCAGCCAGGTCGCTTTGACATTAAAGTTCATCGGTCCAGATAAGTGATGAAATTGTTATTGTAAACTGTCACGTAGACCAATCTGAGCTTTTCCAGATGTTTGCCTGGACTTCTGTTCTTGGAACTGTGCTTGAGAATCAACGTTGTGAGTGTCAAAGTGTGCTTAAGTGAAAGGGTACGTCTGATTGGTCAAAATGTCTCATATACACAACTATGATATGACTGTTGTATATATATCTTGACTCATGAAAGGGATACTTTGGGATTCTTTGGGATTTTGAATGAAGATGTATTCAGAGATGTTTTCTGAATAAAAGGTCCCCCACGTCGGCTCTTGAGAGGAAACCAGTTGTCTCTTCATCATTTTTAAATTAGTAAACTTTTCTTCTCCTAAAGAAGCAGTGTGCATTATTTCATTAGAATTTTCTAAGAATTGTCACCAAAACAATGACCTTCTGAAACAATAAATAATACAGAATAATCCCCGGAATCTATTGTGAAGATCTGAGCTCATCACACCAATCACTTGACTGATTTTTGGCAATTTTTCAAACTTTTGTTAGTAAACCAATCATGACTATGTTCCAGAGGCAGCCTCTGAGCTATCCTGTGAAGGTATCTGCAAGGTTTCATGAAAATCCAATCAGCTGTTACTGCATAATAAACGTCTCTAAATTTTAGCGCCCCCTAGAGGCAGATGTTGATACACAACCCTACAATCTTTTTTGTAGTTAGGGGTGTGAAGGCCATTTTGAAATTTTATATTATTTTTGAATGCTTCCTAAAAATCTTTTCTTTTTTGTGCATAACTTTCCATCGCAGCAGAAATTCAAACAAGAGCCACAGTAACATTTTTCAGATTGGTTTCAGTTTTAGCTAGCACTGTCGCACCGTAGCAAAAAACAAAAAACATTCTAGGTGTAAGTGGGTGTGGCCTAAGTTAGTTGATGCAGAAATAAGGATTATGGTAATGTAAGGTTTTTCTGCATGGTTTGGTAGTTAAAACCTAAAACATGGTGACCTCCGTAGCATGAGTTGTACAAGGCGGTGAGATTTTTTGCCTCAGTGGACATGATCTTCAGGTGAGTAAAATGAGCACACACTTAACCAGGGAGCCTTGGATATTTGTCTTCACCTCTCTTACTGTCTTCCTCACGCTAACACTGTTGTTGAGAACCTTTGATTTACTGCTCTGAATGTAACTACAGGCAAGTTTAGGCCTGTAGCTATTTTTCATAAAACCTTATGAGTATGCCTTACTTTAACTGCATGTTCTCTTGTCTTATCCATTTTGAAGAGTAACTGATGGAAATAGGACTATTAAATAGAAAGAAATATTACTTCTATAATTATAACACAGGCCCTTTAGTCAGAAAACTGCAGAAAGTAAGTTTTTTAGGATCCTTAATTGGTTGATGTAACTTTTAAACAAGCTTATGAGGTTAATATTGGATTTTATCCACCTTCCTCAGTAAGATGTGTAATGAATTCTGGGATCAGGTTGAATTTGATGACCTTTTGAATCTTGCTAGAAAAGAGCCGCAACATAATGGAGAAGTTAAATTTAAAAATGGAATTGGGTCTTGAAGAAAGTCTTTCCCTTCTGCATTTTCTTGTTGGCTCCGACACTCCACCTACTGAATACAGCAGAACTTCCTCAACATTACAAAATCTTTGACTTGACAGCTTTGACTGTGGTCATTTGTCAGTGCCCCAGCTGATGTGTTGACTTCTTGTCTGCATTGCTTGGAGGGATGACAGGTGGACGAGAACTGCTGCTCCTGGCAGGTAAGGAAGCTCCAGCAAGGCTTAAAGTCTTTCACCATCAGATAGGGACAAATTTATCTCTTAACCATTCGCTGTTGTTAGTTTTACTAGATGAGTAAGTCTTGTTATTTAATTTTTCTTTTCAGAATCTCTCAATTATTTTGTGTGACCTAAGAATAAAGGCTTTTAAGCTTCTGTCTTCAGTTTCAGTTCAAGTAATGATGTTGACTCACAATTTCTAAACTAACAATTTAAAGAATAGCTACACTTCCCGTCCTTTCAGTGATTTCCTGCTGCAGCAAAACCAAAAATGCTTGAAAGGCATAGGAACTAAATTAGATACATGTTTTTAATTGCCCAAAGAACAGTTAATATCTGTTAATTGAAGATCAAGATGTTTTTTTTATTTTGAAGCTTCTATTTAATTCATCAAGATTTCAAATTTCAGGTTAGTGTCAGTTTGCGGTTTTTCGTGGCAGTTGTGTTCCTTTCTGTTTCTTTAAAATTGAATGAAAAGTGCAATTTGTATGTCAAATAGAAAGTTTGAAATGCAAAAGGAACACAGAGATAGGCCGGAGGCCTCTTGAAAGAAGCGCACAGCAAGCAGATGAGTGACAGAAAGAACAAGGAGGTTTAAGTTCTGGGAAGGTTTGGACGAGTAGCAGGTGTGGAGAGCTGCAAGGTGACAGGACTGAGGACATCTAATGATGGGTTGTTACAGAACAAAAAACTAAACCTTCCATAAAAACACACATAACTCAGAAAGCTGAATAAAGCTTGAGTCAAATAAAAAAAAATGAGAAAAGCATAAGAGAGAAGAAGATAGGTCATAATTAAGTTATTATGTTAATCTTGCTGAGAAGAAATAAGTTTTGAATTGATGGAAAAGAAATGACTCAGTCATAACAAAGGTGCTGATGATTAAAAAGCTGATGTGTGCATTAGAATAACTGATTAAATCATTGCAAGTCTTCTGCCTGAATTATAAAGCGGAACCAGCCTGCAGAAGCTGTATGGGTGGAATATCTCCATCGTTCTCACGTAACGTTCATGATGATTTCTGGGTGCGGTTCATTGTGTGCATCTGTGATCACAAACGTTTGGTACATCAGTCCAGCCTAAATACCAGATTAATCTGCTATTTAGGCTCTGAGTGGGAACATAGTCTATACACAAATGAGAACCACTGGAAGCAAATATTTCATTTTGAAAGATGATTTATCTATTTATTTTAAAGTGCAGTTTCACATTTATAAAATAAATCCTTGTCAATTATTATGTTAAGATGACATAAAGATGATTGTTAGTCTTTCTATCTACAATGTAGAACATATTAACAATTAAAACACAAACTAAACTGATCATAAATGTGGGAACAAATGAAAATCTGTAACTTTATTTTTCTCCATAATGTTGCAGTGATGCCCCTCCTGGTGAGATGTCAGAAACCAAGTGGTAATCAGGATCCGCCTCTCTGTTATATCCTGAAAGCTTTCCACAAGTTACACTCTCATAGTCATAACTGCACTCACTAACACATTGCTTTTTTAATTCCTCTGCATCCTTAGTGTCCATGTATCCTCGTCTGGAGTCGATCTTCACTGGAGACTTGTTTTACTTGTATTGTAAGGATGTTTCGAATGGAAGCACAGCAACCTGGTATTTCAATAATGAAGCTCTGGAAAACAAGAATAGTATCCTGAAGATAGCACCAGCTGCCTCCAAAAACTCAGGAACCTACCAATGTAAAATCAAAGACACAAGGAGTGATGACTTCCATGTCCGTGTTCTCGGTAAAGTACAGAGGAAAACATTGAGTTCTAACCCCATAAAGATGCAAAGGAATGTTCGCTGTTCATTATTATAAATGAGTTTGTGTCCAACACAGAATACGTACCCATTGCATCGCTCACCATCGCAACAGGTCAGCCAGTGATGCGCAAGTACAGCAAAGTTTTACTGGAAATTGAAAATGAAACCGGACTGGACGGATGGTTCTGCAAAGTTACCCGGGGAGAACAGACATGGGCGGTTTACCTGAAACAGGTCGACAAAAGTGCAACGTCATTTGTCTTTGAAACCAGGCCACTGAATGTCCCTGAGACCATTTATTGGTGTGTTAAGAAGAATGACACCTACAGAAGTAACCAAGTCATACTCAGGACCACTGGTAGGCTTATCATTCACTTTATGCCCTTATAGTAATGAACTTATCTTTTCTGAATATATAACTTTACCAGGGCATGTTAAAAGAAATTCATTCACAAACATAATAACGTTTAAAGAATTTCAACTATTCTGGTCTAAAATGTTCCTTTATTCTGGTTTTAAATGTCTTTCAGAAAAGGAAGTGACTCTGGAAATGGACCCGTTCCCTGCAGCAGCAGGAGAGACTCTGACCCTGACGTGTCTAGTGTGGGGAACGAATGACATTAGCAACTCTGTTTTCTACAAAAACAACAGAATCTATGCGACCGTTACAGGACCTATCTATAAAATCACCAAAATCAATGAATCTGAAGGAGGAGATTTTAAGTGTGAAGCCACCTACAGATACAAGGCCCAGACCATAGAGGCCTCACATAAATACGACTCTGATGTTCAGGAGGTGCTGGTCCATGGTACGCACCCCGCCGCCCCACTCTGACCACCACTGCTAATTAGTTTCTCTAAGAGCAGAAAACTATTCAAACAAGCATTAAAGCTTTAATGGGTTCTCTGAATTTAACCCACAAAGACTTAATTGCTACTGCAGCTTCACAATTATCCAACCTGTTTATGACAAGCATCTTTAGTATTTAGTAAAGCACCTTTTTGACCTGCTGGATATCCAGACGACGTTCCTGAGGGATCTTAGCCCACTCTTCATGACTGCAGGTCTGTGTGTGTACTGCAGCTGCCTTTTTCAGTTCCCACCAGAGATTTTCCATAGAGCTCAAGTCAGGTGGTCAAGGACTTTTGTGAACTGCCTGACTGACTGACTTTAGAAATCGCTGGCCTATTTGAAGTTAGAATGATGTACAAGGTTCATCCTTGATTAAATCCATCTTTCCCTCCATGAGCAGAAGGTTTCCCATGCCAGAAAAAAGCAAAGCAGCCCCAGAGCATGCCTGAGCCACAGCTATGCTTCACTGTAGGCATGGTGTTTGTTTCAGTGTAGGCCTCATTCTTACTACTCCAGGCATATGGCTCATCCATGAGCCAGAAAATGTCCAGTTTTGATTCACTGCTCCACTGAACAAAACCCCCAAACCAATTGGTCTTTTTTATATAGTTGTGAGCAAACAGCAGCGTTCAGGTCCGTCGTGGTGTAAATGTTGGAGTTCAGGCATGGAAACCATCAGCGTTCCGTATGTGCTTTAATGTGCAAAATAAAACCTCAGTGCATCAGCTGTGCCTAAGATCAGCCCTGGTTTTCCAAACATGTGTCCTTCTTAAGAGTTCAGGTCAGGGGTTCGAACAAATTTCAGACTGCAATGGTCACCAGAACTACGACTAAGTGCTGAATTTGGATCCTTATCAAATGTATTTAAACTGCGTCACCTTGTTTGCTGTGGGGGTTGAATAATTTTTGGTGCTTCTGTAATTCTGTATCTTTCAGCGAGTCCGTTCAGAGCGGTACTCTCCGACAGCATGCAGTGCTCCTGTCCAACCTGTAGCGGTCCAATGACATACAGTTACTACAAGCAAAACGCCAAATCATGGAAAATGCTTGGGCAAGACCAACGACCCGGCAGCAGTGGTACTTACCACTGCAGAGCTGTTTTGGGCTACATGAGGACCTTACCCAGCAACTCTGTGAATTGTGAGTACCTGCTTCTATCAGCTTCCTCCAACAACGATAATCTTTCAGCTCAACAGCAAGAGTTGCAGTTTTAGAAGCAGTTCATTCTTAAAAATACTTTGAAATTTAAACGTAGCCATGAACTGTGTGGGTTAAATCTCCCAGAAATATGTAACTGTGGATCTTCACATGCACCACCAGATGTTTACTCTCAGGGCTCCCAAACCTCACTCTGAAGGAGCAAGACTAAATCTTTTCATCTGTATCTCACGTTTCTTCTTTCTGTTACTGGCCACCTATAGAGATTCTAATATGAAAGACTGTATTGTTCTTACTTTTCTCAATGAGCAGTGGGTGCTGCCACGGGCCCCATCTCAGTCCCACACCGTTCCCAGGCAGCCCTGTTGCTAATGTTTCATACATTGATGTTCCACGTTTCTCTTTCAGATGGCACCAGCATAATTGGGACGGTGATTGGGTTCTTGGTTGCTATTGTTGGGATAGGAATTTGTGTTTTTCTCGTGATATTTTGTTGGTACAAGCAGAGAAAAACTAAAGGTCAGTACAAATCTTCTAGTTTTGCACATTTTAACTGCATTCTGCTTTCACACATTATCAAATATCTCTCTATTTTAGGGGACATTTATGAGGAAGTACAGATGAGGCAAACAGGAGATCCGAAATATGAGACTCTGAACGTGGCGCGTGTGAAAGAGGGCGAATATGACACACTTCAACCTGAGACAGAGGGCAGAAAGGGGACAGGCGGTACATACGAAGCACTGACGAAACAAGACAACAAAGAGGAGGTTTACCACACCCTGGGAGAAACCGTGGCGTCAGAAGGAGGAGACGGAGGTTATGAAGCTCTAAAGAAAGAAGGAATCCTAAAAGATGAATATGAAACCCTGAATACCAGTTCAGTAGAGAAGAAGACAGGCACAGGAAGTGAGGGAGGAGACGGGGGTTATGAAGCTCTAAAGAAAGAAGGAATCCAAAAAGATGAATATGAAACCCTGAAAACCAAGCAAGCAGAGTGGAGGCCAGGCGCATTAAGCCAGGTGGAGATAGTGGAAGAGATAAATGAGAACAAATGAGAGTTCAGATGTAAGATGAAGAATGATGGATTTCCTTCCACCCAGAGGAGGAAGAGTAAGAGCAGCATTACTTCAATACATTTGTTCTCAACTAGAAGTAAAAAGTAACCATCCAAAAAATGACTCAAATAAGTAAAAAGGTACTTGGTTTAAAGGCTACTAAAGTACTTAGTGACAGTTTGATCAAAACATCTGATTTAATTTGTACAATATGATGTAATCAGACAAAAATATTAAGTAGTCTGGTATTTTAAAGAGTAAAAATAACAACATTAGGACAAAAAAGCAAATTCAGGAAGAAGAAACGGTTTCAAATCTAACGTGTTCACAACATAAAGCTCTTAAAAAACAAATATAGTAGGTAAAGTGTTTATATGTCAGAACAAAGTAGTTTTTCTGACAATATTTCCTGTTTACTGTATAGTAATTTGAGCAGACTCAGCAGATAGAAAATAACAATAAAACAATGAAACTGTGTCCGAACAATCGGTCCAAAACATCCTTGTTCTTCATTCAATGAAGTAACTTCATGGAGTAACCAGAACGTGTGCTTTAATTTCCCTTGGTATTAATAAAGCTCTTTTGAATTTGAAGTAAGAGTAACTTTACTTCAAAATAATATTTTGGTGCAGTAGAACTACCATTTTTTAACTGTATAACTGAGTAAATGTTACTAGTTACTACCCACCTCAGCTTCAACTAGCTGTCTGATGACCTGCGCAGCCTTATATTGTTTAATTATGGGGAAAATTATTTTAGTTCACGTCTGTTGTTTATATTTATAATGTTAAATAAATGAAACTCTAAAAAAAATCAACAAAATGCCAATATGTGTTACAAAATGTGGTAAAATGTTCATTTATGGAGAGAACATCAACAAACAAAACAAGTCTTTCTGTTTTTTAAAGTCAGATTGCTTCACAGTAATCGACATCTGTTTTCATTGCTTACCTTCACATTACACGTACTTTGAATCGCAGCAAAACTATTATTAACTCACTCTGCTAAAAAAAGATTAACCAGATGCAAATAATACACAGCTTCGCAGTAGGAAAATGCACATTTACCAGTAAAACATGCAGTTATAACACAGGGAACATTATTACATGCTTCAGTATTATTTTTTACGGATTTGTTTTGCATTTTGGAAACAGAAAATCACACATTTTTATATGCAGATGTAAACATTTTTTACAGTATTTTGTTTTATACCCATGTCTGCTAAAATAAAAGCTTCATAAATCTAATGGGTCCAATTTGTTGGTGTTTTTTACTTCAGAGTGACAATAAATGATGAATAAGTCATTAGATTTTTGACGTCCAGCCAGCTGAAACGTTGAGCATTTTGAGGATTCGTTACAAACTGTCAGGTTTAACCAACCTAACAATATTTATAACAACACAAAAAGAAAAGAGAGACAAAGTATTAGTTCCTTTTACTCGCTTTGCGAGGAGAAACGGTCAAGATTTGCTCAGTTACAGATCTCGCACCGCTCTGAAGCCTATCCGACCGCTTCCTCTTTTTATTGTCTTTCGGGGGTCCCTAGTTTACAAAAACATTGTTCTCTAAAGGATGGGGGAAAACAACAGCTGCATCATAAACAGGTCATAAACAGCTTTATACATTAACAACACATTTCCCACAGTCTCCTCCAACTTGTAGGGTCAGTTGTGCCTTTTGTTGAGTGTAATCAGCCTTCATCTTTATGACCTCCTCAACTAGACTGCTTCCTTCTCTGCTAGTTCAGCTCCATTTATGATCTTTGCCTGCAGACAAACTCACACATCCTTTACTCACACATACATTATGAAAGGTTATATAATCAAATAGTCAAGTTAATAAATAGGAGAAACTATAAGACAAATCTTTATTCAATTATTCCAACATTTCCCCCCTGTTTGTCTTATATCTGCTCATATTCTCATATCACTTAACAGCCACTTCTGTCAGATTTTGTAACTGTAAGTTTATCTTCATGAGTACAAAGACAAGAGGTACTTACTGACATTTAAATCACAGAATCATATAGAGATGGATCTGGGTACAGGTCAGAAAAGTGATCAGTCCCATCCTCATCATCTTCATCATCCTGATGTTTAAATAACAGATAGAGTTGTGTAATTCTGTCTTCCATAGGAGAAATAGCTGTGGTGATGAGACGGTTAACAGTACAAAAGCAGGGCATTCAACAATATCCACACAATGTCAAAATTGCAGCAAACACTGCAAAGGAAATTATTACTGATGATACTAAAATTTTATACTTCCCAAACACATCCAGCCAGGAGTCCCACATCGAGGCGTCTACTCCATAATGCTCTTTCATTTTGCCTTTTAGAGATCTCAAACCTTCTATGGCTTTAGTGAGGCTGCCGTCAGAAGCAATGTTGTTAGGTATGAATGTGCAACATTTTTCTCCAAAAATAGCACAAACTTCTCCATTTTCAGCTAACAACATGTCCAAAGCAATTCTATTCTGGAATGACATCAGGGAAGTTGAAGCCAATTGATCATGGACAGTTTCAAACCCACTTTGTGTCCAATTTCCTAGTTTTTGCACATTGTAATGAATATAGTTGATCCTGTCTACGTTTTTGTTCATCGTACACCACTTACAGATACTTGATTCAAATCCTGCAGCTACTTGATCAATTAATTTATCTTCATCTATAGCATCTATGTATGTAGAGTCTCCCTCAGTCTGCCAAGCTGCTGCTCTGTGTTTTCTATCACACCAATCATGTGGATTTAACACTAGATAGTCCATCTGTTACTTCATCTACTGACATAGGATATAACCATAAAGTAATTAGAGCACAGAGTCCTGTTACTTTTGAAGGTGATCAATCAAACAACCACCACCAAATGTCTCCTCTAGAGACTAGTTTAAAACACTTATTTACTTTTACAATTGTAATACACCATACTGCAATGAGATTTCCCAATTTATTGCCTCTCTCTGTCATATTTATACATGTATAGTTTCCAGTGGTGACTCGCTTATGGAAAACTGATTTATCCTTATCTGCTATAATTACAGGAAAAACAGAATCCCAGTGCTGACACATTTCATTAGGATTAGTTTGATTCATTACTTCCATCACACAGAGTTGTGGTATCACAGCTGGAATTATTTATAACAAAAACCTGGGACCCAAACACACAACACAATCTCTTTTAGTCATGTTAGCTGCTTGCTCTACCATCAATAACCAGTTATTATTTGTTCCTGATACTCCAGTAATAACCTGGAACCAGTCATCTGTGGTTAACTTTCCTAACATAATTTTCACTCTCTTCGCTTTGTTACCTGGATTACATTATCAGCTTTATGGAACTTAAACAACTTCTTTTAATAACTAGCATAAGCAGTGGTGCCCCACTCTGGTGTCCAATTGTTCCCTTCATCAGCTACCATCATGGACCATGAGGTGTCTCTTCTATCATTAGTTAAATACCATTTATAACTTCTATAATCCTGTCCTTTTCTTCCTCATTTGGTCAAGCTAATGAGTGGGATCAGCACCACAGCTATGGTTTTAGATTTCACGCACACTTGAATACCATAAGTATAAGAAGTTTGTTTAGTGCACATAGTTAGGTTATCTTACCTACCTTGGTTTAGCGCTACTTGTTTAATATGACTCATAGCAGGTGTTGTTACATTCTGATTTATTTTGACTGGTTCCCAGAAATACCAGAAAAATAAAAAAAATCAATATAAGAAAAATAAAAAAAATCAATATAAGAAACAAAAAAATATATATATATATATATAAATATAACCACCCAGCATCGCAAAGCATTGTTCATCCATCTAAAAGTCATTTTGGCTGAAATTTTGACTCCTCTAAATGGTTCCAGTGTCTTAATTGTCTTCACTGACTTTCGGATCTCTCCAGCCTCTAAATGTCTGGGTCCACCCTATTATCAGTCTATAAATCACTTCCCCTGACGGAGCTTTCAACCGAAATGATCTTTTTACAATGTATAAGGTGAATCCAGGTTGATCTCTCAGTTATTTTACTGCCCTTGCAGTGGTTAATAATAACTAATATGGATCCTCCCACTTAGGTGAAATACCAATGTTTCTTCTTTACACTCCTTATTAACACCCAGTCTCCTGGTTTCACTAGTTAGTTTTCCTGCTGGGAAATAGAACATTCCTCATTAGTTTAAATTTATTTCTGTTGGTTTCTAACATACTCCTCATGTAATCAGCTAGGTTAGCTTCTTCATCTAACTCCCACTTATTTTTTAACTGTGGTAGTCTGTATGGTCTTCCAAATAACATTTCATAGGGTGTTAACCCTGAGGTAGTTGTAATGTTTAGTTGGAAATAGTTCTATCCATTTAGAAAATGCATCTATAATGACTAAACAGAACTTTTTCCCTTCACTGTGGTTTAACTCAATAAAATCCATATGAATTGTTTGAAAAGGGTATCTTAGTTTTGAAAATTGTCCCCTTTGTTGTCTTAAATTCCCTTGTGGATAATGTTTTACACATGCTAACATGTTTTACAAAAAAATATTTTTTAATAAGAATTTTAGAATTTAATCAATATGTTATATAATATTAATATATCTGTCCTACTATTCCCCCCTGTTGAGACATTATGAAACACGATGGCTCAAATATTGCTTCCATTTATAGGTTCTTTGGTAGGACAGGTTTATTATCTGGTCATATATAGTTTTCATCTTTTAATGCAGCTCCATGTTTTTTTCACATTTCTATCTCCTGTAGTGAGCTTTGTTGTTGCATCTTTTCTAACACTATATTCATTGTCACCAATGCATATCCTGTTTGTGTCTTCTCCCTCTCATCTTTTTAGAGAAATCATTCACATAAACTATTTTGTGATCCTGCAAATCACTTCTAATTTATTTATTTCTTTTTCTACTAATTCTGCAGTAATAATGCTGAAACTGCATGGGAAACTCTTAATGTTAAAAGGTGAAACAACACTATTGCAGCACTGCAACTGTCATTTTAGGCTGCAATTACAACTCTCACACAATATAGTTTCACACACGCAACACTATCTAGTTTTGAAGAGAAATAGGCTATTATTTTCATTTTATCTCCATGTTGTTGAACCAGAACTGAAGTCATAAAATGTCCCTTGCAATCTACCATCTGAACAAACGGTTTACTATAATCTGGTAATGCTAAAGCAGTACTGGAAACTAGAACTTGTTTTATGTTGGTAAATGCTTCTTCAGCTTCTACTCTCCATTTCAGTTCAGACGTCATTTTGAGCTCTTCCTCATACATTAATTTGTTTAATGGAGCTACTATTTCTGCATAATTTGGCACCCAGTTTCTACAATAATTAGTTATTCCAAGGAAGGACATCATTTGCTTTTTTGTTACTGGTTTTAGAACTTGTAATATTGCAGTCTTTCTTTCTTCTACAATTGTGCGTCCCCCTGCGCTAAGATTATGACCTAAGTATTTAACCTCATTTTTACATAACTGAAGTTTCTTTTTACTAACTTTGTGTCCTTCTTCTGCTAAATGTTTTAATAATGCTATTGTGTCATTTTTACAAGTCTCCTCATCAGGAGAGGCTAATAGCACATCATCAACATATAATCAACCCTGACTACCTCCTGGAGGGTCAAACTTGGCCATACTTGCACTCATTTCCTGAGAGTATATAGTTGGACTTTCACAGTAACCTTGAGGTAGTCTGGTATAAGTATATCTTTGTCCCTCAAAGGTGAATGCAAACCAGAACGGCCTATCTTTCCTGTTGATGGAGCTTGTTTTTTAACTGGAAAAATGGGGGTGTTACATGGTGAATCCTCACATTTTATTATCACCCCTGCAGTTATTAAATCCTTTATTACTGGTTTTATTCCTTCACGAGCATCATATTTCAAAGGGTATTGTTTTATTCTGGGCCTGTATTCTGTTTTTGCCCTGATTTGGACAGGTAATGCTCCTTTACTAAACCCACATCAGTAGGGTCTGTTGACCATAACTTATCAGGGACTTCATTCAAAAACTGTTCCTCCTGTTCAGTAAGGAATATTTCTCATTGTTGTTTTGTATGTAAATGTATCCCTTCCTGTACTGTCACTGTCCAGAATAATAATTCTCTAATTAATCCTGTGGATGCACTAGGTTCTGTATTCATTATTGTTACAAACCAGTCTGTTACATCTTTTCCACTCTGCACTATTCTTCCCATATCCTGCTACTTGAGTTCTTTATCCTTGATATGTGTGGAGGTGACCACATGTTGCAGAGCTTCCTAGTGTCTTCCTCTAACACTACTTCAGCAACTGACGTACTCTTCCTATCTGTATAAACATAAGTTACCATGACTTTTATAGGGGTTACTTTATTTAATACTTCTTCATAAATGTTATCTTGTCCAGGAGTATTTTTATACCACATGGTAATATGTAGATCATCTGGTGTCATCTGATCTTGTAGTCGAGTAATGACATTTCTTCCTTCTGTTAATAAAGCTGTCCCTACGTCTAGGGGTGGCTTATTCAGAACATCCAGTTAATAGTGGTAATAAGGTGGTCCTACTCCTTTTTAACATCAACACCCTGATGTGTATTTGTCTGTAATCTCCTCTGATCACTCCTCTCTGACCCCTGCGGTTTTTGTCCTCTGCCTCTAAATTTTTTCTCTTCCTCTGTTGTTTTAATAATAACTTCTTCTTCTTGCTGAAAAAAAAGGTGTTTCCTATTTATTTATTTATTTATATATTTTTTTTTCCTTCTTCTTTTTCTGCATGGAGGGCATGATTTACATAGTCTTCTAGATTTGCTGTGGGGAACCCTATAAAATATCTCTTACCCAGGTATTAATTGCATCCCTGGAACCAGCATGTAGTGCATTTGTTTAACTGCTGTTAATAAACTCCTTGCTTATTGTAGACCACTATGTATTTTAAACACTTTTGTCAGTCTAATCCTATATTCTTCAAAAGGTCATTCCTCATTTTGTTTCACTCTGGCTATTAAAAAGAGTCAAATATTTTCTAAGGTTACTCAAAGAAAAACCATGTCATGCCATGAACCTCCGTGATAAACTGTATCAACAGCCTTCAGCATCTCAAAACAATAATAATAAAAAATAAACACAAATAAAACATACATGAGGTACAGCCATGGTGGGGATGGATTTATTCACCAAAGGGACTCATTTTAGCCCATCTTATCCTGTCAAACCTCATCAGATCTTTGGTACAAAACAAAAACTTTCCACCTACTCTTTTACTCCCTTTCTTCTGTCCTGCTTTTCCACTTTGCAAGTCCATCAAAAATTACTTCTTAGCCCTCTGACCTTTTCAGCTTTCCACAAAAACGTCCATTCTTATCTCCTGCATCACATCTCTCTCTTTTTAGTTATTTTTAAGCAATAATCTACATCCTCATAACCTTCTTTTCCATTTTTCTTGGGTCATGCTTTGTTTTTTCAATTATTGCATCCTGTAGATTGACTAATTTTCTAGAGTTTAAATGACCATCATAATGATATGTGGTTATCCATTTATCTAAATATTTTAATTTACTCGGATCTTGTGCTTCTATGAACTTCCAATCTTTGCATTGTAGTTCGTTTTTCAATTTATTTTTACTAGCCCCTTTTCCCATTTTTTATTTAAATTTGGTCCAGTATATAAATACCTAGGGTATTCTAAATACTGGATTATTCTGCTCAGTAGGGTGACAGAAAAATCTCCTTTTGTGGTAATTCTCACTTCAATTCTTTCGAGTGGAGAATTCTTGCCTTTGCATCCACAAAAGTTAGTCACTTACAATCCCACTGCTTTGGTATGAGGTAAAACCTAGTGGTTTAAATCCTCCATTTATTTCTCACATACACACATTTAAACGCGGATTTTTTCTTAGTATTTTTTAATGTTTAAAATACTTAAACGCAGATTTTACTTAGTATTTTATTTGTTGTTTAAAATACTTAAACACAGACTCCGCCGTTCTGGAAACACGGAATTTTAGTATTACTTTCTTAATACTTAAGAGGACTCTGTCGTCCCCAATAACCTCAGAATTTTCAGTATTTTTACTAATACTTTAAGCAGGACTCCGGCGCACTGCTGTTACCTGTCAGTGCCTAGGTTCACAAGGTTTCACTTCACGCAATGACCCCCAGTCATTCGTCACACTTTTGTTTTAAATCCAGATTCAACTCACCACTTTGTCCTCTCCTCTCTCTCTCAGAGTTCTGTCAGCCGTCAGACTCCAGCGGGCGGGCCGAAATCTAGTCCCGGAAAGGGTCTGTGTGTCTTCCTGTTGAAAACAGCCGTGCGCACGGTCTTTTCCTGGAGTCTACCGACCCGCTGGAATCATCAGGCGTAGTTGGAATCCGGCTCTCGAAGGACCAAATTAATGTCAGGTTTAACCAACCTAACAATATTTATAACAACACAAAAAGAAAAGAGAGACAAAGTATTAGTTCCTTTTACTCACTTTGCGAGGAGAAACGGTCAAGATTTGCTCAGTTACAGATCCCGCACCGCTCTGAAGCCTATCCGACCGCTTCCTCTTTTTATTGTCTTTCGGGGGTCCCTTGTTTACAAAAACATTGTTCTCTAAAGGATGGGGGAAAACAACAGCTGCATCGTAAACAGGTCATAAACAGCTTTATACATTAACAACACATTTCCCACAGTCTCCTCCAACTTGTAGGGTCAGCTGTGACTTTTTGTTGAGTGTAATCAGCCTTCATCTTTATGACCTCCTCAACTGGACTGCTTCCTTCTCTGCTAGTTCAGCTCCATTTATGATCTTTGCCTGCAGACAAACTCATCACATCCTTTCTCACACATACATTATGAAAGGTTATATAATCAAATAGTCAAGTTAATAAATAGGAGAAACTATAAGACAAATCTTTATTCAATTATTCCAACACAAACACAACAAATTTTTCTCCGCAAATGAGACTGTGCATGTTTTAATGAAGTTGAAGACAATAAACCAGTAAAATAGATGGACCCGTTCTTTTTAGGCTTCTGAGTGGTTGGACTGGACACTATCACAATTCTAAACAAATTTTTAACTTTTATTTAATCTATTTTTGTAATCTGGCACAGTTTAGCAACTTTCATACTGTCTGTCCTGTACACTCAAGTTTTTGCCAGATTACTGAACAAAACAGGATCACAAATTAATTGAAGAGGGAAGGAGTTCAGGTTGTCTTCGCTTAAGCACCCAGGACCTCTAATCCCAAGCATGCCTTTGTTTCAAGAAAACCAGCACATGTGCTTAAGTCAAAAATAATGTCATACCCCCAGCATATCTATGTTTAGCATCATCATGTTTCTTGTCACTGAGAATAATATTAATGTGGAGGGAACTAAAGATTAGAGTGATGGCAAGGATGCCTTCCAGCTTCAAGGACTGGGAGCTCATCAATAAAGATAAATGATCAAAATTTCCATTTCTCCCATAGTTTACATGTTCATTCTTACATTTTCATATTTCAAATGTTCAGATCAGCCTTGAGAGTGGCAAACTAAGTTCAGTATAACTTAAAAGCAATATTGAGTGAAAGCAATGCATGAAAACACCCCCTGACCCTTTGATAAAGTCAGTCAGTCAGTCATTTTCTACCACTTATTCCATAGTGGGTCACAGGGGAGCTGGTTCCTATCTCCAGCAGTCTATGGGCGAGAGGCAGGGTACACCCTGGACAGGTCGCCAGTCCATCACAGGGCAACACACAAACAACCAAGCACACACACTCATTCATACACCTAAGGTCAACTTAGAGTGACCAATTAACCTAACAGGCATGTCTTTGGACTGTGGGAGGAAGCCGGAGTACCCGGTGAGAACCCACGCATGCACGGGGAGAACATGCAAACTCCATGCAGAAAGACCCCAGGTTGGGAATTGAACCCAGGACCTTCTTGCTGCAAGGCAACAGTGCTACCAACTGCAGTGAAATGTTTAAAGACTCAAACATTTACTTTAGGAAAAGTTTATTTCCTTTAGCAGATATTTTATTTTTTCATATGTTTTTGTTGAAACATGAGACTGAGCTGAATCTCCATCGTTCCTTTGTTCAACATGATCTTCTCTGAGGATCAACACACATCTACTAACTTACTGCCAGTGCAAACAAATTGTACATTTAGTGCTAAAGTATCATCAGACATCATCTGTACCCACCTTCCCACTCCTACCCCCCATCAATGAACACTGGATGTATAATAGTGTCATATGCTATTGCTTTCTTATTTTGAGTTTTAATACATAGACCTAAGCAAACAATACAAAGAAAATCCTGCTGAATTTAGTTGTGGTTTTCAAGTGGTCATTGTGCAGAATGATGCACATTTTTGTTATTCTGCTCCTTATAAAAATATATTTATAAATCTGTTCTTTATAAAGTGACACAGAGTGAAACATGCTGATATTATCAGGTTAGTCAAGCTATCTGTTCAGGTAGCCAGCCTGCAGCTGTCATGTGACGGAGAAGTCTGGCCCAGGTGCAGACAGGAGAGTTTGATGAACATGGTGATAATTTATTAAATAAATACATAAAACTTGCAAGAGCACAAGAAGAACAGGAAGAGGAACATGGCAGAGTCACAGGCACAACAGGAAAGATCGGGCAGCAAAACGAGAGGATCCAGTGGAGAACAACGACCAAATACTGAGGGACGTACGGAGAAGGAAACTGGATGCCGACGTGTTAATCAGAGGATGCTGAGGAGCAGCTGGTAGAAGGTAAGCAGGGAGACTGAGAAAGGGAGACTAATTAGAATGGAAGAGATGAACAGAGAAACACTAAAACAGGGACAAAGCACTAACCTAAGAGGAAGAAACTAGGATATACAGTGAATCCAACACTGGAATAAACTTAGAAAATAAGGCAAGAATATAGAACATAATGAACAACATGGAAATGATTAAAATAAAATCGAACACCTAAGGAGCATATCACCATCTAGCAGCTTAACAAAAATGACTCGCTTTTTAAGCAGCGTCACCTAAATAAGAGGAAAGGGTGGCGTTCCACGTGTAGACTTTCCCAACCCCAAAATGTCTCCCTCACAGATGAGTGAAAAGTCAAAAAGCCCTCTTTCAGCCAACTGATCATCTCTGCGCAGCAACAGATACAGGAGGGGAAACTGCATTATTTTATGCAGCTGGAGAAATCTCTGGTCTCAGGTATGTTCTTTGTTCTCTCATTCAAAGCAGTTAAAACCATAAGAATGGTGAAGTTAAAGCAGTTGGTTGCTCTTCTGATGAATGCTGAAGAAGCCAGTTTAAAAAAGTCCCGCATCCTCAAACTATTAATATCCATTTTCCATCTTCTTTGTCAATCTTTTGGTTTTCTTCCCCATTTTTCTTGATTTCTTCTTCATTCTTCTTACACTTTAAAGAAAGCCAGATTTAGCAAAACCTCAAACTGCTGACAGAAACTGCCATTATTCAGCATAAATCAACAAAAACTATGTGATAACTGCACAAAAATCAACACTTCTACATTTTATTATTCAATATTTTCACATGTACAGGATTTTTAAACACTCCAATTTGACAATAAAATTAATTGAGATAAATCAATGAAAAAAACAATAAAAATAATAACATTTTTTTCCTTTACGCCACTCAGTAAAACTATACCATCCTGTGACCTATGTCAATGACCTTTTTTATTTTTACAACTTATTCTGGGATCTAAATATATTTCAGCACAGTGGTGCAGTTGGTAGCACTGTTGACTTGCAGCAAGAAGGTCCTCGGTTTGACACCCGGCCGGGGGTCTTTCTCCATGGAGTCTGCATGTTCTCCCCATGTATGCATGGGTTCTGTTCGGGTTCTCCGGCTTCCTCCCACAGTCCAAACCATGACTGTTAGGTTAACTGGTCTCTCTAAATTGTCCTTTGGTGTGAATGAGTGTGTGCATGGTTGTTTGTCTTATATGCTGCCCTGCAATGGACTGGCGACCTGTCCAGGATGAACCCCGCCTCTCGCCCATAAACTACTGGAGATAGGCACCAGCTTCCCTGCGACCCACTATGGAAGAAGCAGGTATAGAAGATGGATTGGTTTATGGATATTTCAGCACATGCTAATAGAAATAAAACAATGCGCTCATGCACAAGGGTATATAGTCACCCTGTATTTAAGTTGTTATCGACTTCAACAAATTGAATTTAGGAGTCCATCATAGTGCTCTAACACTTAATCTTCTTAATGCTGTTTTTTGTTTTCCTTTGAGGCAGAGAGGAGTCTGGCTGGTGTATAGTTCTTTGGTGGTGAGTAGCTCATGCTAACGCCAGACAAAGCTGCTGAACAATAGGTTAACAGGAATAAACAATATATCACATATAAAACAAGCAAAACTGAAATTTAAATGCTGGATCAATGAAACCAGCTTTGTGGAGATCCTTAACTCAGACACCAGTTTATTAAGATGATGTTATTTTTCTTTTATAACTTTTTTCAAGTGTTTTATCAGCTGGCAGAAAGGCCAGAGACCTGCATTTTTTGTTTTCTGTTCATTTTACAAAATAATTTTCATCTGTATCACCCAAAAACAGAACACATTTGCAGCTCTTCACTTCCTCACTGAATAGGAAACCAATTCTACAGAATATAACATTATTTTCCTGTATTGGCACAATGCTTTTTCTTAAAGGACAAAATATTAACAGTGTTTTTAGCTAAAAACATTCTGCTTAAATTCTTGAGGAACTGCTCAAAACTCTGCAGGTTGCAAAAACTTGAGATTTTAAAAAAACTGCTGGGTTTAACCAAAATACTGGGTTTCTGCTGTTGGGACAAAAGTTGCTCTTTTACAAACAAACACCAGGTCAGAAACTGTGACCCAGTTTGCTGGGTTAGCGAAGAGACCAGAAGATTTAACTACAATCTCTTGATCAGACTTCCATGAACATAATACATAATACAGTATACAGTATAAAAATGTTACTGTCATGTTAATGAATTTAGTTCACACTACAAAACAAAGTGGTTCACTTAGGCTAATGTTAGCCTTTTAGCTGCTAAGTAGCGCGAGCTAGTGCTAGCTATGTTCAACATTCACTGACTCAACAAAGAACTGGTCATAAAGTCAGTATAAACAGACTCTATTTTATATACTGAGTATGACTTTTGTTATCTATATTCAATTGTTTATCAGTAAAAGTTTTTTTAGGCCTTGTGGGCTCTGGGTGAATACACATTACCATTTCATACCTTTAACAAACCATTTTGTACCCATGTACTTAAACAATTGAGTATCAGTTTATTTTACTTCGTTATAAATTACTTTCATATATTGTGTAGATAAATAATTATAAACATGCTCAAATCTCATGTGTAAAGTATTTTAATTGTACATTATTTTCTGAAACCTTAATATTTCACTATATTTTTATTTATTTTAGTTCTGATCACTGTTTCAGACATGTGACTCGTTAAAAAATTGGAGATTAGGAAACCTGATCAGACAAAAATGTTCTATGACCTCCTGGTGGTAGTAGACTAGTAACTGAATATATAAAATCACTTTAAGTCCTGAGTTGTCAAAAGGGATAAGAGAGGTTCTCATGCTGGATAAATGTATATGCATGGCCGGTCTGAATCGCCCTACTTTGGACCAGATTATTTTAATCTGATGACCAAAACTACAAAGACCAAAACAGCAAAGGGTTGAAATGATGAGAACCTAAGGAAGAGATTAGAAAGAGCCCCATCTTCCTTCGCAGACGACCACTTTAAACTATGAAACATCACGATGAGAATTCACTCAAGCTCTTCCACAGGGTGATATAAGAGTAGGTAAACTATGCTGTGTAATAATGTTAATGTCAGTGTGTTGTGGTAATGACTTTAGCTTACATTAAAATGAGTTCAGCCACTTAAGCTATTACCCTTATACCTGCTAATTAGGTGGGACAAGCTAGTGCTAGCTATGTTCAAGAGATTAAAATTTTACCAAAGAATTAGTCATAAAGTTAGTATACACAGGCAATATTTTATGCCATGTTAAATTGTGACATTTTTGTCAATAAAAGTTATTAGAGAATATGCGGTTGTGTTATTTTGCTCCTTCAGAACTTCTTCGGGTTTGAATTGGTGCCATCTTGTGGGACATTTCGTACCACCATAGACACCCAGTGACTTAAAGTCATTTTTAATGTTCTACCTATACATTACTATAATGAAATTAATCAAGAGAAATAATACAATGAGATTTGGAGCATTTCTCTTTAGAAATCTTGTAAAACGTAATTCAGGAAGCACATGGTACCAAAGAGTTTGTTTGCAGTTATGAAGCGGAAGTAGAAAGGGACTAAATGGCATCGCATGGGTACAAAATGTGGGTATGAACTAGAAAAAAGCAGAATGTGCCCAGAGACGGCATTACGAGGCTGTTGTCTTTATTTCCTTAAGAATGTCATCTGGGGTCTTTCTGTAAAGAGTTTCTATTCTCACCGTGTGCGTCCACAAATTATTCTCTGGTGTTCTGTGAGTCTGTGATGGACCGGTAAACTGGTCAAGGTTAACAAACCTAATCCATAATGCAGGGTCAAACCCACAGCCCAATCCTCGTTGTGTAAAAGTAACCCAAGCCTGGATCAGTCCATTTTGACCCAGCTCTGGGTTAACAAATTGGCTTGTTCCTAACCAAGCAACTTTTACAGTGAAACTGTAACGTTTATTACATAAAAATATCCAAACAAATAAATACTAAGTCATGAAGGAAAATATGGATCAGTCTACTGTTACTGAAGATGGAAGCCTCATCAGGCCTAAAGAAAAACCAGATTCCAACAAAACTTTGCAAAACAGCTGCTGATTCCTAAGATACACAGTCACACACAAACACACATTTTATGTTAACTACTCTCCTCACTTTAAATGTGTTCTTGAAATAAGTTCAGCAGTCGGACTTTCTGAAAAGTCCAGTTCCTTGCTGTCCAAGTTCCTTCACATTGAGATTCCACATTGGTGGAAAACTGTTTGTGCTTCTCTGTTTGGATTAAAAACATCTGATGGTTCTATGTGAACTCTCGGTCGCCCTCGCCTCCATGGAGATAATGGTTGGTCCCGGCGGGTTGGATGTACTCCTCAGTTTTGTCCCAATCTGAGACCCAGCCCCCACCTCCTCCGTTGGGATCTGACGCCTGGTTTGTGGCTCCGTAACCAACTCCGCCACTGGTGCGATAGAGTTCCTCTGTCTCGTTTGCGAGCTCATCCTCATCCAGGATTCCACATTTCTCGACGCTGAGCTCCTCTGGCTCGGCCCAAGGTTGCTTCTCTCCCGAGGCAAAGAGGCCTGCAGTTAATCAATAATGGGGTTCACTTACAGCCAAAAAACTGCGCTGACAGAAACAGGAATGTTTTCCTGAATTGATTCCGATAATAAGCACATTTGGATGCTGGGGAGATATACTCACCATAGAATATAACACCTCCATAATGAACAAGTGAGGCGATCAGAAACACGCCCTGCCACTCCTCCCGCGTCTGAATGAAAACAAACACAGTTATAGACATGACATAAAAATCTCCATATTGGACAGAAGTAAGATTCACAGCTTTTCACATAAATTTTGTTTGAAACTGAACTTAAATCCACCGAGTTGTACGTCAGGTACTCTCTCGTTCTTAATAAACTAAGAGCTCTAGCCTTCATGGAAGTGATAAAAACAAGAAGAGGCACTTCTGCTGTGTTAATATTTTCCTACACAAACATGATAATGATAAAAAATGTAACTTCAGCCGATGCAGAGAGCAATGGAGTTCCAGTTTACATAAAGTCATCATGGCTCTTCCTCACTTTGGGCTTTTAGTTTTTTATTTGAACCGTTCTTTTTCCAGCAGGATGATAATAAAATATACACCTGCACTGGTTTCAGACAAGAATTAGGCTCACAAGCTTAGATTTATTGTGGGTTAGGGTTAACTGAGTTATATACAGTGCCTGAGATAACCAATAAATGTTTAAATAGCCGTTAGAGAGTTGCACATTGCTTTTCTCCTTGTATCCATCCAGAAGCTTCTGGCATAGTTCTGGCTCAATAATTGAAGCTGTCCCTGGTGTAATTGGTAGAGCTCATTAAAATTGGTTGGTTTCCTGGAACACATCTGGCTGGTAAGCTAAGTCCATAACATTTCAAAGGGCTTGAGGTAGGGAGCCTTTTCAGAAGCTTAATCTTAGTCAGCTTTTTCTATTCCAAATGCAGATTTGGTCTTTATCCAAGATCCTTCTGATGGAACAGAAAAACTATGACCAAGTTTCAAACATCTGACCCAAACTGTCCACCTTTGAACACAGTAAGAAGTATGTTTGGAGGAACCAAGGAGAGGCTTTAAACCTCAGAATGTTGCACCAACTGTTAAGCACAGTGAAGGCAGCATGATGCTGTGGGGCTGTTTTCCTGTCAGTGGTGCTGCCGTATTATACAAGTGGATGGAGGAATGAGGAGAGACTACCTACAAATTATTCAGCTTCACTTCGAAGCAGCTAGATGCTTGAAATCTGGACATAAATGTTTCAACAGGATAATGATTAAGTTTTCCCTTAAGATCCTTTCAGATATTATTCTATGTTTAACTGTCTGTATCCTGTTTTTATTATTATGTTTTAATTTCTATGCTCTGTCTCTGTCAAGCACTTTGTAATTTGTACCTAGGGTAACATGCAGGCTAACATGTGACCTCTGAAGTGGCGCAGATCTAAACCTTTTGCATATGTTATGTTTAAAATCCCAAAAGCTAATTCCTGTCATGAAACCAGTGAGCTCCACCATTGTTGCTAAGTACAGTGGGCAAACATGCACAAGAAGCCCAGGTTCAACCTATTAGGGGACATTTGTCCAAATATTAGTAGGGGTGACGTATAATTTTGACCCTTTGTGGATCAAAGAAAAATCTCACAAAAATGTTAAGTTGTGTATCTAGTTTTTTCTTTTCAAAATCATTGTAGCTGTTTGTTTTAGTATCAGTCCACACCAGAAGAAGATTTGATTCAAATGTCTCATTGAAGGCCCAAAATTCACTAATATTCAGGAGAACTAAAAAAGCCAGATTCACCTTATTTTTTGTCATGGCACCAACTATCAGCGGGCAAACCATGCCGGACAGAGTGCCCACGCCGTTGGAAATGCCCATGAGGATACTGGCATATCGTGGTGCAATGTCCAGGTGATTGACATTAAAACCTTACAAAGAATGAGAAAATGAATGTCATCATGATGTTAAAACGATGCATATCTCTTGGTCTGAACATGAACGGCTGAACTGTGCTTCACCTGAAATGGCAAAACCAGAGAAGCCCACAGCGAGCACCAGGAACGTGATGGCGATGACCTTTGTGTGCGAGAAGCCAACCACCAGCAGGAGGGTAGCCTCCATCCCAAACCCTGATGCAGACCAGAGGACACAGTCAGCAAACAACTTTTCAAACCTGATCGCAGAATGCTCACTGAACTGAAAATGTTTATTTGCGTTTATTTTTGCTAAATGTTCTTGACTGGCCACTTATCTTAGTTTGCTACATGATATACATGTATGCTTCCCCATTTCACTCTGGTATCAACATCTTTCTGCTGCCTAAATATAGCTGATAGAGGCAGAGCTTCTGCCTAACACTTAGTCATCATTTGCCTTGTGTGTGCCATGGGGTTTTCACACCAGTGCTCACACAACTTAATTCTCTAATTAGGTTTATATGACTGAATCTTCTGACTGAAGTTCACTAAACGATGAAAGTCATCTCAGGTCAGAGTCAGAGCACCTGAAAACCTCCTGACCTCTTGGTCAAACAAACTCCCTTTCCAAGAAAAAACAGCAAGTCTCTTGACTTATGAGAATCAAAATCTTTTTAATCAAATGCATTTTGTTTCATTTTGCATGATCACCAATGTTACAACATGTTAGACATCCTGATAAAGCACCCAAGCTTCCTAATCTCTTTATGCATGAGCTCATTCTCCCTCTTTTGGTTCACACTTACCTCCACAGTTCATTATCTTTCTGACATTTGTGGTGGTCATGATGTGATTAGAGCGCAAATAGTCAGCGATTTGGCCCCCGATGGGCACAACGATGGTCATAACCAGATGAGGGAGTGCAGAAACTATGCCCACCTAAATGCATGTGAGAAAATAAATCCATCATCACCGAGGAGCAGCAAGCGCAGCATTGGCTTGTAAGATTAATCAACTGTAAACTAGCCTCCGTGTGCAGCTGTAGTGCCTTCAAAACTATTCATACGACTTGAACGTTTTTTAAATTTTATCACATTAGAACCAAATATTTATTTATGTTTAACTGGGATTTTATGTGACAGACCAGCCCAAAATTGTGCATAATTCTGAAGTGGAAGAAACAGGATGGTTCGTTTTCTATGTTGTTGTTTTTTTGAAAAGGTCTCAGAGGTTCTTTAGAGAACATCGGAGAACGACCAGCATCATGAAGACCAAGGAACACAGCAGACAGGTCCGAGACAACCTTCTGGAGAAGTTTAAAGCAGGGTCAGGTCCTACAACAAGCTTTGAACATTTCCCAGAGCTCTGTTCAATCCATCATCTGAACATGGAGAGAGGATGGACCAACTGCAGATCTACCAAGACATGGACACCCACCTAAACTGACAGGCTGGACAAGGAGAGCATTAATCAGAGAAGCAGCCAAGAGGCCCATTGTAACTCTGGAGGAACTGGAGAGATCAAATGCTTAGGTAGGGGAATTTGTTGATATGACAAGCCCTGTAGAGAACACAGCAAACATATGGAAGAAGGTGACCTGGTCAGATTACACCATTTCTGGAGTACAAAAGGCAATGTGTTGGGGAAACCTAACACCTCTCATCACCCTGAAAACATCATCTCTATGGTGAAACATGGTGATGGCAGCATTATGCTGTGGGGAGGCTATTCTTCACCAGGGTCAAAGAGGCTGGTCAGAGTTGATGGGAAGTTGGATGGAGCTAAATCCAGGACAAGAAAACCTGTTAGAGGCTGCAGAAAACTTCCTTAACATTCAGCCAGAAATATATAGGATGGTTTAGACCAAAGCAGATTTGTGAGTTAGAATGGCCTAGTCAAAGTCTAGACCAATTTGAGAATCTGCGGCAAGACATGAAAATTGTAGTTCTCCATCCAGTCCGACTGAGCTTGAGCTGTTTTACAAAGTCTTAGTTAAAATGTCTGTAGATGTTCAAAGCTCCAAGATGGAGACTTTCAGCTGTAACTGCATTTAAATATGTTTTTCTTTTTACTAAAAACTCTGGAAATCATTCTACATTTTTCTCCACTACTTCTTTATATTGGTCTGTCACATAAAACCCAAATAAAATAGATTACACTGTAGTTGAAAGGTGACATAATGTGCAGAAGGTTCCGTTATGAACACCATGGCAAGGCAGTGTGTATCTGAGCTGAATTACCTTGCTAATTTCAAACCCAAACACCTCCTCAAAGTATGCAGGCTGGCTGATGAGGAGCAAATAGAAAGTCCAGCTTCTGCAGAAATTAGCCACAATGATGGCGTACACAGGCATGGAGGTGAAGAAGGCTCTCCAGGGTGTGTTAAACTTCTGCAACACAGGGGGAGGGGGAGTTATGATTGGATTTCTAAAACCTTTGACTCTTATTAGATTTAAATGTCATAAAGAGGGAGAAAACAACCAACAGAAACTCGAACAGAGGGTGGGGGAGTGGAAACCTTGTTGGTTGAATGCTGACATCAGAGATGACCACAGATATAGAGTTTCTAAATCTGTAGGTGCAGGTGTTGTGTTGAACTGACTCAGCAGATGCTACAGTTGCCATCTACTTTGTTTTAATCTGCATACCATCATAGTATCTGAATAATGTTACAAGCAAACGTTTCATCGGTGGCCCGGAGAGCGATTAAAGCCTTTAAAATGTGCACACAGAACCATTGCACTGACCGTTACTGTATGCTGAGCTGACTCGCCAATGCTCTCCTCTATATATGTCCTCTCCTCCTCCGTGATGGTGGGGTGAGCCGCTGGACTCTCGTACGAAACCAGGATCCAGAAGCAGTACCACATAATACCAAAACTTCCTGGAGGAAGTGAGAGAACAAGAGAATTTGAGAACTGAAAGTGGAAAAAGCTAAAAGAAAGGATTCAGTAAAAGATCAAATATGTCTGTGTTGTCTGTTTTAAGGAATCTACATTTAGATTAAGGAGTCCAAAGATGTTCAGGATTACCTTTATCCAGAAATCATCGCACATTTTAAAAAGTTCACTGACTCCCTGTGTTGCATACTGTCATAAGCTCATTTTGTGGTTTGCTACATTTGAACACATGGCTGGTTGGGGTTTTTCTGTGTATAAAGTTTCACAGTGCATCAGCTTCCACTTTCTTACATTACTGTCTGCAGAGTAAATGGACTGAACTTCTATAGCGCTTTTCCAGTCATACACACCGCTCAAAGCGCTTTACACTAGAGCCACATTCACCCAATCGCACTCACTAACGCTCACACATTCATACACCGATACGCAGATCGGTAGGCAACTTGAGGTTAAGTGCCTTGCCCAGGGGCACATCGACATATGGCAGGAACCCACAACCTTCTGATTGCAAGACGACTACTCTTCCTACTGAGCCACAGTCGCCTCTTTGGGCTATAACCTGCAAAATAAGGAGCCTTATTGACTCATTTTCTGAGCACATGTAAGGGCCTAAAGGTCCTTTACCATAGACATAGAAGACCGAAGACCATCCTGAGTACTGGACAAGGATTCCAGCTAAAGGCATGGCAATCACAGCACCTGCATACGAGCCTGGAAGAGGAGAAACGTCTGGATTTTAATTATATATCATAATAAAAGCAGTTTTTCACGCTTAGAAAGCTTAATTCAACAACTACTTTGCATTTGAGGTTCTAATATTCTTGAAATGCATCATCATAATTCTTGTTGAGTCACTTGGTTAAAGTCTGTATTTGTGGCCTTATTAGGCAAGGATCCTGAACTCACCACAGAAGGCTGTTGTGGCCAAACGACTTCTCTCCAGAGGCGGGGCCCATTTTGCCCAAATGCCATGACAGGCTGGATATGAAACCCCCTGTCAGATAAAGTTGGTACTGTCAACTCGACAAACCCTCTAAACCATATGCAGAATCTTGTGAAAGTATTCATACCTCTCAAATATTTTCATGTTTTTTTCTCATTGCAACCACAAACTTTGATGTGCTGCATTGGTGACTAGAACGACAGAACTACTCTAAGTTTCAGATAATCGGCAAGTAGACGGAAAAGTACGCATGGTTTTCAACGTTCTTGTTTTACAAAAATATCTGAAAAAGGTGGCTGACATTTGTATTCAGCGTCGCTGTGTCAACATTCAAAACTACACTTCACAAAAACTGCAGCTGATAGTTTTTTAGGGTAACCGATGAACTTTAGGGAACATTAATAAAATCTTAACTAATCTCAGGTCTTTTCCAGGGTTGGCTTGTTTTTAACTCAACAAACTTTAGAATTAAACTAATCAATTTTCCACAGACTGT
The DNA here is from genome assembly GCF_021462225.1 of Girardinichthys multiradiatus. Classification (NCBI taxonomy): domain Eukaryota; kingdom Metazoa; phylum Chordata; class Actinopteri; order Cyprinodontiformes; family Goodeidae; genus Girardinichthys; species Girardinichthys multiradiatus. The sequence goes on along the minus strand of NC_061803.1, from coordinate 2,113,037 downwards.
TGATTGTATTTAGTTTTGCACTTTGACTAGGCCATTCTAAAACAAAAGGCAGCTTTAATATAATCCATCCATTGCATCTCTGGTTGTATGTTCAGGCTGGTTCTCCTGCTGGAAGGTGAACCTCCACCTCAGTCTCAGGTCTACTGCAGCCTCCAACAGGTTTTCTTCCAGGATTGTCCTGGATTTACCTCCATCTATCGTCTCATCAACTCTGACCAGCTTCACTGTCCCACAGCATGATGCTGCCACTGTGGAGATTGTTTGTTTGTTCTTATTGTTTAAATTAAGAAGATCGGGTTCAGGTTAATAATGAGGGTTAGTTCCAGTTGTAGATATTCAGATGATGGACTAAACAAAGCTGGGAAATGTTCAAAGTTTGGGATATTGTTGTAGAACCTATCCCTGCTTTAAACTTCTCCAGAATTTTCCCTGACCTGTCTCCTTGGTCTCCATGATGCTGGTTGTTCTCTAATGTTCTCTAAAGAACATCTGAGGCAAGAAACAGAACATCTGCAGTTAGACTCAGATTAAATCACACACAGCTGGACTGTTTTTAATCATTAGGTGGATCCTGAACTGGTTGAGCTGGATCTTGTTGAGGCGTATCAGCGTAAAGAAGGCTGAACATACTGCATTTTCACATTTTTATTTCTAACACAATTTAAAAACCACAACATATTTTGGTCCACTTCACTATTTTGCCTTGACTTTTTTTTTACTTAAATCTGTCAACCACAATCCCAATAGATTACAGTAAAGTAGATTAGATGAAAGTATGAGGTTGTAATGCAACAAAATGTATATAAAGTGTGAATATTTTTCCAAAGTAAAATTTAGCTGTTTTCCCGCATAGACAAGAGACTCGTGTACCTCCACCAGTCCTTGGAATATTCTGACTATGATCACGCAGCCAAAGTGCATCCGTGCTGCTGTAGGGATGAGCATATTCAGGCATGATGTGGCAACTATAGCAAAGCCAAACACTCTGCAGGAGACACGGAGCAGAGGAAGGTCATTTAAAACACCTGAATCACGCTTAAAATATGAATGTGAAGCAGGACCAACTCACCTGTTTGCTGCAAACTTCTGACAGATGAACCCTCCAGGGATTTGGGTTACTATGTACCCCCAGAAGAAAGAGCCATGGATCAACCCCACTGTTTCTGGATCCCAGTTGAACTGGGCTTTCTGTGGGGATGAAAACACAACACACAGAACTTATATTTGGATCTTTAACTCTCTCTGTCATCTACAAAAACATGATGTCATAAAGCATACCACTAACACTGGATCCCAGCTGGACTGAAAGTAGCTGCAGCTCAGAGAAATAAAGTCGTAAAGTGGCCCAACAGTGACACCTACTGTAAATTCAACGGTACTCCATCTCATTTTATCCCTTTCAGTTGATTTTATTACCATCCTTGTTTTAGTTATTTTTCCAATGGATTATCTTAGTTTTACTCCTTGAAACATTCAAGCAGTTAGAGTTCAGCAGACTTTGCTGCTGATTATTAGTTCCTCCTTATCATTTCCTTCTTTTGGTCAGTTCTGTGTTTTTGTTAATCTTGACTATGCCATGCCAATTATTTATCAGACTTAGTTTCACCTGAAGGATTTAACCCATTTACTCAACCCCTAAAAGCACCTATAGAATGCACACCAAAATTAAATAAGATGCAGTTCGTGGACCCTATGGAGCACATGCAAAGCTTGGTCTTTCTTGAAGGCAATACTAAGCAGTCAAACATATCATAACAGTAACTAGTTTGTCATTATTGAAGTTGGAGCAAACAGACGTTTGTTTTTAACTGTGCATAAAGGGCTTAAAATATGGACTCAGAAATCAAATTGATACAAGTCTTACCTACTACAACTTCAAATTTAATAAAGATAACAGAAACAAATGACTGTAATGGAGAGGTTTTTCAGTAGGAATGACCAGTCGTTCTCAATAGTGGTTCCAAAGTAACCATTTGGAAGACATCTGCTCATATGAACTTCAAAAGGCGGTAATTCCTCCATCATTTAAATGTAAGACATAAATTATAGTTCCAGGTGCGGCGGGGGCCTCTATGTATGGAGGCCTTAGTCCTTAAAGCAGGCTGTCACAGGTCCGAGTCCAGCTCGTTGATGTTTGCTGCATGTCCTCTCTGCATATAAAAAATAAAGGCCACTAATACCTAAAAATAAACAAATCAATTGAAGGTCAATCCTTTAACCCATGCAAACCAGAAGCACAACGACCTGTTTAAAGTCGCTGTTTACTGTAGCATAAAAATCTGTCTTTGCTGGATTTCTCAGTGCAGTGTTCAGCTTTGTCTCAGCAAGCAAAGCTTCATTTGCAGTGGAACAGCTTTAATACAACTGCAGCTTATGAATAAAATATCTGCAATGTGCAATTTCTATGTCAACTCAGCCTTCCTGAGGCAACAAAAACAAACCCAGGAAGTTTCCAAGAGTAAAGTGGATCCTCACAGATAAGACACGTCTCCATTTTACCAAGCTCACCAGTTCTGCAAAGTCTTGCAAAGGTTTAGTGAGGCGTCTTTTTTACTCTATCTCCCTTCCAGACATCAGTGCAGGAGGTACCACAGCCTTAGCAGGGCTCCCCCTTGTGGTGGTTGATAGATACAGCAACATACACTTTAAAGGGATACTTCAACTATTAGAGGTGATGTTCTGTTAAGTTAATACCAGTATCAGTTCCCATACCTGTTACAGGCAGATGTCACATCACAGTGAGTTTGTAGAAAAGTGAACTAATACTAAGGGTGGACAGCTAACAGCTGGCCAGACAGACCACCTATTTTAACTGTCATTTTCTACCACTTCTTCCATAGTGGGTCACAGGAAAGCTGGTGCCTACCTCCTGCAGTCTATGGGTGAGAGGCAGGGTACACCCTGGACAGGTTGTCAGGCCATCGCAGGGCAACATAGAGACATACAACCACACACACATCCAAGGGCAATTTAGAGAGACCAATTAATCTAACAGTCATGTTTTCAGACTGTGGGAGGAAGCCAGAGTACCTGGAGAGAACCCCTGCATGCACAGGTAGAATGTGCAAACTCCATTCAGAAAGCCCCCTAGCCGGGAGTCAAACCCAGGACCTTCTTGCTGCAAGGCAACAGTGCCACCAACTGCACCACCGTGCAGCCCTTTTTTTCTATGTTGAAAATCAATGCTAAATATTAAACATATTAAACATAGAATCTTTTAATAGATTTTTGTTAACTTTGCTGCTGTATTTTCAGACAAACAATATCTGTGTTTCCACAATAAAGCTACGCTAGCTGGGGCTAACAACTGTATCCTGCTCAGTCACGACTCGTTGGTTCACCTTAAGTCCACCAAGCGTCCAATAAGCTGTTGTTTGCACACAGATCAAAGATGATTTTCTAGGTCTCATCATTGTTTGGACTTGTCCCATAAACTCATAATCAGATGATCGAGCAGAATGAAAGTACCTTTGGTTTGAGTTACTTAGTAACTCAGACATTTTCAGTTTGAGTTAAATTGCTAAAATCAGCTGAACCAGGGAAGATGTTAGCTTTCCACTGCTGTGTGGATGTTTTCACTTTCTTACAAACTCTCTGTGACATGACATCTGTCCACTACAAACAAGGTGAAATGTCACTATGGACGTCACAGATCCTCCCTAAAAAACACCCAAACTATCACTTAAAACTTGAGTTTAATAAAATTTCATTAACAGTAAAAAAAAAATTTAAATTGTCTGCACTGACACTTTGGCCTCAGTGTGATTGAAAGAAGGATGAATATAAAAATAAAACTGCTAAAATTAAATGTCTGCCTGTTCTTCTTTGTGTGAAAACTAATGTCAGCACTGCAGCACAGCTAGAAGATACAAGACTTTAGAAAAGTGGAAGTTTACAGGTTTCTCGATGTATTTCCTGATTTTTCTGCCTTGTGCGTATCAATTAGGCAGATAATCAGACTATTTGCTATTAAAAGACAAAACAACAATCCTTAACAAGTGAAAATTAATCCCGAATGTTTTGAGGAAAAATCAGGAAGTAGCACTTAGAAGTCTAACAGAAAAATGAGGACCCATCAGGGAATTCTCCATTGTTATATGCTGTTGTCACTCACCACTATGACCTCCTTGTTGTCCCTGAAGATGGTGTGGCTGTTGACCATGCTGACGATGGCCACACCCAAGTTACACCTGATCCCAAAGGAGATGCAGAAGCCAATACCAGAGAGGATGGCTATGATGTAGCGCCTGGGCAGACCGAAGCACGTACAGTCCACCACCGGCATCTCCTTCTCCTGCATCATCTCTGGCCGGCCCTCAGCCGACAGCTCAATGGTTTCACCATTTTCCTGTTTCTTCTCCAATGCTCTGCAACAAGGAGTTTGGAGAGATGTTTCCCATCTATAATAATGTTCCTTTACATATACCTACAACACATAATTATCCATGAAATGCATCTGCTTTAACATTAAGACTCAGAAAGTCGAAGTTTTCCATACTTCTGAAGAGTTTGTCTGCTGACTGTTTCTGTGAACAAGCTCTGGATGCCAGACGGTTTCTTTTACTGTCAGTTTGAGTGGCAATTTCGCACCTTAACAAGGGAAGATCAGTGCAGGTGTCTGCTAGGCTTCATCTCCTGGATCTTACACAAGCCTGCAGAACAGGCTTTGACTTCTCAAGGTGTTTTATATATTTTGGGGTTTCGCTTTGCACACATTTAACTCCTGACAGACGTGGCTGACAGCAATAGAAAAGGTGAGGGTAACACTAGAGAGATTACACCAACACATTCGTCTTTTCTTCTCTGCGTTTCCTGTGAAGCTCTGACCTTTGTCAGCCTCCTGTCTGACAAGCATCAAATATGTATCTAAGAGTCATGAAATAAACATGAAATGTGAAGCACTGAGATCTGAGATCACACTGGGACTCTGTAGGTCTGTTAGATGAAGAGCTGAAAACACGGCTTCACAGGGCCAAGTATGTATGTATGTACATATGTACAACGGCGTGAAAACGTATTCATCCCCTGACCCTTTTTTGTTTTTTGCTTTATTGTCCCACGTTGATGTTTTCGGTCATCCAACAAATACAACATTTTGGGATTTGTCACTCTTTGCTTTCCATATTCAGTTACTCCTTGGTACTCCTCGTATTTTTGTTTAGTCGTATTTTAGATGTATTTATATTCTGCTCTGAGATCCAGACTTTAGTTGGGGTTATTCTCTGCAGATCTTACTTCCTGTTGTATTTTGAAAATCTCTCTTTAAGGCCCGTGTTCTTTTAACTTCATGTTTTCTGTTGGGTTGGGTTCTGTTTCTGGTTCCTGTTGTTGCTTCCCAGTTTATTCTGTGTGTCAGCCATTTTTTCCCACCTCCTCATTTCCTTGCCTCCCCTCACAGCTGCACCCTTTTGCTCATCAACCACCTGCTCCTCAGTTCATAATCATCCTCTCCAGCTTTATTCTGTCTCTCAGTTCCTCAGTTCTTTGTCAGATCCTCCTGTTGTTGCCACCAGCCCGTGTCTTCAGGTTCTTCCTTTGAGCCATAGTTTGGGATTTTCCCTGAACACTAGTTTTTGTAAGTTTTTGATTTTCCTCATCTCTAGTAAAACTGCTTATTTGCCTCCTGTTTCCTGATTGCATGTGGTTCCTCCTCTTCACCCTTAATAACAATCTGTAAAAATCGGCAGCAGGAAAGACATCATTTGTCTCCTATTCCACTCTTGTTTTTTTCCAGAATGCATGTCTTTGTGTGCAGAAACAAGTATTTTTTATTTACCAAATATGAATCCTTTACTGTTACATTTGTTCAAAGTTTCCCAGTTTTAGATATTGCTGGTAAATATAACTGCAGGAGGCTATCTGTGAATCACCATAGACATCTGTCACGGGTGATAACTTAAGAGACATTAAGATTAACTGCAGAACACCTGATTTGTTTTAGTGTTGACTAATAAATAGATAAAATGCATTAGATTATCAGGACCATGGCTGTTTCTCTATTTATTGCTAGCTTCATTCCAAGACAATATTATTCTTCTTTTACATTTATCAAATCTCACTGAAGGCATCTTTTATATCATGATGGTTTTAGTCCCTAAAAATGACATCCTTGCAAAGATGAAGCTATATAAATGTCATGTCAGACCTTTTAAATAAAGCTTAACTGATAAAGCAGTGATAAAACATAAACATGCTCAAAGGTTGCAACAATCTTCAGCAGTGATGAAGTATTGATGATTCTCCATGTTAAATTATTAATAGGCTATCTCTGGCTCACTTAGTCTATTTTTGTCTGGGCGGATCCCTCTTCCTCCTTCTTGTCTCCTCCTCATCTTCATCCGGCCTTACCGGCTCTACTTACGAAAGGTGGCTGAATACAAATTCACAATTTATTTTTGTACCAGAAATTTTGAAAACCATGAATCATTTTCATTCTTTATCACAATTATTCACTAACTTATGATGGCCTGTCTCATATGTTGCCGTTTGTGGTTGCAATGTGAGAAAGCATGAAGAAGTTCGAAGTGTTTGAATGTTTTGTTTCAATGCACCATATTTATTTGCATAAAGCATATCTGTTGTAATGACTTTTCATCGCTGACCCTTCGTTCTGGGAAATCCGTTGTAATCCCTGAAAGCCACCTGACCTTTCATGGTGTCACACCTGAAGAAGAGAGTCTGAGCTGTGCAGACCTGCTGTTTGACTCAAGCCAGAATCAAGAACCAAGCTGAACCCCTTCTGCTCTACACAGGTGAACACTGGGGCCTCTTTTATTCACACGTTGGGTCATTCAGAGTTGGTTTATCAGCTTGGAGTCATTGGACAAAAGAGAGTCCAATAACGTTGATGATTAATTGAGATGATGAAAGGAAGGACCTGGTCTTAATCCAGATCAGTACATTAGGTAAGGACCGAACACTGCAGGAGACTGAGGCACCTTCAGCCAGGCAACTATCTTCCTTTCTGCACCTGCTAAGTATGCTGCGTGCAGAGAACAAGGACTGTCCGTGCGCATTACGCACAGCAGCCAAAGGGAGCACCGTGGAGCACGTGCACTGGGCGGAAATGACAGCTTACAGCTTTCTGCCATTAATCCCGGTAGTTAGATGTCCTGTTGTGGGAGGGGATATTGGTGACGAGTTACCAGGGCTACTAATGAGGAGAGGCAGAGATAGGCCCAGGTGTACATCCTGCAAGGATTTATGCAGGCCGACAGCTTGAAGAGGAGAGGTTATTTCTGGAGAGGATTTAAGTGTTGAGACAGTGCATCAAATCCCAGGAGAGAGAAAGGGGAGTCTGTCAATAACCTGTCTCCTGCCAGATTTCTGAAAATGCTCCGAATACCTATTTCTGCAGCGTGTTGCATTTTTTTTTAGTGCCAGCCTCCTACAAAGTTTGCAAAAAGTCACTAACATTTTATTAAGGATGATAAAAACAGATTTCCGCTGTAGTTGAGTAATAATCCATCATCACATCTGCTACTGTGCAGCACAATTAATTAAGTTCATTTATTGTATCAAACCCAAACACACTAACTAGGGCAACGGTTGTATGTTAAGCTTGGAACTGAAATATCATTTCTTTCAGTGATAAAATCTGCAGGCGAACCTCCATGTTTAACTGTCCCAAGCAGGCCTCTGTAGCTTGATGGAATAAAAGCACAGCAGAAATGGATCCATCAATCAATATGAAGTTTCATCTTTCACTGAAAGGACACTTTCTGCCTGTGATGAAACTAGATTCTGTTCCAGGATCCCAGGAAGAAGATGAGGCTAATTTTACCTCCTACTGGTGAAAAATACATGTTGATGCTTAGGTTTGGGATTTAAAGTAAATAGTAAAACATGCCAGTAACGGGTTGGAAGATTCTGGTGCCATTTGTCCTGAGGGTGCGTAACTACAGATGTGGCAGATTATCCAGGTCCGAGGACATCCTGATCTTCTGTTCTGCTCTAATGTTGACAGGACAATGAGCCAAACTCACATTTCAGAGGAGCCAGCTGGAGGTATAAGCAGACTTTGTGGTTTGGACACAAGAGAACTTTAATTCACTCAGGCCAGCACAGGCTTGACAGAAGTGGTGATTCAAAGCTAAAATGTGTCATCGCCCGAACAGAAAAAGGAGGAATTAGGGAGCATCCGTCCTTCTGTGTGTTCTCAATGTCATGTTCTGAGCTCAGGACAATTTTTGTCCAAAATAATATGGAAATTAAATTAAAACATTGCAAGAAAAGTGCTTAAAATAATTTTTTTAAACCGAGTACTATTAAAACAGTGACAGATCAGTCAATTTCTCAGGCTCACTAGATAACCGTAAAACAACCTGTGTTAAACACAGAATGTAAAAATGATCACAATTAAAGGGAAATCAGTGACACTTTAATGGCTGCTGGACAATAAGCTTCAACAGAAGTGGGCCCACAGATAACATTCAGCCCGGGCCCACCACCACCTCGGATAACCCCTGTTTTCAGCATTGCATGGATCAGTTTTATGTTTACATCTCCCCCTTTAGAGGCTTTACCTACCCGTAGATCTTCCCCAGAGTCTTAGCTGCCGCAGCTTTCAACCGGTCCGACCGGATCTCCATCCTCACGGCTTCGGGTCCGAGCGCACAGCCTTCTCCTCTGCTTCGTGCTGTTCAGTCACATAAAAAAGCTGCTTTTATTTACTCGGTCATCAGCCTCGTTTAGCCCAAACTTCCCAAGTCTTTGGCGAGCAGCACTGATTGTCCCGGGATTTATTGGTTTCTTTTGCTCCCTAGGAAAACAAAAAACATTTTCAGCCCCAGTTTTACTTCACGAATCCAGACGAACTTCTTTGAATTTGTTTTGGGTCCATAGAGGTTCAGTCAACGCGTCGGGGGCAACTTTGGAGGAGATTCATGGCCAAACGGCGTCTCTGGCCGTGGTCCTGAACCAGATTACAGCTGCCTGCGCGCTAATCTCCCCGGGTGTGTTTAGTAGAGGAGAGCATGTCACTTCCTTCCCAGCAGTCCAGCTTTTTTCAGGCAAGCAGGGCTATTCTGGGAGCGCACAAGCCTTGAATGGATGGAGTTGGAGTAAACACAGCCCGGGGAAAGAATACAACAAAATTCACAGAACAAGTCCACAGGACGCAGTGATGGTTTGCGCTTTTTTACGAGGCCAGAATAGACTTAAAACAGGGTTTAAACTGGGTACAAAAACACAACTTCATTAAATGAAGTGTTTGTTTTGTTTAACAGTAATTTATGTAAATAAGAGCAAGATTTTTCCTCACATTCAAATAGTCTCCAATCAAAACAAATACCTGAAAGATGTTTTATGTTTCTGCGAGCCGCAGAAAAAGCAGCGAGTCAACCAGACTCAGAAACACAAGTTAGAAATAATTTCTGATTATTAAAAAAGACAACTTGTAAATATTTAGTTGTTAGACTGTTTTATGGATTTGTGCTTGGTGGTCAGGACGCATTGTTTTCAGAATTATTACAACACACACACACACTGATAATTACTTAAATGTAGTCATCCACAACGTCTCGCTATAAATCTGCTTACTTTATTAAACAAAGTTTGAGCCATTTAGATACAATAAGAAACAATGAGAATGCATTGAGAGGTTAAGGTGAGGCTTTCAAACTTAACAAAAATGCACCCATTGTCAAGCACAGTGGTGGCAGCATCATGCTGAGGGTCTGTTTTACTGCTCATGCATTGCACAGTGGATGGAATAATGAAGGAGGGCTACCTCTAAACCCAAATCGGCTGCAAGATGTTTGAATCTTGGAGATTGCTTAAAATCCCAAATGTGCCAGAAAATCAACCAATTCTTGTTTTAAAAAGAGTTTGAAATTGTTATTTGTTGATTATTACACTCTCAAAACAAGAACTGTTCAAATGCATCGTTAGAAGCCCAAAACCACTTAGATCTTCACAAGGAAAATGAGTGGAAACTTCTCACCAGCACTGTAACAAACGCTTCAAGGTCCTTTATTTTGTATAAAAGGTCTTGCCATTTTCAGCTATTTTCTCTGTGTTATTGCAAGAAAGGTGTTGCCATACTAGTTCATTCCTTTGTGTTTACTTTCTTAGTTTATTCTTGTCTTCTGTTCTTTGTGCTTCCTTTGTTATTATTCACCTTCCCCCACAGCTGCTCCTAATGCCTCTTTTTAACTCACCTGCACTCAGTGTCATTCTCCACTTTTCCCTCAGTATGTAAAATCACTGGTTGTCATTGTTCTTTGCTGGTTCCTCTCGTTACTCTATCTGTGCTCCACGTACTGTTTTACTTGTGCTAAATCTCTTTTTTTTTTTATTAAACCTTCAACCACGCTAATCTCAAGCTCTTGCCTGTATTTTGGTTCTGCTCTCAACTCAAAAAACATGAGAAAAAGTGTTTTTTCTTCAATCCACATTTTTCATGTTTTGCAGAAATTTTTTATTAATGTCCTTGTTTGACTTGGAATATGTGTGAGTAATTAAGACCCAGTTTAATTCATGTAACAGTTAATTTTAGGCATAAACTGACTGGCTGTAGTCAAGTTGAAATATTGTGTCTCATGGCAACAAAGCAAAATATCTTAAATCGCACAACTGAGACATTGAAGGATAAAACCCAAAATGGTGGTTATTTTATGCCTACTTTTCTATTCGTTATGTTGTTTTCATTCCTGTAAAATCATCTCATTGCTCCTTTGTGGCAACTGTAATCTGGAGGGAACCAACCAAGCAACCTCTGGGATGTAATTTCCATTACTCGATGACCTCATCATTTTCTCCACCATCTTGGAAATGGAGTGGGTCCACCTGTTTCACAGCGACAACATGCGCCACTAGAGGTCACTACATCTCAAACGCTGGAGCTTTAATTAAATGTCTCGTTAGAGAAACATGACCTTCAAGAGACGGGTCAAGGTAAGGGTTTAATGTTATAAAGTATCTGATATCAACATGATGTCGAGTAAACTACCTAATTTGAACATGATGCATCTTCTTAAAGGCACAGTGTAAAATATATTAACCTAAGCAAACCTCCAAACATCTCTGCCACAATATTTCTGTAAATATTTTCTAACTAAAGTGTAGACAAAATATGCCTTGATTGATTATTTATGGCTTCACCAGACATAAATATTATTAAAGTAAATTAAAGTGTGTTTTTCTTGCTAATCAAGTTAACAAGTTGCACAGTGGTGCAGAAGGTAGCACTGTTTCCTTGCAGCAAAAAGGTCTGCGGTCTTCCTGCGCAGAGCTTGCATGTGTTCTCTCTGGCTCCTGCTTCCTCCCATAGTCCAAAAACATGACTGTAAAGTTAATTGGTCTCTCTGAATTGGTATGAATGTGTGTGTGCCTCTGTGATGAACTGGTGACCAGTACAGGGTGGATCAAGTTGACACAAAAATCTCCAGTAATCATTTTGAATATTAAAACACAAAACTATTTCAATCAAAGCGTCAAAATGAATTGAGTTTTAACACAAATAACCTTCCTCGCTAACTTAAAGGTTTGGGATATATCTAATATATTTGAGCAAACAGCTCAAAAATCCATATTTTACACAAAATTGGTTCTTTTCCTTCAAACAACCTGACGTATCGGTATCTCCGCATGCAGTTTTATAATCTGGCAGAAAATTACCTTTAATGGCTCCAGAATGAAAGTGTCTTCCTCTGCATTTAAACACAATAAAAACAACATTAAACTTTGTGAACTGCTCATCCATAGCTTTAATATTTGTGATTTATCCATTTTATTTTCAGGATAGAAGCCATAATTATCTGACTAAGCACAGTACCAACAGAAATGTATGGTTTTACAACGAAATCATACAGACTTCTTATTTCTTCATGAAGCTTTTCTACTGAGGAAGCTGCTGCTATTAAATAAAGAGCAAAGGAGTTGGTTCACAGCAGAAGGGACAAAACTTCACACGTTGTAGAGATGCTGGTGAAGAGCTGTGAGGGTCAAGGGGTCGTGGTTAACAGCTGTTAATAGATGAGAAACGTTCAGAATAAACTAGAGAGCAAACTTTACGTTTAACATCTGCTTCTTCTTCTGAACCACAGACAGCATCAGATGCAACTTTTTTCCAAATCCTGGGCTGATATAGTTCTCAGAGAGCGAGAGGAGAGGAAGAGAGGAGGGAAAGGCATGGCGGACGGAGGAGGAGACAGACTGGGTGGGACAGAGATAACAGATGGAGTGTCCGAGAGGGACCCGTAGCCGGGTTTCTGCAAGCACATCGAAGAAGAGTCGGCAGCAGAGCCATGGAAAAACCCAGGAGGGTCCATCGGGTCTGTGGTTACATCTGCAGGCAGAAATGTCAGAAAATTCAGCAATGAGATAAAGAAATGTTGCTTAATGAGACACAAAATAAAGAAAACATGTTAATCATCTGCTTTCATAATACAGCAAAAATTCTGTGTACAACAACTACACAGTAAACTGGACATACTGGGGTACCATGGCTTCAGATGAGGTGGGGGTTCACTGAAATAAACTTGTATTCATATCATGTCCTCTTATTCGCTGTTCTAACCACAAAATTCAGTACATTTTATTGGGATTTTATGTTCTAGATCAACACAAAGTGGTGCAAAGTTGTGAAGAGGAAGGAAATGATGCATGGTTAAGGCAGGGTTAGATTAAAAAATAATATCTCAAGAAGGTAGAAGAAGGTCCTCTGGTCAGATGAGACCAAAACTGAACTTTCTGGCCTGCATGCAAAACACTATATGTGGAGGAAAACTACCACAGCAGCACACCATCCCCTCCATGAAACATGGTGGAGGCAGCATCATGCTGTGGGGAAGCTGGTCAGAGTTGATGGGAAGATGGATGGAGCTAAATCCAGGACCATCCTGGTAGAAAACCTTTTAGATGCAGCAGAAGACCTGAGACTGGGTGGAGGTTCACCTTCCAGCAGGAGAACCATCCTGAACATACAGCCAGAGATAATTTGGGATGGTTTGGATCAAAGCAGATTCATATGACCTAGTCCAATTCCAGAAACAAATCCAAATGAGAATCTGTAGCAAGACTGAGCTTTGAGCTTTTTGTAATCTGTAGATGTTTAAAGCAAAGGATTGACTCAGAGGCGGAAAATAAATACCCACCACACTTTTCAGATTTTTATGTTAAATATAAACTGAAAAGTGTGGCCTCTATTTCCTTTTCAGAGTTGTGTGATACTTTGTGTTGGTCCCTCACATATTAACCCAAACATACACCGGTGGTTCTGGATGTAATATTCAAGGTATATGAACCGGGCCGGTCTTCAGCTCCATAGTTTGAGGGTTTAACCTTTGATCCTCCAATCTCCAAGTGATCGCTACAAATCTTTTCCTTTGTTATTGCTGTATCTAGGAGACCGTTTTATATCGCCACACGCAGGCCCGGCATAGTTACTGGAACATCTGGGAGACGTTAATGTACGGATGAAGTCGTTCCTGGAAACTGTACTGTCTTTAAAACATAATAAAAGTTTCATTTTGGAAATTGTTTTTCTATCCAGATCCATTCTATTTTTTAATATGAAACAAAAACTCGTGTTGGCAGGGTCCCAAAACCGTGTACAGCCCAGGGGCCCACATCCTACTAAAACTGGGCCTGGGTAGGAATACCTTTGCAAGCCACGAGAACATGCAAATGTTGTGCTGCGGATGCAACAGAGGTAATAAAAAAACAAAAAAAAGGCTTTTAAGCAGGCATATTAAGGGACAGACCTGGGTCATTGTTCAGCTGGGTGTGCAGGTACTGATGTTTGGTGTAGAAATTGTTGTAGATGCAGTAAACTGCAGCCATCAGAGCAACAGTCCCAACAGATGCAGCGATGAAGAGGCCTATCTTGGCATTATCTTTGTCTAGATGTGCATCTGCACAAGAAAACAAGCAAAAAAAGTAAATCACTGCAGGAGGAGCCAGAAGTAAGTACACTGAGACCACAGAGTCACAATCCAAAAGCAACTACCTCCAGAACTTACATGTCCTTTTAGCATTGAGATGAGCTGTCTCATCTTTAATGAGAAGGTCCTGTATGTGAGGTGGTGGTGGTGCTGCTGGGCCCAGATGGGCGCTGATCTTCCCCTCAGACTGCAGGGTGCTCTGTGAGCTGCTGAGCGGAAACATCAGCAGCAAGCACAGAGCTGGCAGGCCTCTCATGGTGATCATCTTCTACAACAAACAAAAACAAGAGTCAGCATCACGACTCACCTCAATCATTCTGTGTTTTGTTTGTTTTATTTGAAATGGACCATTTAGATTCTGTCTTTCAATTGCTAATAAGGCTTAGAGTTAGCTGGGCTCAGAATAAGGATGTTTAAGGCTGAAACACACCTCACTTCCCTGTTGGCTAAAACAGGATCCCAGATATCGTCCAACAAGACTTTCTTCCACTTACAGATGCTCAGAGCTCTATAGCAAAGCTGTACATTATGAAAAAGATCGTTTTTACCTGAGGTTTGGAACCAGGATGCCGTTTTGCTCTCGCTGGGTGTTGTCCTCTCTGCTTTTCAGGTTGACTGAAGTGAGACTGGATCCAAGACAACTGAAATCCCCAAAGACATCATTATTTCTAAGAGGACAGCCATGCAAGTATTATGGCACAGAGACAAAGGTTTAGAAGTGCTTAAAGCTCATGTTTAGCACATTGTGCTTGCTGGGAACCAGTTGAGTATTAGTAAAGACTAAAAGTCTGAGGATATTCCATTTTTATTTTAAAAGCATATAGTCATTTAAATCCCATATTAAACAGGTTTCTAGGATTTCCTTCTTTCATCTCCGGAACATTGCCAAAATTAGAAATATCCTGTCCAGGAGTGATGCTGAAAAACTAGTCCATGCATTTGTTACTTCAAGACTGGACTATTGTAATTCTTTACTATCAGGATGTCCACAAAATGCAGTTAAAAGCCTTCAGCTGATTCAAAATGCTGCAGCAAGAGTTCTGATGAAAATTAAAAAGAGAGATCATATTTCTCCTATTTTAGCTTCCCTTCATTGGCTCCTTGTTAAATCCAGAATAGAATTTAAAATTCTCCTCCTCACATATAAAGCCCTTAATGATCTAGCTCCATCATACATCAGAGATCTGATTGGTCCTTATGTTCCTAACAGAGCACTTTGTTCTCAGACTGCAGGTTTACTGGTGGTTCCTAGAGTCTCTAGAAGTAGAATGGGAGGCAGATCCTTTAGTTATCAGGCTCGTCTCCTGTGGAACCAGCTCCCAGTTTTAGTCCGTGAAGCAGACACCCTGTCTACTTTTAAGGCTAGGCTTAAAACTTTCCTTTTTGATAAAGCTTATAGTTAGAGTGGCTTAGTTTATCCTGAGCTATCTCTGTAGTTATGCTGCTATAAGCTTAGGCTGCTGGAGGACATAATGACCACTTTCACCCTCTTCGCTACATTCTCACACTACTCTCCAATTTTGCATTATTTGCTGTTATTTCAGCTTTTAACTTTGTTCTCTCTATTCTCTTCCTTGAAGTTACACCTGGCCTGACTCTGTGTCTACCTGTGGCACCTTTCTGGAGAGGGGAATCGTCTGAGCTTCTGCTGGCAACAACTTAATGCTCACCTTCTACAGATGATCCACATAGTCCTATCTTTCAGTGTTTAACCCTTTCTCTCTCCTAGACATGGCTACTGACTGAGCTTCTACTGTAACTAACTCTATGTGCTCTCTTTCAGACTCTAACCTTGAAAACTGGATCAGAGTTTATCTGTTCTTTCTTTCTAGATGAAACGACTAAAGGAGCTACATCCATTAACATTTACTTTTCCTTCCCATAGAAAGGACTCCTGGATCAGTGCTTCTTTGTTCTCTTTGTATCTCTGCTCTGTTCTCTCTAACCTCCAGTCGGTCGTGGCAGATGGCCGCTCACACTGAGCCTGGTTCTGGTTCTGCTGGAGGTTTCTTCCTGTTAAAAGGGAGTTTTTCCTCTCCACTGTCGCTACATGCATGCTCAGTATGAGGGATTGCTGCAAAGTCAACACCAGTGACTGTCCACTGTCTCTACATGCTCATCCAGGAGGAGTGAATGCTGCAAGTCACTGACTGGATGCAATATGCTGGGTTTCCTTAGATAGAAAAACTTTATAAATAAATAACTGAATCTGACTGAATTGTTGGTTGTGGATGGATGTAATTAGATCTGTATGATTTGATTAGATTGAACTGACTTTTCTGTAAAGTGCTTTGAGACAACATGTGTGTTAAATTGGCTCTATATAAATAAACTGAACTCAATTGAAATGTGTGAGGAGTTTTCTTCCCTTCAATTTAGTGACATAAATAATTTGGACAAAGAAGATCTTTCTCATAAACATATGTTCAGTTTTCCTCATTCATTCGGTTTTAAACAGGGTATAAAAGTTTATATAACCTGACACTCAAGCAGCTAATAAGTACAAACAAATACTTTTAAATTAGGCCAGGACGTACAGGGATGGATGTAGCGCCCCCTTATGGTGGCTAAACAGTATAGCAAGTTGACAAGCCTGAATCTTAATCCTCGCATTATTTTTAAAGAAAAATGTTTAATAATTGCATATTGTAATGTTTTTGTGGTAGTGAAGTAATATAGTTTAATTTTTGATCATATTTATGGTTATTAATTATAATAACAATAATTTCAAACTTAATATACTGTAAAATACATTTTAACCACACATTACAATGGTTTGAACCAGTAAAAAATGTTAACTGAGAAAATATTTCCATATCTTGTTTAAGCAAGTTTTAAAGGACTAGAAATTTTCCTTATGAGTGTTTCAGGTCAGGCAATTATTTTCCTTATGGAGCCCAGAAAAACACTAACTAGTAACATTTTTAATACATCTAAATTTCTATGCATTATAATCTAAATTTCCTCATCCTCATCTTCCTCATGACAAGAACCCAAAGATTACCTGTGTGGTTTGGCTCAGGGAAGTTTACTGGTGTTACCATGGTGGTAAAAGCAGGTTTGGTTCCTTTGGCAGTGTGGGCCGGTACCTGCTGGAAAATGAAATCAGCATTTCCATAAAGATGTCAGAAGGAAGCATGAAGTGCTCTAAAACGTCCTGGTAGATGACTGCATTAACTGTGGACTTTAAAAAACCCAGTGGACCAGAACCAGCAGATGACATGACACCCCAACATCATCACTGACTGTTGAAACTTCATACTAGACTTCAAGCAACATGGATTCTGAGTCTTTCCACTCCCCCTGCAGAATCTGGGACAAATGAAATGCAAACTTTACTTTCTTCTGATAAGAGAACTTTGGACCATTTTTTGCCCTTCGTCCAGGATAGACACCTCTGACACTGTCTCTGGTTCAGAAGCAGGAAGAATACGATAACCCATCACGTGAATTAGTCCGTGTTTGGTGGCAGTTGGAGCTCTGACTCCAACCTCAGTCCACTCCTTGCGATGCTCCTAAAAACTACATACAAACAAGGAATTTGACTCCGGTCCGCTTTGCTCTTTGGGTTTGTTTTTGCATTGCAGAATATACATATTTACAATGTACAAATTTACACATATATAATAAAAAGGTACATTTGCAACATCTGTATGCTGTTGTTTTGTTCTCTATTAAATGTTCAACAGAGAAACAGCCTGGGGGAAGAAACTGTCTCTATGGCGGCTGGTTTTAGTGAACAGTGCTCTGTAGCGCCACCTGAAGGTAAAGCTCTGAACAGTTTATATGCAGGGTGTGTGGGGTCTGCAGAGATTTTAGCAGCTCTTTTACTGACCCTAGACCTGTATAAGTCCTGGATGGAGGGAAGGTCAGCCCTGATTATTCTCTCTGCAGTCCTGATTATTCGTTGCAGTCTGGACCTGTCCTGTTTGGTGGATGATCCAAACCACACTGAGATGGATGAAGACAAGACAGACTGAATGATGGCAGTGGAGAAGATGACCAGCAGCTCCTGTGGAAGGTTGAACTTCTTGAGTTGCCTCAGGAAGTACAGTCTCTGCTGGACCTTCTTTCGAACAGTGTCTATGTGTGAAGACCATCTCAGGTCCTCAGAGATGGTGGTTCCTAAGAACCTGAAGTGGTCCACGGCCGATACAGTGTTGTTGAGGATGGTGAGAGGGGTGTATGGGGGTGGTGTTCTCCTAAAGTCCACCACCATTTCCACAGTCTTGAGTGGGTTCAGTTCAAGGTAGTTCTGACTGCACCAGTGGACCAGCCGATCCACCTGCTGTCTGTATGCAGACTCATCACCGTCCTGGATCAGTCCAATGACAGTGGTGTCGTCTGCAAACTTCAGGAGTTTCACGGACGAGTCCGATGAGGTGCAGTCATTTGTGTACAGAGAGAAGAGGAGTGGAGATAGAACACACCCCTGGGGGGCACCAGTACTTATTGATCTGGATCGGGAGAAGATGCTCCCCAGTCTCACCTGCTGCTGTCGGTCCATCAGGAAGCTGTTGATCCACTGACAGGTGGAGGCTGGGACGTTGAGCTGGGTGAGCTTCTGGTGGAGGATGTCTGGTATGATGGTGTTGAAGGTGGAGCTGAAGTCTACAAACAGGATCCTGGCGTACGTCCCTGGGTGGTCGAGGTGTTGCAGGATGAAGTGTAGACCTAAGTTAACAGCATCATCTGCTGACCTGTTTGCTCGATAAGCAAATTGCAGGAGGTCCAGCAGGGGGCCTCTGATGTCTTTCAGGTGCTTCAACACCAGCCGCTCAAAGGATTTCATGACCACAGACGTCAGGGCTACAGGCCTGTAGTCATTTAATCCTAGGATGGTGGGTTTCTTGGGTACCGGGATGATGGTGGATCGTTTGAGGCAGGAGGGGACCTCACATTTCTCCAGTGACTTGTTGAAGATCCTTGTGAAGATCGGAGCGAGTTGATTTGTACAGGCTTTCAGGCATGATGGGGAGATGTTATCAGGTCCTCCAGCTTTCTTTGTTTTCATGCACTGAAAGAGCCTGTTTACAACTTCCTCAGAGATCTTTAGTGCAGGTAGAGGATCTGAAGGCAGGGGGTTGGTTGCTTTATGGGAAGAACTTGTTCCTGAATGGGATGTGGAGGAGATGGTTTGAGGTGTGAATGGCTTCTTGTCATGTCTGCAGTAGAAGCCATTCAGACGGTTGGCCAGGAGACGACTCTGTTCAGGATGGGTGGAGGGGCTCCTATAGGCAGTCAGGTTTCTCAGACCAGTCCATACAGCTGAAGTGTCACCAGTAGAAAGGATGTTCTTCATCTTCTCATTGTAGCTTCTCTTAGCTGCTTTGATCTCCTTTGTTAGTTTGTTCCTGGCCTGCCTGTACCGCGCCTAATCTCCACTGCTGTGAGCTTCTTCCTTATCCCGGCGCAGATTCCTGAGGTGTGGAGTAAACCATGGCTTGTTGTTCCCAAAGGTGCAGAAGGTCTTGGTCTGCACACACATGTCCTCACAGAAACTGATGTATGATGTCACCACATCAGTTAGTTGGTTTAAGTCAGTGGCTGAAGTTTCAAAAACAGTCCAGTCTGTACATTCAAAGCAGGCCTGTAGCATCTGCTTTGATTCCTCAGTCCACTTCTTAACAGTGTGAACCTTGGGTTTGGAAGCTCTTAGTCTCTGTCTGTAGGTTGGGATGAGGTGGATTAGATAATGATCTGAAAAACCCAGAGCAGCCCTGGTAACAGCATGATATGAGTCCTTTAAAGCTGTGTAACAATGGTCCAGTGTGTTTTTGTCTCTGGTGGGACATTTAATATGTTGTCTGTATTTGGGGAGTTCATGGGAGAGGTTTGCTCTGTTAAAATCTCCCAGTATTATGATGAAAGAGTTCGTGTATTTTTTCTCCACGTCTGTAATCATCTCAGCAAGATGTTTTTCAGCAGCAGAAGTTCAGCCATGAGGTGGAAAATATGAGCTGATTATTATAAACGAGGAAAACTCTCTAGGTGAATAAAACGGTTTACAGATTATGGAAAATGACTCCAGATCAGGACTATATGTTTCTCCAGAACTTTTACGTCTCTGCACCAACCTTCATTTATATAAAAGCAGATTCCGCCTCCTCGCCTCTTCCCCGATAGCTCCACGCTATGATCCGCTCTGAGCAGCTGGAAGTCCGGCATCAGCAGTGCGTGGTCCGAGATGTTTTCACTCAGCCATGTCTCGATGAAGCAGAGAACCGCTGATCCACGAAGGTCTGAGTTTTTGTTGTTTAGAGAGCGGACATTTGCCAGGTGGATTGAAGGCAGTGGTGTGCGAAGTCCTCTTTTGCGGAGCTTTACCAGCACGCTTTCCCCTTCGACGTCTCTGTCCGCGCAGGATCCCGTATAGAGCCACAGCTCCACTTGCCAGGAGCTCAGTGAACCTCGGATTGATGAAAGATGGTGAAAAAATCCCAAGAGAGGACTCTCTGATGTTGAGAAGTTGCTCTCTACTAATGAGACCACAGCACTGTGGCTCGAAAAACATAAAAACACACAAAATACAAAAACAAAGAGAGAGCGAAGCTCCGCGGCGGCCATCGTCGGCGCCATCTTGTTGAATCGTACCACTTTTTCCTTCCACTCAACTTTCCATTAAACTTGAATACAGAACATGATCAGCCAGCTTCTTTAGCAATAAGCTATTATTGCTTCAGTGACTGTACTAAACAACTGTCCCCATGATTTTAAAGGCAACATTTTAGCATAAAAAATAAATATTTTAATTGGTCCGATGTAATTCACAATTTTTCAAATGAACAGGGAATAAAACGGAACCCCTATTAAGTTTCACCTTTTGAATTGAATCTATGAAATAAACTGATATTTCCTGGAATGTTCTGCTTTCTAACAGGTGGTATTCCCACCCCATAAAGCAAAGCATCTCTTTGTAACAACAAATGGCCTTGAGCTTCATGTTTCAGACCACTTTGTTCCTCTAATGTGAGTCACCTGTCTAAAAAAGACAAAACAAGTGAAACAAATCCTAAAATGTTCCATCAGTATTTCAGGAAGTCTAAATCTGATCACGACGTTCAACTACAAAGAAGAACAAAGGTGTAGAGCTTGTCCATGCAGCTTGTCAGATGTTTATCTGGGCCCAGATTTCACACAGCAGGTAGCAGATTTATGGTGGAGAACATGAGACGTTCCTTCAGAGAAAGACAAAAACTGCTTTAATACTGGAAATGTGTGCCAGCCCAAATTTACAGAACAGAAAACACCTGAGATAAATATGACCTTCAGACATTAACTGCTGCTTAACTGAACCCAAAGAAACAGGAAGTTCTTCACATTCATCCCTTCTTCCTGTAGATCCATTCAGGTGTTTTCTTCTCATTCCTCTCCAGCCCATTTATTTACAGAATCTGTTGCTTTTTAAGGAAGAAATGTTCAGTTTGGAAAATATGAAAGCAGCAAAAAAAGTCTGAAAACAGCTTTTAGAAATATTTTAAACAGAACAAAGCAAATATTGTGCAGCAAACGTCTTTATTATAACAAATGGCAACAAAAACTAAATTGATTTTTACATCTACCTATCACACACATTAAAGACCAGAAGCATTTTTACATTTTGTTCCATCGCCTTATGTAGGTTAAAGGCACTTCAAATACAACATTCAGCATTTTGTTTGTTGAATGTTCATACGACCCCAGGTTGAGATCAAATTCAAGAGTAAAAATGAACAAAGAAATAAAAACTGCAACATAAACTCAGAAAGACGTCCGACATCTTCATCCAGCTCCATAAAACCAGCATCTCATTACAATTTAGACAAGCAAGATATCATACAAATGCCCATTTCATGTAGCAATAAGTTTTTACATATTTACAGCACGGCATGCTGTCACATGACTGATTCAGTCAGCTCAATGACTGTCCTGTTAATAAAAATAAAACCCAAAACCAGACAAATAACACAACATGGAAATTAGAAAATACTTTGTGAAGGTTCCCATTATAGAAGCCGGTCCGGACCCGGTCTCGTTTAGAACAGAACAGAATTATTCTTCTCTGTACCTCACAGGAAATTCAGCTGTATCAGGTCGACACATTAAGCTAGCAACGATGTCAAAAAAATAAGGATGCACCGAAATTAAAATTTGAGACGATACCTGATATGAATATTACTGTTATGACTGATATTTAACCAAAACTGAAACACAAACAGCAACAAGATATAAAATATTGGTTGTTAATATCGGCCCGACAAAAAAATAAGAAATATTGCTCGTTCCTCAGGGGACCATGTTGATGATTTGACAATAACCGGGTCCGATCTCTTCACGTGCCGTTAACTGTTGTTGGTGTAAGAGTCGTAAACATTTACCGGGCCTTAAATACTCCGGTCTGAAGGTCACACACCAAAGATTCAAATTCTGTTCAGACGAGGATTTTAGGCAGTGATGAGCTGCCAACGTTCCCAGAAACCAACACCAGATTTAAACATCTGACCCATCAGACTGCACGGTCGGCGCTGGTAATGGGTCCAGGTTCCCGGTTCTTTGTGTAGTCCCTCCATGGTCTCAAACATCATCAGCTCTGAACCGACGATCCACTTTCAAATGTTTGTGTGCTCATTGGAGTTTGTAACACATGTGAACACGCCTCCGTTAGATACATAAAAACAAAGGGATTTTTTGGCTCATCTGGATCAGAACAGCACCATTAAATCTCAGCACATCCACACAGAAATCTTTATGTGGTTCCAGATCTTCTCAACATTGACTTTTTAAAAGTCGCACTTGTGGGAAAAATAATATAATTTAGGAAAACCACGATTCTCTGGATCGCCATGGATTTCGTTTAACTTAAGAGAATAAATAGGGAAAAGGTTTATAAATACTTCAAAATAAAAGCTTTTCCTGCAGCGAGCATCCCATAAAAGGTGCTCATCAATTAAACATGTGTGAAAATGGCAAATTAAAGTTGTTCCTGCATAGTTTTGGTAATTCCTCTAAGAAAGTACGGAGCCGTTCCTTTGGTCAGGATCCGACATGTCAGTCATGGGGGTTTCATCAGTGTTAACAATGTTGTAGTGACCCGTCTCTGTGTCCCTGTGTGTCGGCTTTCTTCTGTCCTGCAGAACCGAGTGGATAAAACCCACGGGCACAGGCAGCATGGCGAAGATGATCAATAAGGCAAGAACAGCCAGAGCCCAATCGGGATACGGCAGACGGACCTCGGATGCCTGAAAAGAAAAAAAAAAAAACACAATAAATATACAGAAGTAGCAAAAACCAGAACAGCAGCTCATTTTTAATATGACCCGTTTAGTTCAGCTGCTTTAGAATATCAGCAGCAGCCTGGTGATAAGCATGGGGAGTTTTTCACTACAAATTGGCCAAGAAGTTGCACTCTGGTCTCATCTGAGCAGAGCAGCTCCTTCCACATGATCACCACGTCTCCTTCGTAGCAAACAGGACCAACGTTCTCACATGTGAACAAAATGAATATTTATGTAGATTAATTCTTCCACATCAGCTGTGGATCTCTGCAGCTCCTCCAGAGACACCATGGACCTGCTTCTCTCCTCTCCTTGCTGTTAGTTTAGGTGGACATCCGTGTCTTGGTAGGTCTGCAGGTGGTCCATCTTCTCTCCATGTTCAGATGATGGAATGAACAGAACTCTGGGAAATATTCAAAGCTTGGTATATTTTTGTAGAACCAAACCCTGCTTTAAACTGAACCAGAACCTTCTGCCTGACCTGTCTGCTGTGGTCCTTGGTCTTCATGATGCTGTTCCTAATCTTCTCAGATAATTTGTTGGTTGTATTTGAGGGTATCAGAGTGAAGGAGCTGAACTAAAATGCATATCTCACTTTTCAAAGATCATAACTAATTTTTCTTCCACTTCATGCATTAGTTCAGGGATGTAATTACTGGGCTCTGCGTGCTGAAGGTCCAACATGTCTGGTGACTAAGCCATCTGAAGCTCTTAATGTTTTAGATATCTCAGAATATCGAACCAAAACCCAACATATAAAAACATAAATGACCCAATGCAAATAAATCAGTTTGTTCTTCTCTGCCTTCATAAGACTCAAGCGTACCATTTCCTGGTTCCACGACATGTAAGTTGGCGTTTTCATGAACATGCGGATAGCTGTAGCAGCGAGCAGCCCCAGCATGGCCAACAGGCAGACGTATTTCCACAGATATTTGTAAACGACGTAGGGCCGCCAGCCCAGCATCGCCTCAATATCGTCAAGAAATCTGGGCAGAAACAAACGAGAGATCAGCCTAAACTCATCCAGACTGGGCGACTTCACAGCATCAACAGGATTCTCACCTATCAGCTCCGTAGAGCCACGACACGCTGAAGGTCTCAAACACCACCACAATGATGAGAGGCAGAGTGGCAGAGTAGTCGTCAAACATGGTCACAAAGTAGTTCCCGCAGCGCTGGGTGAAGAGCAGGCTGATCACAAAGCCGACGATGCAGCTGATAACTGAAACAGCAATGGATGCATGTTAGGGAAGAAAGAGCCTACAGTCTACAGATGCAGCTAAACCGGACTTTTACTTGTGAACTTGATCTTGTGTTTCGCCAGAGATTTGAAACGATCCCTGAGAGGCGCTAGGATCCCTTCCATGGTGCCGAACATTGTACTGAGGCCCAGGTTGAGCAGCATGAGGAAGAACAGCGCCGACCAGAAGGGGCTGCCAGGCAGCAGCGTCATGGCCTCTGTGAAGGCGATGAAAGCCAGGCCCGTTCCCTCCACACCCTGGAACAAACACAACTGCCAGCTTTAGTTCCCATTTAGACACAGAGAGGTCAAAGTGATCAACAGAACCTGGTTTCTCACCGTCTGCATCTCTTTTTCAATGTCACAGACTGTTAAATTGCCAGAGATGTAACTTCCATTTTGTTTAAACCAGTTTCTGTAGCCCTCCAAACCCAGAGTCTCTGGGTCGGAGTGGTTGAAGAGGGGCATCAAGTCTAGAGACACAAGACCTTCACGGTGCCACTGCAACAGCTCCATTAGGTTACTGAAAATAGAAAAACAATTAATCAGACACATCGAATGAGTCCTGGCTGCACTGCACAGGTTCTCCACATAAACATTCCCAGACCTTTATGCTCATCTCAGTATTTTATCATGAATCTAAGGATCATATTTCTACAGTGTCCAGGATTTAAACATGGAACCTGGAAGGAAGGACTGTTGAAGTAGGGAAAGGAACAAGAGAACGAGGAAGAAAACTGGACACGACATTTAGACTCTGAGATACGAAATAGCATCAGGAAAACCCAATATTTTTCCAGACTGTGTAGGAACCCTGACACAACAACACACTGCAGATAAATTAATTCCTAATATGGAAATAACATTAAACCTACCTGGCAACACAGGCCATGACCTTTTCTTTGGCACGGAAACCCAGCACAGCAAACACCACCAATGTGGCCAGCACAGACGTCAGGAAGTTGATAAAAGAGACGGTGAAGGCATCTCGGTGGCAGTTGTTGTTCTTGGGATTGTAGGAGGAGTAGGCGATGATGGACCCGAAGCCGAGGCCCAAAGCAAAGAAAACCTGCGTGGCGGCCTGACGCCACACCTGGACGTCGGCCCAGATCTCCAGCTGTAAGAGGAAAAGGTGCATCAGGGCAAACGTTCTCATGTCTCCTCGATGAACAGACGTCTTATGTTCAGGTACCTTGGGGTAGAACATGTAGACGATTCCCTCTGAAGCTCCGTCCAGCATGAGTCCTCGGACCAGAAAGCAAACCAGCACCACGTAGGGGAAGATGGAGGAGAAATACATCACCTGGGAAATGAAGACAGAATGAAGCTGAGTGGAAACAGGAGCATCATCTCTGCTTCTGGAGAACAAGATGATCAGTCACGATGAGAGCAGCTCAGACGCCTCGTTGTTGCATCTAACCTGCTCAGGTAGTTTACTGCAAACAAGCAAGAGTCAGTCTTATTTTGCTGTATTGAAAATTGCTGGATATATTCTCCCATGATGCTTTGCATGAGCCTGCCTGCCAATCCCGCAGAGTTAATAACATGGGTTGACCAATCACATATGGCGGTCCATAACCCTAAGAATATATTTCCATCACAGTTAAGGGACAACCAAACATCCATAATTTAAGTTTAAAATGTAAATAAATAGCTGAAATGGACTCTGGTCCGGTACTCTGACTACACTGGGGGTGGCAGAAATGGGTTTGTTTGATATGTTGAACTCAGAGAAGACATTTTAAAATCCCACAAATTGGTGGCATATGTAAACATGTGGAAGGAAGAACTCTAGGCAGATCCGATCAAAACTGAACCTGTAGGTCCATGTATGGTGGAAAACTCACACTTAACATCACAGTAAACACAGCAGCCCTACTATCCAGGTACGGTGGTGGGAGCATCATACTGAGGGGATGCTTTCCTTTACCAGAGACAAGGAGCTTATGAGCCTGAATCTAAATAAATCTGATTTATTTGATCATTTCTGATTCAAAGTGTGATTCATTTGAGTCATTGTGATGTATTGTTCAGCAGCACAGAGGCACCACTGAATGTAAGTGGAGCGGTGAGGCAGCCTGTTTATAACAGGAGTAATATCTGTGTTTATGACCCTCCTGATTGTATAGAGCAACATATTCAAAGTCAGAGAGGCTGATGAGGTGTAATGCTTTTAAATCATAACCTAAACTATCATATTTCCCAGTATACACCCCTTTACAACAAGATGTGCTTTGAACCGTCAGGATCCTTCAGAGGAAGGCTGTTTGAGAAAAAAACAACAGCTCCAGATTTAATGCTAGTCAACACTTAAGCCTCACATTCCACAGAAATCCTGAAAGCCCGGCCCATGACTGGGATTGGACCAAAGTCCACAGAGTTAAACAGGATGGTAACTTCTGTTTTAGTCTCACCACCACAAGCTTTCCCAGGAATAACACAGGAGACTTCAGGGCTGAATAATTACCTTGACAGATGACTTGATACCCTTGAACATCCCCAGGCACACGAAGGTCCAAGCTGCCAACAGGCACCAGACGATGTAAGGGTTGAAGGAGCCCACCTCATCGATGGAGTCTGTGATGTTCAAAGCTCTGCGGTACCAAAAATACGACGTGCGGGAACTCTCTTTGCATTCCTTGTCTGGTAGGAAGACAAGTAGGAACCTCGGCTATGAATAACTGGACACAATCTGGTAGCTGTAAAAATTAATACTTTGTGTTTTTTACATGTTATATTTCCCTGCTCCGGACACTGTTGCCAAGGCAACGGATACCGGAAGGAGTTCCCGAGATAGAAAAGACTCCAAGCCAGGATTACGTTGTAGTAGACCGCCACAAAGAAGCAGACCTTGGTGTTCAGAAGCAGAAATATGCATTTAGTTAAAGTCCAAAAGGCTCATTAAATAAAGTATGAATAGGTCAACCGGGTCAGAATCATTAACTGTGTTGCTCTGTGCAGCTACAGTGGTTCTGAAAGCACCAATAACTGCTGGCTAATATGTTGCAAACTGGCATTTTTTATGCTAATGCCATATTTAGCCAGTTGGACAGAGTCTCAGGGCAGCAGATGATCACACAAGACACTAATGACATTACCCACAATGCTAGAGGTCACAGAGTGATGGAAGCACAGATGAGGAGGAGAAGAAAGAAGAGAACAGGCAGATAAGACTCATCTAATACCGTGGAGCCCTACTTATTGACATTAATCATGGACAACTGAAAACCAAGCCACATCTTCATCCCATGACCCGGTATGCCGTTCATAACTACAGGTCCTGAGATGGACCAGGGCCATAATACTGCTAGGTCTTTAGATGATCGTGAGAAGATCACACGTGTAGATCATGGAAGAAAAGAATGATCTGAAAGCTTCTAATTACTTGGATAATAACATTTACCAACTATGTCTTGCACAAGCTCTCCAAATCTCTGTCGTAACATCTCTTGTTCTCAGCAGTCTTCGCGTGAAGCCACAGAATTCCTGAACTTTGGCTAGGCCACTCTATAGCCTTAATGTTCTTAGAGGTTTTAGGCCAAGACTGACTGGTAATTGGAACTACTCATAAATTCATCCACCCTGATGAGTAGTCGTCTTGCAATCAGAAGGTTGTGGGTTTGATTCCAGCTTCCTGCTGCCATATGTCGATGTGCCCCTGGGCAAGGCACTTAACCTCAAGTTGCCTGACGATCTGCGTATTGGTGTATGAATGTGTGAGCGTTAGTGAGTGCGATTGGGTGAATGTGGCTCTAGTGTAAAGCGCTTTGAGCGGTCTCTATGACTGGAAAACGATATATAAGTTCAGTCCATTTACTCTGATAAAAACCTCAGTTGCATTTGAAGAACACTTTCCTCAGAACATATCACATTCGGACCCTTATCCTGACTGATACCTTTGTACAATGACATATGTTCGACCCTTCATAAGCTGATTTTCATGTTACTCATATTCAATATTAAAAAGGCAAAAGCTATTCGTCTTCAAAGATTAAATCAGAATATTAAACAGCCTGTTCATTCACACATGCAACACTTTTCACTCCAGATGAGAGGGTTCATCATTTAGTGTTCACCTACCACACAGCTGGAGTAGCCGATTCCTGCGAGCCTTGGAGAGATGTACTTCCACACTCCAATGCTTCCCTGTCGGATGTCCTGACCGGCTGCCAGCTCCAGGAAAAACAAGGGGATTCCCACAACTAGCATCAGCAGCACATAGAGCAGGAGAAAAGCTCCTAGGAGAAGGAGGACCAAACACTACGTCAGCAGAAAACCCAGAAATCAGAAACTCCAAGCAGACTTTTTAAAGAGAAGATATTATTTCCTGTTTTCTTTTCAATCTAGATGAGGAAATGTCAAAATTCCAGACTTCTCAGTCCTTATAACTTTCATTTTAAAATATAAAACTTATTAAATGATTATCATGAATTCATGGCAGCAGGTGGGGTTATTTATGAAATCTAGAGAAATCTAGATAAATGTCACATGTACTCACCTCCTCCATTCTGGTGGCACAGATACGGAAACCTCCAGACGTTGCCGAGCCCGACGCTGAATCCCACCTGGGCCAAAAAATACTCCACCTTGCTGTTCCATCCCGCTCGAGAAGGAGGCTCGGTGGAGGCCAACTCCACGGCCTCGGTGCTGCCGCCAGCCCCCGGCTCCACGACTCCCGTCTCATGGTCATCAGCTGGCAGAGCCTGCTTCTCCATCTGAAAACAAAGACAACAGTCTAAACCAACACTGGATGGATGTGTTCATAAAACCATCACGATAACTAGCTGCTGACCAGATGTTTCCAAACACACACATCCTGACCCGGCCTTCATTTCTGAAAGTTGTAAACTGATTTATAAGCCTTGAATGATCCTGGGTTTGCTTCATTTCCAATCACATGACCCGGTTTGAAGAATTTACGAGTCCCTGGAGGCTACAATGTTAGCCAATGGGAGGAGTTACATTAAAACAACAGATTGACCATTTTGTCATTTACACACAACCAGTTCCTGTAGTCCAGCTTGTTAAAACACAGCAACTTTTACTGATGCTCATATGTGGACTTATTTAAAGATCTAAGATGGTAAACTTAAAAATCTAAAACAAAGTAGCATCTTCCTGGCAGACATTTTTAAACAGTGGAGGAAAACTGGACTTTTTAGTTTGTTATATTAGATTTTACAAGGAAAATAAAAAAATGATCCTTATCCATTTAGACCACAAGATTGCTCAAAGTGTGGGTTAAAAATGTCTTTTTTTAACCCACATCAACCCAGAATTACTGAGCGGACCGATACGTTAAAAAATTACAATAATCGGCTGATACCGATGGTAATGCCGATACATCGTGCATGCCTTTATAGAAATAAAGAGCAGGCATAGAGGGAAGTACAGGGAAGGAGATGCTCTCTGATGAGCTGGGTTCTACTCCCAGTGCCGCCAGTGGTACCAGTTTACAAACCATGGTACCAGAAGCTTTGGTTTCTTTAGATTGAAATGCAGATGCATTTGATATTGATACAACAGTGAAGGTATGATTTGTTCCTAAATCATCAGGCTTGTTTCAGGTGATCTGACCAGAAGCTAAGTCTATTTACCTGGTTACCATGGTTCCCTGATGAGGGAACCAACACCTGCTTAAAATTGTTCTTTCTTGTTCATATTTCTGACACTTCAATATTACATGTTCTATTGTTTCCTCCTTTCCACAATAGTCACATTTTGCTGTATTATGTTTCTTTATCTTAAACAATGTAGAATTAAGTCCTTTATGTCCAAATCTTAATCTTGTAATTAATCTTTCCTCTTTTCTGCTCCTTCTTCCAGTTCTTACTTCTCCTACTATCTTGTTGATTCTATAAAACCATCTTCCTTTCCTTTCTTCATCCCTCCTTTTTGCCACTCTTTCTTGATTTTCTGTGTAATGATATTTCTCGCCTCTGACCTACTAATATTAATTATAAAGCTAATCTGGTTCTGTGTTGCCTATTTTGTCATCCTGTCTGCCATCTCAATCCCTCCAACTCCTACATGTGCTGGTACCCATAAAAATACTGATATTAATCCCATTCTTTGTATTCTGATTAAAATATGTTTTATTTTCAATAAAATGTCTGGTCTACCATCTGAATGATTATATTTTAAACTTAATAATGCTGAAGTTGAGTCTGAACAAATTATTGTTTTTAATGGTTTTATATCCTCCACCCACTGCACTGGTAACAATGTTTCTAATAATTCTCCTGAATATACGGATAATCCATTTGTAATTCTGGACTGGTTCTGATTGCTCCTGTACTAATTCTTAAACCTTGATGTTGTATATATATATACTCTCTGCTACACTTCCAACATTTCAACAGTTTGTCAGCTGCTCTACCAGAGAAAACAAAACATTGGATTTGTTTTATGCAAATGTCAAGGACTCATACATCTCTACAGCAAGACCTCCTCTAGGCAAATCAGATCACAATCTTGTTTTTCTCTGCTCGAAATATAAGCCACTTGTTCAGAGGCAACCTGTAAAAAAGAGGGCTGTGAGAAGATGGTCACAGGAAGCTGAAGAAGCTCTGCAAGGTTGCTTTGAGGCTACAGACTGGGACGCACTGTGCCAGCCACATGGAGAGGACATCAATGCCATGACTGAGTGTGTAACCGACTATATAAACTTCTGTGTGGATAACATCATCCCCACCAGAACCGTGAGATGCTTCCCCAATAACAAACCTTGGATCACCAATGACCTGAAGGACCTGCTTAACAAGAAAAAAAGAACCTTCAGAGAGGGAGACAGAGAATTATTGAGGAGTTTACAGAAGCAACTTAAAGTCAAGATAAGAGACAGCAAGGAGGTGTAGAAGAAGAAGCTGGAGAGCAAGCTCCAGCAAAAACAATATCAGAGATGTGTGGACAGGGATGAAGAAGATCACAAGCTTCAAGCAGAAGGATGATCAGACCGATGGAGGTCTGGACAGAACCAATGAACTAAACACATTCTTCAATAGGTTCAGTTCAGAAACAAGCTCAGCAACCTCCTCTCCTGCTCACAGCCAAACAGACATCCCATCTTCTTTTGACCCACAGGACCCACAGCTGTCCAGTAACACCTCACATTTTTTATCTTCCACCTCAGCCCTAGATCCTTCTGCTTCTACATGTTTGCCTTCAACCATATCAGAAGATGGTGATGCTTCCTTTGCCTCCCTTTTCCACCTGTGTGTCTCAAGATGTCAGGTGAAGAGACAACTGGAGAGACTGAATAGGAATAAGGCTGCAGGTCCAGATCATGTCAGCCCTAGAGTCTTGAAGGCCTGTGCAGACCAGCTCTGTGGGATTCTGCAGCACCTCTTCAACCTTAGCCTGGCCCACAAGAAGGTTCCGGTGTTGTGGAAGACCTCCTGTCTTCTTCCGGTACCAAAGAAACCTCACCCATCAGTCCTCAATGACTATAGACCTGTTGCCCTGACATCTCACATCATGAAGGTCCTAGAGAGACTCCTGTTGGCCCACCTGAGTAAGCAAACAATAAACCATCAGGACCTCCTTCAGTTTGCTTATCGCTGTGGAGTTGGAGATGAAGATGCCATCATACATCTGCTTCAACAAACCCACTGTCATCTGGACAAAGGCAGCAGCACTGTGAGGATCATGTTCTTTGATTTCTCCAGAACATTTAATACAATCCAACCTGATTTGCTTTGTCAGAAACTCCAGAAGACTCAAGTGGAGGCCTCAACAATCTCCTGGATCAAAGACTACCTGACAAACAGACCACAGTTTGTGAGACTGAAGGGTTGTGAGTCTAACCAGGTAGTCAGCAGCACAGGAGCACCACAGGGGACAGTACTCTCACCATTCCTTTTCACTCTGTACACCTCAGACTTCCAGTACAAGACAGACTCCTGTCATCTGCAGAAATACTCAGATGATTCTGCAGTTGTTGGTGGATCAGAGATGGACAAGAAGAAGCTGACCGCTTTGTGGCATGGTGTGGAAACAATCATCTCATTTTGAACGTGACTAAAACAAAGGAGATGATTGTAGATTTTAAGAGAAACAGGAATAAGTCAAAAACTATTTCTATCATGGGAGAAGAAGTGGAGGTGGTGGAGGAGTATAAATACCTCGGTGTTCACCTGGACAACAGACTAGAGTGGAGATGCAACTGTGAAGCCATCTACAAGAAGGGACAGAGCAGACTGTACTTCTTGAGGAAGCTTAGGTCCTTTGGTGTTTGCAGCAAGATGCTGCAGATCTTCTATAAGTCTGTTGTGGAGAGTGTGTTATCTTCTGCCATCATCTGCTGGGGAAGCAGCATCAGAACCAGAGACTTAAAAAAGCTCAACAAGCTGATAAAGAAGGCTGGTTCTGTTCTGGGGACTCCTCTGGAACCTCTGGAGATCATTGTGGAAAGAAGGATTCTTCATAAAATGAAGAACATTATGGAGAACCCTGAACATCCTCTTCATGAGACTGTCCTACAACAACAGAGTGTCTTCAGTCAGAGGCTTCTTCAGATCTGCTGTAAGATGGAGCGCTACAGGAGATCCTTCCTGCCCACAGCCATCAGCATCTACAACGGCTCTTTGAGGAAACCTTCATAATATGAGCTATAACAACATTTAATTTCCCTTTAGGATTAATAAAGTATTTTTGAATTTGATTGAATATTGTTTAATTTTATAAGATGTGTGTTTGCTGCTGATCCATAAATTATTCTTCCATAATCAATATTTGATCTAATTAATCCTGTATAAATACCAGCCATATATTTAATAATGTTTAATATTATTTTGCATTTATCTATAAATTTTTCTATATGTACTTTCCATAAAATTTTTTCATCAAACTATATACCTAAAAGCTTTTTATTTGTTCTAAAACTTGATTGTATAATTTTAGTTTTATAGTTTCTCTTTTCCATTTCTGTGTAAACACTATCACTTTTGGTTTTTCTACTGAGAATTTAAATCCCCATTGTTCTATTCTAATAATCTCATCCTGTATTTTCTTTTCAATAAGTTTTCCATATAGCTCCATCATCTGCAAATAGTGAGCAACCAACTTCTTTACCAATATTTTTAAATACATCATTTATCATTATAGAAAACAATAATGGACTTATAATACTTTCTTCAGGAGTACCATTATCTATTATATATTTATCTGACAATTCTTGACCAATTCTTACTTGTATTGTTCTATTTGATAAAAAAAATGTTTAATCCATTTAAACATTTTATGTAATTTAATTAATAATCCTTCAACCCACATCATGTCATATGCTTTTTCTATATCAAAAAATACAGCTAATACTTTTTCTTTGTTCATTTGTGCTCTCCTTATTTTATATTCTAAACATAATGCAGAATCATTTGTGCTTCTCCCCTTTCAAAAACCATTTTGATATCTAGATATATACCCATTAATATTTAAATAATATGTTAATCTATTATTAATCATTCTTTCCATTATTTCACATATATTTGATGTTAATGCGATCGGTCTATAATTTTCTGGTTTTGTGTTATCTTTTCCTGGTTTAACTATTGGAATAATTATTGCTTCCTTCCAGCTCTGTGGCAGCTCTCCCTCCTCCCAGACTTTATTATATAATTATAATATTTTATAATTGAGATGTTCTATCATTGTATGGTAAATTTGATCTTTTCCAGGTGATGTATTTTTTGTTTTCCTGGTAACAAAGTTCAACTCTCCTTTTGTAAATGGCTCATTTATTAATTTATTTGTATCTACATTATTTTGCATTAATTCTTTATATTTCATCTTTGTCATTTCTCTACCCTTCTTTCCCTCTTCACTAATATTACTTGAACTATGAATTTTACTAAATGTTTTAGCTAATAGTTCAGCTTTTTCTTTATCTTCCGTTATAAATGTATTATCTATTTTTAATATAGGATATCCATATTTTATTCTAATACCATTCATTCTTTTAATTGTTTTCCAAATTTGGTAAATATTTGTTTCTTTCTCTACGGTATTACAAAGGTTTCTCCAATATTCACTTTTTGCATTCTTAATGATCTTTCTTACCTTTGCCTGCTTTTTTTTGTACTCAATTAGATTCTGATGAATTGAGTTACTTTTTAACATTTTAAAAGCTTTATTTCTTAGTTTTATTACTTCATTACATTCTTTTGTCCACCATGGCACAATTTTTTTATCGTTCTGTCTTCCTCCTTCTTTAA
Organism: Girardinichthys multiradiatus; assembly: GCF_021462225.1. Classification (NCBI taxonomy): domain Eukaryota; kingdom Metazoa; phylum Chordata; class Actinopteri; order Cyprinodontiformes; family Goodeidae; genus Girardinichthys; species Girardinichthys multiradiatus. The sequence goes on along the minus strand of NC_061803.1, from coordinate 2,078,443 downwards.
TCAATTCTTCTGCAGCTTGAGATATTTATATTTAAACTATTTATATCAATTGACTCATCTATTTCTTCCAATTTCTTTTGACTTAAATATTTAAATTTTTCTTTCCAATCAGCCTTATTAAAGTTCCATCTTTTATATAATCCTGTATTCCTGTTATTTATTAATATTCCTGTTATGATTTTAATGGGGTAATGATCACTGCCTACTGTTGTATCTTTGTCAATGTCCCACTCAGTTATTAGCTAAACAATTTGATATAAATGTTAAATCAATCACAGACTCTGTACCTGTTTTTACATTCATTCATGTTCCTCTTCCATCATTTATACATACCACATTTTCTTAGTTCTATTTCTTTAATAATTTGTCTATTTTTATCATTACATTTCCCCCATATTGTGCTGTTAGCATTAAAATCTCCACACCAGATTACTTTTCTTTCCAAATACACCATTAATTCATCCATCAACTCGAGATAATATTTTACATGGATTATAAAAATATATTATCTTACTTTTTTATCATAAATTTCAACTACTATGTATTCTACATTTTTACCTTTTCCTAATATCTGATATTATATTCCTTCTTTTATAAATATTCTACGTCCTCCTCGTCTATCCCTTCTGATACTATTATACCCTTTAAACACAAAATCTAAGTTTTGGTTTTATCCATGTCTCCTGTAGACATATAATTTCTGGTTTTTCATCAATTTCATCTATATACCATTTAAATTCCTGTCCATTAGCAGTTAAACTTCTTTCATTTCACTGTAATATTATCATATATTTCTATCAGCTGGGGTTCCTCCTTGCCTTCCATCTGTTTCCAACTTTTTATTAATATTTTCCCAAGATCCTTCTTTAAATCCTAAGAACTTTTCTGCTCCTCTGACTATTATTTTAATCTTTTCTGTTTTGTGTTTAGCCTGTTCAGTGCAGTTAATGACTTAAGCTATAAATAATATCAGTTTTTCCGGACATTGTGACATTTTCCTCTGATTCTACTTTGTTGATAATCTTGAATCCTAATTTGACCTTCATCCCTTGATCTTTCATTCTGGACATTTTTGACTGTTTCAGCATAGTTTATGTTTTTTAGTCATTTTAATTTGTTGAATTTCTTTTGCTTTCTTCCTTATCTCAACATCCCCTGAATGTAACTATGTTTCCCTCCACAATTGCAACATTTTTTCCTGCATATCTTCCCCACAATCTTCAATTCGATGGTCTTCTCCACACTTTGGACATCTTTGTTAACCTTTGCAGACAGCTGCTATATGACCATATCTCTGACATTTAAAACATCTTAGTGGTGGAGGAATGAAACACCTCACAGGAAAACTCAGATATCCTATTTTAACATTTTGTGGCAACACCTTTTCTTCAAAGTCTATTAAAATTGACTGGCTTCCTACTCTTTCTCAGTTTACATTTTTTGTCAATGTCCAGATTTTTTACCTTTGCACCAACAATGCTTTTTTTTAACTTGTTTATATCTTCCTCCAAAGGAATGCCATAAATTACCCCCCGAATGATTTTATCTTCTCCTATAATCTTCCTCTCTGTCACCGTTTTCTTGCAAATGTTTTCAACTTGTAAAACCTTTCTTCTTCAGTTTTACACGACACCAGTATATTTCCATCTCTCATTACCTTCACCATTTCAACATCTCCTATCTTTTATTTAATTTCTCTAGATAGTGAAATAGGACTCAGGTTCTCTTTTTCTTCTTCATTTCTTAGTTTTAATATTATTTTACATTCTTCCCTTCCAATGTTCCTCCTAACTTCTCTCTCTTCTTCAGAACAGTTTTCTTCCTGCTCTCTTTTACTCCTTTGGCTGTCTAATATCTTTCCTTCATCTGCTTTACCTCTTCCCCATCATCTCCCTCTATTTACTGGTGTCCATTCATTAAAGTCCATATTGTCCTCCTGTGAGTCCATTCTGAACCATTCACAAAAAAGTTTATGCCTCTTACCCCCACTTCCAAAAATAAATAATCTCTCAGCATCAATTTGCTCGATATTGTTCTCAAAATTCAATCTCGGCAACAATTAGTTGATCCTTCTTTTTCCTACCAGCCCGTCTCAACAACCGCGCCTCTGCCAGCCACTCTCCGATGCTCTAGACGCTCATCATCCCTCTGTTGATTTCATTACAGGTCGTTATATTTACAGTCGCTTCCCTCCTTGGTTAGTTTTATACTTTATGTTTAAAAATAATAAAAAGCTGAAGTAACAAAAAAGCACCAAACTGTAGATTTACGATCTAATTGTAGACAGTTAAAAATCACACACACACACACACACACACACACTGGTGCCACGTACACCTCCTGCTCTGGAGGTAAATAAAACTGTACTGATACCTCGATGATTAACAACTATCCTCCACATAAACGATGTCGTAAACCTTCTTAATTAACTCAATAAATACTCATTAATTACCTTCTCTAACCCAAAGTCTCTCGGAAAAGTTGTCCAAACGTTCCGAGACTAAAGTCAACTTTGTGTGAAGTTTCATGTGACTCCGCCCAAACATCTCCTATTGGTGGATGATAACTGACGATAAACCGACTGCAGAATACTTTTTAACACTTCATCTCCAGACAAGTATGTGTTTTGTTAATTTTAAGTAATCTGCATGAAAATTTTCTTGAAAATCCATCCTTATGGGACCCAAAGATCAGACCTTTTTCAGCTTTAACTTCATTTCTATGAGATATCAGCGAATTGATTGTATTAATGTTATGGTTCTGGTGAAAGCAGAAACTATTTCCCGACCCAGAAGGCACCAGGAACTGATCATATTCAGGATAAAATAAAACTCCCTGGCTCCAGGGACCAGCTTCCTTTTAAAGCTTCTGGCACTTTCTTCAGGAAGCTCTGCTTTAGTTCCTGCAAAATCACCTTCATTCACCAAACTTCTGTTTATTTTATTAGGATTTTATGTTACAGACATAAGGTATTGCAGAACTGAACAGAATACTACATGAAAAAGATGTATTTTGTCAAAAATATTTCACCAATAAAGATCTGAAAAGTGTGGAGTGCATTTGTATTCTACCACCTTTACTCTGACTCTAAACAAAATTCATTGCAACCAGTTTTCTCCAGCAGGCAGCTAATCAGTCAGTGTAGTTCAGCTGTGTTCAATGTAATCTGACTCTAAATGCAGCTGTCCTGTTTCTGTTCTTGAACTTCAGAGAACAAACAGCAGCATGAAGACCAAGGAACAGAGAAGACAGGTCAGGGCACAGTTGGTCCAAGGCATAAGCAAACTAAGCAGCTGCTTAGGGCTCTCAAACCATCTTGGGACTCCCGTAAAAGCTTGATTTTTAGAAGATTTATGTTTATTTGTTTGTTGATAATGAGAATGCTTTTAAATTAAATGTTTGCAGATTCAGCAGAAATAAATTAAAAGATTTTTAAATTGTTTATAATTTTAATTCAAGTTTTAAAGGACTGAACATGGAAAGAAGATGGACCTACCAGGATATGGATGTCCATCTAAACTTAAGTCTTAGTATGGAGCTAAATTGGGGCAATAAAGTTTGTTCAAACAAAAAAAATTTGAACCTGAAAAATATCAGCGCCCCAGAAACTGTCGCCTCTTCCATACTTGATGTGGCGCTCGCCCTGCGTCTGTGCAGGGTGCTGGGCCGGTGATTCACGGGCTGAACTGAACCACCGGCCCAGCACCCTGCGTCTGTGAAAGGCGGTTACTAAAAACTAAACATTCACAAAATAAGAAATGCCTAAGCCAGCGGTCCACCGGGGATTTCCACGGTTGCCCCGTATGCCAGTTTGATATGGAAGCAAATCGTTACCATATTTCAAATAAAAAAGCATTTTCAGAAATGCTTTTTCATTTTAAGAATGTGGCTGCATTGTTTGACTCATAAATAAAATTAGTAATCAATCATCCTATTTGCATTTTAATTTTCTTCTTCAAGACTGCTCATTCTTTCACTTAATTAAAATGAAAAAGAAAAATACTTTTGAGATTTATTTTTCAAAATGTACCCCAGCAAATAGATACCAAAATTAAATTTGAAATGTAAAATTTGAAAATGAAAAAGCATTTCCAGAAATGCTTTTTCATTTTAAGAATGTGGCTGCATTATTTGACCCATAAATAAAATTAGTAATCAATAATCCTATTTGTATTTTCTTCTTCATGACTTCACATTTTATGCCATAATCAAAAAGAAAACAAAGCAGACATTGCTTTTTCGTTTTCGTGGTCTGCCCGCAAAGTCCTGCCCAGAACTAGAAAACGAAAAATCATTCCGAGCTGCGGGCGCAGAAGAGTGACGTCAGCAGCCGCTCTTCCTCAGCTCCCTGCTGACCGAGCTACCCATCTTGTTCGGTAGGGGGCGCTGTGCACGTCTGGAGTGCATTACATTGCAAACGTGCCGAGAAATTGATTGAATTGCAGCAGGACCGAGCTCAATTTGTGGCAGTGGCAGGAAGAACTGGTAGTTCTGGTGGCAGGAAGAACTGGTAGTTCTGGTGGCAGGAAGAACTGGTAGTTCTGGTGGCAGGAAGAACTGGTAGTTCTGGTGGCAGGAAGAACTGGTAGTTCTGGTGGCAGGAAGAACTGGTAGTTCCGGTGGCAGGAAGAACTGGTAGTTCTGGTGGCAGGAAGAACTGGTAGTTCTGGTGGCAGGAAGAACTGGTAGTTCTGGTGGCAGGAAGAACTGGTAGTTCTGGTGGCAGGAAGAACTGGTAGTTCTGGTGGCAGGAAGAACTGGTAGTTCTGGTGGCAGGAAGAACTGGTAGTTCTGGTGGCAGGAAGAACTGGTAGTTCCGGTGGCAGGCTGTGGCGGAACTGCCACAGCCTGCCGCAGGGTGGCAGGGGATTCCGCGAAGATGCCAGAAGGTGCCAGACCGGCCGTAAAAGTTTGCCAATGCGGTTGCCGCTGTTTTTGTGGAAGCTGATGCTGATTATCGGCAAATGGGTTGTCATTATTGTTATAGCCTGTTACCTTTAAATAATGATTTCATTATTGATTATTATTTAATAAACAGCTTTAGACCCATAACATAAGGTGATTGTATTTACTTGACATGGAAAATAAATAGCACTATGTGTTTGTGTGACGTGTTGAAAGGATGACGAAGACGGTTTATTATAGAGCACGAGCGGCTATTCTGAATCGTCACTCACAGAAAAATATAAATAAATGCTTAAAAACACGCTGGATGTCCCAGGCCATGAGGATGCCACCAGAACTACCAGTTCTTCCTGCCACTGCCACAAATTGAGCTCGGTCCTGCTGCAATTCAATCAATTTCTCAGCACGTTTGCAATGTAATGCACTGCAGACGTGCACAGCGCCCCCTAGCGAACAAGATGGGTAGCTCGGTCAGCAGGGAGCTGAGGAAGAGCAGCTGCTGACGTCACTCTTCTGCGCCCGTAGCTCGGAATGATTTTTCGTTTTCGAGTTCTGGGCAGGACTTTGCGGGCAGACCATGAAAACGACAAAGCAAGGTCTGCTTTGTTTTCTTTTTGATTATGGCATAAAATGTGAAGTCATGAAGAAGAAAATGCAAATGCAAATAGGATTATTGATTACTAATTTTATTTATGAGTCAAACAATGCAGCCACATTCTTAAAATGAAAAAGCATTTCTGGAAATGCTTTTTCATTTTCAAATTTTACATTTCAAATTGAATTTTGGTATCTATTTGCTGGGGTACATTTTGAAAAATAAATCTCAAAAGTATTTTTCTTTTTCATTTTAATTAAGTGAAAGAATGAGCAGTCTTGAAGAAGAAAATTAAAATGCAAATAGGATGATTGATTAATAATTTCATTTATGAGTCAAACAATGCAGCCACATTCTTAAAATGAAAAAGCATTTCTGAAAATGCTTTTTCATTTGAAATATGGTAACGATTTGCTTCCATAGTTTGCCCCTGGCTGTGAGTCACTTCACTGAAAGGAGACCAAACACGTTTTAATCAAAAATGCACCAGAAACCGAAACCCGAGTCCAGTCCATGTGAAAACAAGACCAGGCTTAATTATGCAGGATATTCGGAAAATACCGCCTCGTTTTGCATCTGGTTTCATTCCCGCCGCTTAGTCTGGCGGTTCTTTTGCTTGATGTTGAGAGGATGGGAAATCTCCAACATGGACTTAAAATGCTGTGTAAATCTGTCAAGATCATATTTTCTCCTCTGAGATGCGCGTCGTGTTTTCATGTAAGCTGCTTCTATCGATGAAGCAAGTTATCTTTCAAAACCAATCACATATATATAGAATATTGATGATGTATTACAGATAATCCCAGTTCCCACGGTTCCTGAATGCAACAACTGGGAATATGTTGTTCAGCCACTGTGTTGAGCTGTCAGTCATGATTCCTCACCACGTGATCTGAGGCCCCGCCCCCCACGCCAAAACAGGGCCAGAAGTTTGAAACCAAAAAAAATAAAATCTGCAAGTTCGAAAAAAAAAAACTTGATTCTGAAAAGTAGTTTTGAACTTTTCCAGTTTCACATCAGTTTTTTTTCAGTTGCAAAACTTTTTTTCCCAGTTTTCAAATTGTTTTGGGGGATGGTTCAAAATAATTTTTCAGGTTCAAATTTTTTTCTTTTGAACAAACTTTATGGCCCCAATTTAGCTCCATACTTAGCGCAGCAGTCAAGAGGCCCATGGTAACTGGAGGAGCGGCAGAGGTCCACAATTCAACTCTGTACATCACCCTGATCACACCCCTTCATGGTGAAACATGGTGGTGGCAGCATCATGCTGTGGGGATGCTTTTCTTCAGCGCGGACAGGTAAGCTGGTCAGATTTGATGGGAAAATGCATGGAGCCAAATGCAGGGCAATCTTGGAAGAAAAGCTGTTGGAGTCTGAAAAGACTTGAGACTTGGGTGGAGGTTCACCTTCCAGCAGGACAACCACCCTAAATATAAAGCCAGGGCTACAATGGAATGGTTTAGATCAAAGCAGTTTTACGTGTTAGAATGGCCTAGTCAAAGTCTAGACCTAAATTCAATTGAGAATCTGGGGCAACTCTTGGAAATTTGGATAGACGTTCTCCATCCAACCTGACTGAGTTTGAGCTGTTTTCTAAAGAATTGACAAAAAAACTGCAGCAACAGGTTGCTGTACGAAGTGAATGCAAAGTCATGCCACACTTTTTTATTTTTAAAGTCTGGAAAGCCATCCATGTTTTTCCTTCCACTTCACAAATATGCTCTACTTTGAAGTGGTCTGTCGCATAAAATCCACATAACAAACCTTAAGGTCGAAACGTTACAAAAGGTTCAAGGAGTTTGAATATTTCTGCAAGTCACTGTAAATAAAGCATATCAACACAAGAACCTTACTCTACTTGTAAAGCACTGTGGCGAGGAGGACTTGTTATCAAGTCACAAGCCCACCAGGACACAAAAAAAACAAGTCTTCTGAAGTCAAATGTGAGACCATCTGTCCAACAGCTGAAGCTAGACAGAAACCCCAGAATCAAGATACTGCAACAGCCAACGGATCTGGTCTGAGGATAAATTAACATCAACACACTCAGTAAACAGAAGCATGTTCCCCACTAGAACTAAGGGACATCATTTGTTGCTTTTAAAGGTGGTTCTGTGTGCTATTCTCCGTTCTGCTCCTGTTTTACTCAGTAAATATTGTCATATGATGTCGCTTGTTTAAGGCCGTATTTATCTAAATGTTTCCCCTGGTAATAGCCTTCTATGGTTTTACAAAGAGACATAAAGACTCAGGGGATCATGTCTGTTCCTGCAACAAAGATTCAATTGATGGTTAAATTGCAAAGATTAGAACAAAAATAATGATGGACAAATATCAAGATGATAATGGTGTGGGTTTACTATTGACACTTCATGCTGCCATGGTAATACCATAATGGCTCCCTGTTGCTTCAAGGCAACATATGCAGTTCTCCACATCTTCCACACATTTTATATCCAGGGTTAACTAAAATATTACCTGTTCAGCAATTCCAAGTTATGGGTTAATTTTTCCTACCTGCTGTTTGTTAGCTTTAACATGAGACAGTAGTCACTTTAATCTGTTTATGGGTTGAAAATCAAACCCATAGCCCAACCCAGGCCTGGATCGGTCCATATTTGACCCAACGCTGGCTGACTTGGGTTGTTTTTAACCCAGCAGTTTTAATAATGTAGGAAAAACAACTTTAGATGAAATCCTTAAAGTTTTTCTGATTTAAAATCCTTTTTTTATTAAATAAAAGGCTCACATTTTTACTTTCATTTTTGAAAAAAATGTTTCTCTTTATTAAAAAATGTCTTATTTGTTCAAGACGTGTCAGCTGGCTCACATGACTGATCTAAAGTAAATATTTTTATCTCCAAGGTAAGATTCTGTTTGGGGCGGGACTGTGCTCGGTGACACACCTTTGCTCTTGTCGTGATGTCGAACAGGAGAAGGAACATTCCGGCAGCCAGACTGAGCAGACGTTTTTAGTCTCACATCAGAGAGAAAGCAGCAGGAAGTCCGTCGCTGAAGGTAAGATTCATTCAGCATTTCAGCTCCTGTTCGCAAGGAGCTCTTCTTACACTTTTCACTTGATTCTCAAATCCTTTCTGATTGAACACTGAGGAGAAAGGACTGTGAAGCTCTATTATGGCTGGTTTATTATTATGTTTCTATTGATTAATTAGTCATCATTATTGGGGCTCCAAAATCTTAATCAGTTTATTGGAATTTCAAACTCCTAACTGCAGATCCATCCCTGTTTTCCCTACATATACTATTTCTCGGTCATGTTAGTGTGGATATTTCCAGAACACATTTGTGCTTCACCCTGAACAGTTAAAACTACTTTTCACCTCTGATGGAACCAGGAGGAAGAAAGAAAGTGTCAGTGCTAATTACTGTTTGCTCTGTGAGACTAGTTGCAATAAATCGTGTGCCCATGTACACTAAGGAGCTGAAAGATAGAACGGTAAGATTGCACTGTGGCCAGACTGGTTGGGCAGCTCACTCTCACATCATTCACCTGTGTCACTGAGGTGGGGACAAGTTAGGCTAACAGACTGAAACAAGGGAAGGGCTTATTTGAATATAGCGCGGGTGTTCTGAGATAGACTGCTGCCCGTAAAAGATCACCATTAGCATCAGATAAAGCATCCAAATCTGTGAATAGGTGTGGGATTCATGTTCAAGCTGATAGAAGACTCTCTATTTCCTCTACTAACACCAGAGCAGCTGACCGAGGCGAAAAGATGACAAGCGTGATGAAGCATCTTGTAAACGTGAGTGTCATCTGCGTACAGTGTGATATTTCATGCTCTGTGAGAATGAGTGACATGGCAATTCAGTTTCTGTCCTCATGTATTTGGTGCAGCACCTCCTGACGTTCTCGCTCCAGGAAGGAGATGTCCAAGGCGTAGAGGAGGCACAGGCACGTCTTTCCTTCCTAGCAGAAAACAAAAAGTTGTGGAGTCAAAAGATGTTCCTGGACATCGGGACCAACTCCATTAGTCTCCGAGACGTACAGAGTCAGGTGAGAGCTGGTTCATCATGGCCAATGGTAGCTAAATAAAGCTGACTGGGTTTTTTTTTTTTTTCTTTAGTTTTGTTTTGAGAACTTCCACTAGGAAGTGTCTACATGATTTATTGTGCGATGCACAAGTCTTCCTGAAATGTTGCACTTTTCATAAACTCGCCTGCACCAAGCCTTCATTCAATTATGTCTTATGATGATGTAGATGAGCTTCAGAAGAAAATGTTAGATGTTGGAAAAAGATGTTCGGTTGAATGTCCTGAAACAATTTGCAGACAACACCCCACGCTTTTTGCAGCCATTAAAAAGTTTCTGGAACAATTCTGGATGAATATTTAACCCCTCCTCTTATCAGGATGGGTTGGTTTCCTGGATAAACTTGACTTTTAAGCATAGGCCATGAATTTTCATTAGGGTTGAGGAGGTCCAAGGATTGCAACTGCAGAACTGTAATGTTTGCCTTTGTCCATTCCAAAACCAGTTTGGATGTGTGTTTGGGACCATTGTTCTGTTGGAACATCGAATTGTATCTAAGTTTCAACCATATGGCCCAAACTGCCCCCCTGAGATTAAATGAAATTGGTTTGGATGCTCAGGAACATCTCCAAGGTGCTGGAACACCAGTTCAAAACCACCAACCTGGATTGAGAGGATGCCAACCCACTCCAAAACTGACGCCTTTAAGGTTGACTGACATTAGCAGCTTTCTACTTGGGTAAACCAAATGCCTTCTGGAGAAAGTTGAATCATCAGAGGAGACAAATATTGGGCTTTCTGACCACAATGAGGTAATATGCTTGGAGAAGCCAAATTGAGGCTTTCATGCCTAAAAACACTTTACTAACTGTGAAGCACAGTGGTGGCCACATTATGCTGTGGGGTAGTTTCACAGCAAATGGTATTAGTGCATTGCACAAAGTGGATAAAATAATGAAGCAGGAGGACCACTTACTACTAACAGCTGGATGGATGAAACTTGGACCCAACTGGGCTCTAACAGGACAATGGTTCCGAACATTCATCAGAACTGGTTCTGGAAAGGATGAAACAGTCTAGCTTTAAGCTTCCTAATGGTCCAACCCTAACCTTACTGAAACCTTGTGGACTAAATTTAAAATAAATGTAAACCTCTGGCCAGCACTGCACACCTTTAAATATCCTGTTCTTAGCTGAGCAATAAACTAATGTCTGCGTTCATAATGACCTCCAGTTGTCGTGCAGGACGAGCTGGAGCAGTACTCCTTCAAAGACATCTACCGCTGTGACGCCATCGACACAGAGAAACACTTCCCGTCCCTGCTGCTGTTGGTCTGCCAGCGTTCAAACCAGAAGAAGCCAGAAATTCAGTTCTTCAACTGTGAACCTGAGCAGGTATGAGCTACTCCTCTGAGGCTGACTCATCAGGTTTTCAGGTTTCACTCAGCGATGCTGTTTATTTTCACAGGCGCAGCTAATCTGTGAGGAAATTAGAGATGCGGTTTCGGATACCTCCAGCAGCAGCAAGAAGGTTCCGGATGCCCACAGGTACAGTAGATGTTCTGCTCAGAAGATGTCCTGCTCCTAACTATTCAGTTACCCAATCTAGGCTGATTTGTCCTGCTGTACAGACAGTGGTGACGGACTCTCTCAGACATGCAGATTCAACTAACCAGAGATAATTCAGGTCCATTTCCTCGGAAACTCTTTGATTTTCTCCCTCTTTCACTGAGATCTCTTCTCATTTTCCCACCGATCCACCTGGCCAGGGAGGGAGAAACAGAGGGAGGACAGTATAAACAGCTGAGACAGAAACAAAGACCTGTTTTACTGGTTTCCGCATTACTTAAGAAGGTGTGACAGGGAGAGCGAAGCCATTGTGACAGAGATCAGAAAGAGCAGATGACAGCAGCGGTGGCCTGGATCACCTGTTTTCAGAAGCTTCTCTTTTAGGGACACTTAAAGGGCAAATTAAGATGGTAAGATGGACGGATATTGGGTTTTTATTTATTTTATTCAAAAAAGAAGGAATTATTAGTGGATTTTTTTATATATAAGCTTCAGGTGGCAAATAATCATTTAAATCTTCTAAATTTTAGTCTCATTGTGTGAAGATAATGTGCTGGTTAATTTTTTGGCCATAAATGACCTTAATCCTCCTTATTGGTCAGCTTTTAATGCGTAAACGGCCCTGGATTTGAATAATAGAGGCATTTAATTATTACTAGAAGAAATGTTTTGGTCGAGTAGCTGCAAAGGTTTCTAAAAGTTCTTCCCAGTTTAAGGATCTAGCATTAAAAGTGTGTTTTTTACTTCATATTTAACTCTTAAACGTTTGCCCAAGGGCGTTTCTGTAGACAGCGCCACCATAAACAGCAGCTTTGACTCCACCTTTAACCCACAGATGAAACTAACTCTCCTGCAGGGTTCCTAAAAACAAAGAGATGATGTACGATCCCTACGATATACCAAGTCCTCCCCTCGCCTTCGCTCCGAACCCCCCTCCAGTCAACCCTCCTCCTTATCCCGGACTAAAAGGTAAGAAACAAGAAGTTCTTGAGATGTTTGAGGTTCTAAAGGGTCTCTGGAGCAAAGACATCAGTTTGTGTGTTTGTGTCTACAAGCAGATTGCTTTCAGGAGGAAAAAAAAGTCAAAATCCAATAAAAAGGATCAGGAATAAAAACAATGACTGAACTGAACCTTCTGCTTGTGCTTTCAACAGCAAACGGACAAAATGAGCCCGACATCTCCTTCCTGCGAGCAGAGAGAGAAGTGGTATGCCGTTGTCTTCATACGTTGACATTTGGTTTACAAACAGCATAGAGAACGTTTTTTACTCCTCCTCAGATGATCCTCAATCACTGCTTCGATGACATCGAGACGTTCATGGGGAAGCTGCAGCAGACTGCAGAGGCAACAACAGCCCTAAACCAGAGGAAGAAGAAGAAGAAGAAAACCAAAAAGCAAACTACTGAAGGTAAACAAAAGCTGATCCTCTTTTTTACAAGAATAAAGATCTCACAGCCATGATGAGTAACTCCTTTGTTTGCTGGATACAGATGATTTACTCGCTGAAAAGGCCCATCCACCACCAGAAGAGGAATTTATTGATATCTTCCAGAAGTTCAAATACTGTTTCTGCCTCCTGGTTCGTGTTTCAGTCGACTCTGATGTTTTTAATCTGCTGCTGAACCTCCTGCTGTAATAAAAAAAGCCTTTTCTTGTTTCTAATTTTAGGCTCGTCTGAAATCAACCATTGCCAGTCCGTCCTCAGAGGAGCTCGTACACCATGTGTTCAAACCTCTCGATATGGTAGGTCTGCACTGTAAACTGTCCTAGATCCCGCTGTTGCTGCAGGAAGAGCTTTTCTTGCACCTTGATGACCTTATGTCTGAAAATAGATCCAGTATCTACATGTGCAGTGATTATGGACAGACTGGAGAAATATTGGTATGCAATATGCATCTCCAGGGTTTCCACTCATTTTATTTATGAGTTTTCCTTTCATGGTGTAGCGGTAGAGCTGACGCCTCATATATCGACATTATTTGACTCCTGACCTCTGCTGTACACTTCCCCACTCCCTCTGTATATTTTCTGTCTTATCGCTGTCGATAAAAAGCCAGGAAGGAAGGAAGGAAATCATATTCCATGTTTTCCCAGACTTTTCCAGACAGATCTCTTAAAAAAGGAAATTTAATTAAGCAAAAGTAAAAACAAATCCCAATTCTTAAAAATGAAAATGACTCAGGATTAGAAAAACATAAAAAAAATAAAAATCTAGACATGAGGTATAAACAGCCTTAAACCAATAACATTCAGACACTGAATATTGAAATCGAGGGATTTGGACCTGATTCTGAACGTCAAACATACTGTAGTCTAAATTCACAGGAAAACATCAACATAAAACAAACTAGCTGTTAAAATGAGAAACGTTAATCCTCATAATGTAAACCCGGTTGATGGTTCTGAATCCAACATAGAAGCCTGTTACTTCCAGCCATCTTCAGAGCTAAAGCCTTTTAGATGAGAGGAGAAACATCTTCAAGGAACTAGAGAAGAAGTCTCATGAGAAGGAAACATGTGTCATGTCTAAATAATGGAAAACTCTGCAGTGTTGCTGGAAACCAGCAGGTTTACACTGTTTACACTGGGCCGTTCCCAGAGGGGCGGGTCTAATAAAGCTTGATACTCTCAGAACAGATTTCCTGAATGTTTCGGTTCTGGTTTGAAGCTCCTTTCTGCTCATCTGAAGGCAGGATGAATGTCCCCTGACTGCTAGGAGAAGAAACATCTCCATCTTATCCTGAAATCCCTCACAGTAATGTGGTTTCACTCTGGATTTCAGGAGAAATCTAACTCAGATATGTGGAGTGTTTCAGTTTTCTAAAGGCAGCAGATGTGGGATCTGAGGAGCTTCTCAGCTGGTGTGTGATAGGTATGAACCCGCCCTTTTTAAGAGAGTCAAAGGTTTGTTTGATTTGTGAACACAGACACACCTGAGTAGAAACATCAGGATCACTTCTTCAGGAGCTACTTTTCCATATCAAGCCCCCCTTTCTGTCTCTGCCTTTGATTGGTTGTGGTCTGATTAAATTAGCCTGATTAATCGGTTCCTCGTTAGATCAGGTATGTTATTTGCAGATGTAGGAGCACTGACACTGTGTTTGTCCATGGGATGCAGATGGTAAAAACAACCGGGGGTCCGACGTTTGGAGCAACGGTCTCTAGTCCTGCTATGACCAGCTCAGCTGTTTCCCTGCTGCAAGACACCCTGAACGAAGAGGAGAAGGGGCTGTGGACGTCTCTGGGTCCCAACTGGACGCTCCATCGGTCAGTGGCAGCAAACACCTCGTTGCTGCATTAAGCTCGGTCAGCTGTGAAATATCCAGTTTAACCTTTTATTATGTTAATTCCTGTAAATCACAAAGCTTTGCTTTTGGTGGGTATTTAAATTGAATTCAACACCTCATGAAGCAATAATTACATTTCTGGCACCTTATATTCATTCTTGCTGCCAGTTTAAAAATAAAGGGACTTTTTTTAGATTTAGTCACCTAAAAGCGCCATATTTCTTAAAGCTTCATGTAAAATTTCAGTAAAGTAACTGTTGGATTTTTTACCACTTTGATGTATGATTCTATTCAAAGTGCTTCTATTTACAATTTCCAAAACCAAAAGAATAATCAGAAGAATAAACTGGACAGACTGGAAGTTATCTTACTAAACACCAGGCTGGTTCAGGCTGAGCTGCTGAAGCACTCCTGGGCCGCGGTGACGACAGCAGGGCGGTAACGTTTTGTTCCCTCCCTCCCTCGCAGCTCTCAGCTCAGAGGACCTGTCGCTTCGTACACCCCTGTGTTCCTGGATGGCTGGAAGCCGGAAGCCATGAGGGCGGACGGGCAGGTTTGGGAGGATCCGGTCGAGTCACAGCACAAACATGAGGCCCACCGGGTAAAACAGGAGGTATGGAATATATTAACTCACCTTTGGTTTCACTGTGTGTGAGGAGAGATGAGTGCTCACAGCATGGGAGTACTGCTTCAAGAACCACTGCAGTCGAGCTGGATCTGTGTCCTTCTAACTACTGTCTGACTCTGACCCTAACCCTGACCTGGACCCGGTTTTAAATATTTATCACCAAGCTTGTAAAATTATTCTTACTCCTTAAATCAGTGGCCTGCAACTCTTCGGTATGGAAGCAAATCGTTACCATATTTCAAATGAAAAAGCATTTTCAGAAATGCTTTTTCATTTTAAGAATGTTTGACTCATAAATGAAATTAGTTATAAATAATCCTATTTGCATTTTAATTTTCTTCTTTAAGACTGCTCATTCTTTCACTTAATTAAAATGAAAAAGAAAAAGACTTTTGAGATTTATTTTTCAAAATATGCCCCAGCAAATAGATACCAAAATTCAATTTGAAATGTAAAATTTGAAAATGAAAAAGCATTTCTGGAAATGCTTTTTCATTTGAAATATGGTAACGATTTGCTTCCATACTTCGGACCCTCCACTGTGGCTCTTGATCACTTTAGCCAAAAGTCCTACAGAACTGAGCAATGTTTTAAAATGTGAAGGTAGTTTAAAACGCTACCTTTAGCAGTTTTTCCCACTTGTTTTCATGCACAGAGAACGACACGAACGGTGTAAGGAATCTTCTTTTTTATGTTGTCTTTTTTGATGATATTTTCTATAACTTTTAAATGTTGTGTTGAAGAAAATGTCAGTCAGTCATTAAACCTAAAAACAAAAGTAACATTTTTTACTTAAAAATCAAAACAAACTTCCTGTAGTTGGAATTATAAACCAGGCTATTTTATTTCATTGAGTCATGTTGATTTTATTTCAGTTGACCTGAAGGTAAAAATGGCTGCTAGGGCTGGAAAGGTTGCTGACCTCTGGCTTAACCTTCACTCTTTCACATGTTGTCACCTTACAAGCAGCAACATAAAGTAGGGCATGCATGTAAAGCAGGAGGAACTGCAGATAACAGAGTGGCATTCAGCTCCTGAGTCAACACGTTTCTATATAGTAACAGCAACAGGTCCTCTGACTTACGGAATGAAAGTCTCTAACAGATTTATTCATCTAGAAAGATTTTAGATTTAATCTATTTTTGACCATTTTTCTTTACAAAACAGCTGAAGCTCAGCCAGATTTGATGGAGAGTATCTGAGAACGGATATGCTCAGGTCTTTTCACAGATTTTTAGTTCTTTACTTTGACTAGGCCATTCTAACACACAAATCTGCTTTAATCTAAGCCATCCATTGTATCTCTGGCTGTATGTTCAGGGTGTTTCTCCTGCTGGAAGGTGAACCTCCACCTCAGTCTCAGGTCTTCTGCTAGCTTCTAACAGGTTTTCTTCCAGGATTTGCCTGGATTTAGCTTCATCCATCTTCACATCAGCTCTAACCAGCTTCCCTGCCTCACAGCATGATGCTGCCACCACCGTGTTTTACCATGGGGATGGTGTGTCCAGCGTTTTGATCAATATCAATTTCCACCTACTTGTGAGTTTTTACATGTAGAAACAGCTTAATCTCCACTGACCAGAGCATCAGCTTCCAGATGTTTGCTGTGTCTCCTACATGGCTGGTGACCATCTGCAGACAGGACTTTGTGTGGCTTTTTTAACAATGATTTTCTTCTTGTCACACTTCCATAAAGGCCAGAAAGTGCAGATGTTCAACAACAAGTATTAATAATAGAATAAAATAAAAATAGGAAATAAAAAATAATAAAAATGACTTATGTACAGTAAAAGGTGGAGGTCATTTGTGCTAATGTGACAATGATTGCAGGTATTTACAAATACAGAGGTTGTTGAACAGAGCTCTGGGATGTTGTTGTAGAACCTAACCTTTAAACTTCTCCAGAACTTCCTCCCTGACCTCCAGTGCTGTGTTCCTTGGTCTCCATGATGCTAGTTGTTCTCTAATGTTCTCTGAAGAACCTCTAAGACCAGAAACAGATCAGCTGCAGCTAAACTCTGATTAAGTTACAAACAGCTGGACTCTGTTTACTAATGAGCTGACTTCTGAAGGTGTTTAGTAGCGCTGGACTTTATTTAGGGGTATCAAATTAAAGTGGGGTTGAATAGGAATGCACAAAGGATTTTGCTCCTCATTTTTAACAAGAATTAAGAAAACAATGTATCGTTTTCCTTTGACTTCACAGTTCTGGACTACTTTGTGTTGGCCTGTCACACAAAATCCCATTAAAAAGACTGAAATTTGTGGTTTTTGTGAAAAGTTGATGGTTCTGAATCATTTTCTCACATTTACCTGCAGCAGCAGCCTCCTCAGCAGCCAGGTCCTCCAGTAATCAACAACAAAGAGTAAGTCATCCTTAATAATCTGATCATGACGCCGCTCTCATGTAGCGGCATGCATGGAAACAACCCTGACATGCTGGTTTGTGTTGTTTTCAGGGTAGGACCTTCAGCTGAGGCTGAGAGACTCTACCTGTGCACCTACGACTTCATCGCCAGGAACAACAGTGAGCTTTCGGTACAGCAGGGAGAGACTCTCGAGGTGAAATTACAAGCAGACAAACATGGCACCCTGCACAAGTATTAGCACCCTGCTAAAGATCCGTAAAATGCCTAAAATATTAATGACGCCACAATTGATCACACCCTTGGACGTGTTTCTGCTTCATCACACCTAAGTTAAATAATTAGGTGGAAGTTGAATGCATGTTGGGAGGTGATCCATTTCATTGGGTTGGACCAGGAACACTAAAAGCTGCAGGACACCAGCCCTTGAAGGCTGCCGTTTCAGTTTAGCTAGCTCCACATGTTTACATTTGTGATGTTAGGATGGAAAACATTTTCCTTACTGGTTGCTATGGAGACATGTTGATCCTATGATGCCATGCTTTGCTGGAGTCCTTTAACTTTAGCTTTAGAGATTTGTCATACTTCTACCTCCTGCACACCATCTGCGGTGGTAAAATAAGTTGAGGTCCTCGCCTGAATCTGTTTGTCACAGTTCTGTTGCTCTCAACTTAGATCAGATAAGTAATTATTCTCTTCCTGACATTAATATCAACATACATCTGTTTTACTTAAATGTCATGTTCTTTTGTCTTTCCCATTTTGAGGCTCAGCATTATATTTAAGCTCCAGGAACTAATGGATTACTGATTAAACCGTTTAATTAACTTCAAGTTTAAACTATTCAGTAATATTTTTTTTATTGTAGTTTTTTGGTTTAGCAAAAAACAATAAATGTTCTAAAAGAAAATATTTTTCTAAAATGTTACTGTGAGATTATGCTGCTGCAATAAGCGTTTTATTACACATCTTTACCAGGGCTGACCACACCTGTGGAGGCTGCTGTAAGGTATACTCCATGTTGGATCTCCTCTTTGTCTATCTGACCATTTCTGTCAATAAACAGGTGATCGAGTCATCCAGGCGCTGGTGGAAGTGTCGTAATCGGTTCAACCAGGTGGGCTTTGTGCCCTCCAACATCCTTGAACCTGTGGACCACATAGACAGCCCTGTGAGCAAACCTCCCAGCGTAAGATTCTCACACAAACAAACTATGCAAGCACACAGGTGAGAGCTCACCTCATCATTTGCCTTCACCTCCTCATTACTCCAGGCTCCAGCCCAGCCTCCCATCACCAAATCTGTCACTCCGGTCCCACCGAGCCCCCCTGCTCTGCACCTCACTTCATCCCACTCTCCCCAGCGTCCTCGAAGCTCACCAACATACAGCCAGCATATCCCAGTTGCAGAGGAAACAGATAAAGGTGAGAAGCTGATTGTGTCTCTCCAGGTGTCGTATTTTAGAGGCTTCGGTCCAGAAATGATTATGCTTTAGTAAATAAAAAGGTTTAAACAAAAGGTTTGGATTGTTTCTTTAGAAACCTGTCATAAAAAACCAAGAAGCAAGTGATTCATAAGATTTTTTTTATGTTTAAAATAACAATAAATCCCCTGCAAAGAAAAATGAGAGACGAAACATTTCTTCAAATTTCTATGCAGGAACCTGACTCTGTGACTTTTACATACTGTGACTGTAGGTGGCGCTGTTTCTTCTGTTAGTTTTACCACAAAACAAACAGGTGATGAACCAGAAAATATAAACATGAATAAAAGTTTGATCAGTTGGTACAGAGTATTTAAAGACATTGGGGTCAAAAACAAGATGACCATATATGGACAATGATGTCACGGGGTGAAGCTGACAAACCTTAGATTTGGAGGCCGTCAACATGAGAGCTTTTCTTTTCTCTTTGCCTGTGATTTTCTTCATTATCTTTTTATTTTTGGTTTCCGTCACTGTTTTCTATGAAGAACCTGAATCCTTCTGAGCCATTTAAGCTTTTTTAATAATTATTTGTATCTGATTCAACATGAAGTCATGTTGGTGAACGACGAGCTTCTCCAGAGGCTGACCAATGGAAAGGCCAACCTGAACAAACCTCTGGTCATCCATCGGTCTGCAGAGACCTCTGTTCCTCTGAACTACCACTCTCCTCCAGAGGAGGTGGTTGAGTGGCTCCGAGGGAAGGGCTTCGGTGAACCGTGAGTGACGTCCACATAAAACCACGTACTCCACACCCTGCACATGCAATCTGTGGGTCTGACCTCTGCTGTCCTTGTGGCAGGACGGTACATTGTTTGAGCGTGCTGACAGGAGCTCAGCTCTTCTCGCTCAACAAGGAGGAGCTGCGAGCTGTGCTTCCAGACGAGGGTGTCAGAGTCTACAGTCAGCTCAGTGTGCAGAAAGCACAGCTAGAGGTAAACGATACACTTCTAATATATTTACTCATTATTTTGATGCAAGGACTAAGGAATTAAACACGTTTGCCATTCTGTTCTCCGTACTGTAGCACTGGGAGTTTTATAGACTAAAATGAGTTAGTCAGGCTATCTGCTCTGGCTGTCAGACTGCAGAACAGTTGCTACCAATGATTCATTTCAGTTTTATGCTCTAACAGACTCACCGTTCTAGATTTTCTCCTCAGCTTTTTTGAGATTATCAAAAGCTGAGTATGAAATATTCAGTCGGGTTTTATTACCTTTTTTCATACAAATCATGAATCAACACCGAGCTGAAGCTGATTCTGCTTTGTGTTTTCAGAGCTTCAAACTTAACATCTGTTATCTGTTTGTGACTACCAACTTCATTTGGAACAAAATTGCTTTGTTTATGCATCCAAACTGATCCAATTTCAAGAACTTTTGTGTTCAGTTTAAAACCCAGATGAAAAGAAAGAATCTAGAGGTCAAATAAAAGCAATAAAATGCTGCATGTGCTTGTTGAACGAATGTCTATTCATCCGATTTTCCACTTTCAAAAATAATCTAATCTTCCAGACTGGAGGAGACCAGCTGCTTGTAGTTTTAAAATATTTTCCGTTAATGACGACAGCGGTGCTCCTTTAGTTTCCACAGAACCACCGGACATTTTTCCGAGCAGCCTGATTCACGAAAAGTGTAGAAGTCCTCTTTCAGCCAGCTGACCTGCAGTGCAACACGTATGGTGCATACGGATAGAGAGGACTCTGGTACCATCCCCAGGATCTCATTAAAAGCACCTTTCATTGTAGGAGCCACCTGAAATTTCTTGGTTCTGAAGATTTTTAAAACCCCGGCACCTGTTGGTACCAGTAACCGAACCACACAAGGTCCAAACTTACTTCATTTCATTAAAGTCTTGGTTGTTCTCCCTGCAGGACGCCAGGAGGGCCACAGAGCTGGAGGCGGTCATGGAGAAGCAGAAGATGAAGGTTGACTTGAAGCTGGAGAGCAGCACGTTGTGAGCTGCACCCAGGAAAGACTCGGGTGGATTTTTCATGGCACTGAACAGCAGACTGTTGAGTAGTTCAATGTATTTAGCAGAGGAATGAAGTGTGACACTGATTGTTGGAAGCATTCAGTGACTTTTCTATGTTCTGAGTGAAATAAATATTTAAGCTCCTTCTGTTTCTCAGTTATCTGGTTAAAAGCAGAAAACAGATGATATTAAATGTTTTATTGTGACTTAAAAGAAAGATTTCAGCCAAACCGACTGAACACATCCATTAAAATTCATTTCATGTGATTCTAGACAAAAGAAACAGGCCAGAACCCAATAAATGACTCCAGTCATACAAGTTTTCTGCCTCGGTTCTGATTCCTAAAGAGCCTCTGCTGAACCGAGCCTTTACAAGCCGACACCAGACACCGCTTTATTTCACCGTTTAATCAAAGGAGAGGGAGAACTTGACGAACAGGAAACTCGTCACCAGAACCAATCAAAACAAGTCTTTACAGAACTGGGCCAAACTCGCAGCTTTTTACCTCAGGGATCATGAAATAAAAACAGTGGAGAAGAATCAATACTAGAGACTTTACAACCTGTTTGGGTCTGAATCAGAAACCTAATCAACTTGGACAGACATTCAATAACAGCATGTTACCACGACACAGCAAAAACAAAGCATGATGGGACGGGGCTCTTCAGACTAGGACATATTTACAGAACTTTTATCAAAAAAACAGTGAAATCAGCTGCAAGATCAGCATGTTTGCTTTTCTCTCTTTTTGACTTATTTTATTACATATCAGCCAACAAATAAGACGTTCACTTCCCTCCACAGCTGATCAACAACCCCAGAAACAGTGTCATGAAACCGATGCTAGAGAAGTGACGTCGTATCACGGTTTAGTCATGAAGGTGGGCTGCGTTACCAAAGAAAGCAGAGATATGAAGACGACGAGAGAAGCTGCAGAAAGGCAACTACTATGTTTAATAAAAACTGAGACTGGTGAAAGACAGGAGGACGAGGCTGTGTCAGGAGATGCTGTTTGGTCTTCAGAAGTCCCCCGTGTCCCTGTCCTCCCCTCGGCGGGAGTCGGACCTGCCGTTCATGCTGTCCCTCTTGTCTCGATCCCGTGACCGATCTCGAGACGAGCGATCGCGGTCCCTGGAGGACCTGCGAGAGAAAAGCCAGTTAGGAACGTAATAATAATAATAAGTGAATATAAATCTGGAAATAAAAGGACTTCTTCACACAGACTGAAGGGTGAAACGCAGCAGAAACCACATATTTAAACACAGCCTTACTGACATTAAATCAGGCTAAAGTGCTCCTGTTTTAGCTCAGATGGGATCAATAACAACAGAAGACGAGAAGATTTATACATTTTTCAATTTTCTTGAAATGTCTCAATGAATTAGATTGAATTATGTTCCCAGACTTAAAGTGGAACATGTAGAACTGACTGGAGATTTGATAAGATTCATTCAATGAATGAAGTTATATAAGGAGGCATAGCCAAGGCCCAGATAGTTTGTCAACGAAGGCGGTCCGTGTTGATGTGTAGAAGGTTTAAATCGGACCCGGTCCATATTTGAGAATAAATCATCAATCTGAGTTGTTTTGACGTTCAGACATTCCAGTGTCCCAGCTGTACCTGAATGCAGCATGAGGAGCTGTTGGGACAATCTCATCATAGTGAGAAGAAAACGGTTGTTATATAGCGTGAGTAAATATCTGGGGAGATCGGGTCTCGGGTCAACAGGTCCAGGGGTGTGATTCTTTGTATTTACTTGTGTCTTGAGCTCTGCTCGTGGCTGTGACGATGCCCCCGGCTGCGGGAGCGGGATCTGCTGCGATGCCGCCTCTTTCTCTCCCTGGAGCGCGAGCGAGAACGGCGCCGGTCCCGTGACGAGGAGCGTGAGCGCCTCCTTCTGCGGTCACGAGAACGGGACCTGCACAAATAAAAAACACCACAAAATGCTTAAAATTCGGATTTTTTAAACAATTATTCTTGCATATAAATGGAAGGAGTTTATTAGCTTACCTTCTATGCTCTCTGCTGCGTGACCTGGTCCTGTGAAATAAACAGATAAATGTTCGATTCTACACTCAACACAGTCACCAAGAACCAGGAAATGGTACCATTTACCTTTTTCGCATCTTTTCCTCTTTCTCTCTCTCCTCTCTCCTCTTTAGGCGCTCCTGGTTCCTCTTCTCCTGCTTCTCAACCACTGTTTTCTGTTCCAGATGAAATACTTTAAAGAGAAAGCCTACTTCATGCATCCAATCTGGTACAATTAGTTTTAATTCAGTCTAAATTAAATACATGAGAGAGAAATGAGAGAACGATTCGCTGCGTACCTTTAGTTGGTCCAGTTTCTCTCTGATTTGGATGAAACCGAGGTGAAGCTTCCCACCAAAATGGTCAGCCAGGCGGCGGTCGTTGTCATGGAGACCCAAGTAGGCGGAGCAAACCTCACAAACGCGGAGTTTCTGTTGCTGAAAGCTGGAGGCTGGCATGGAGTTTCTGTATTCTTCCTGCCAGACAAAAAGGACAGGAAACGTTATTTGACTAAAAGCAGAACTAGAACCCGTTAGGAGCCTCTAAGCTCTCCTTACTCACCTCTGCATCCTTTTTCCTGGTTCGGACTTTCTCCACTTCCTGCAGAACCTTCTGAGCCTCGTCCACATTCCCCTCAGCTCCAAGCTGCTCTGCTTTGGCCAGAAGTTTACCGATTTCCTCATTCAGCTCATGCACCTTCTCAGCCTGAAATGCAGCCATGCACAC
This sequence comes from Girardinichthys multiradiatus, assembly GCF_021462225.1. Lineage (NCBI taxonomy): Eukaryota > Metazoa > Chordata > Actinopteri > Cyprinodontiformes > Goodeidae > Girardinichthys > Girardinichthys multiradiatus. Next base: position 2,054,885 of record NC_061803.1, on the reverse strand, counting down.
ATAGTTTAGGCCAACACCCAGAGGGACAACTGCAATGCTCCTCTCGATGTGTGGCTTACCTTTGCTGCCACCTCTGCACTGATCTCTTCCTGAGTCTCAGCCAGACGCTTCTTAGCCAATTCTGTCCGTCGGTCACAATCAGCAATGAAAGACTCCAGGTGATCCACAGCCTTCAGGAGGAACAATCAAACAATTTAACAGAAACACAAGAGTTACATTTTTCCTTTCAAAGGTTACATGCATTAAAAAGCAGTAACTAGTGGGCAGCAGGCTGCAGTCATTTCCTGAAGGACTTCACTTACATCAAGTTCAAAGAAAAGATCTTTCTCCTTGGAGGCTATTTCATAGTCTGCCCGGAGAGCCAGGTCATGGATCTTTGTGCATTCGCCCAGGTCCATGCGCTATCACAAGAAACAGACATTAGTCAAGATAATTTAACTCAAATGAACATTTTCAGTTCAATTTCCCTGTTGGTCCACAGCAGCCAAACACTTCAGTGTATTTTACTGAGATTTTATACAATAAACACAAAGTAGCTCATTATTCCAAAGTGGAAGTACGTAGAATTTTAAATGATATTCAGGCTCCTTTCCTCCAATTTCCTTTAGAAGATACCCAATTACTGAATCAATAATATCCCAAGCTTTGTGCAGCGAAAAACTACAACTGCAGCAGAACACAACATCCCCACTGAGAAACATGGTGGTGGCAGCATTATGCTGAGGGATGCTTTCCTCAGTGAGGGGAAGATGGATGAAGCTAAATTAAGGACAATCCTGGAAGAAGAAAAGCTGGTACAGATCTACACTAAAAGATTTACAGCTAAAGGTGAAAGAAGTAAATACTGACCTAAATGTAAATACATGCCGCACTTTTCAGCACATTATTTGCAAAAGATGGAGGATCCTGCATCCTTTTCCTTCTACTTCATAACTAAGAACTAAATGGTGTTGTTCATCACATGGAATCAATGCACTGATGTTTGTGGTTGTAGAAAACCGTGATAAAGTTCAGGGGTGTGAATACTTACAGTTCCAGACAGGATGTCATGTGGACAGCAGTTGAGAAGATGACTTTTGCAGACCCGTTCATCGGTGAACTTGACCCTCTGCCGCGTCTCGTCACCTGAAACAGTTCAAGACAACAACAGTGAGGAAAACATCAGATAGTTGACAGCAGGAGCGAAGCATCCAGTGCTTTACTTTACATTTACTGTAACAGCGCTGCTTTTATTTAGCAAATATAGCTGCTCATAACTGAACCTCAAAATTCATGTCCTCCTGAAAATCCATCCTCACATGAAAAATGCATTAAGTGTCCCTTTAAGGGGGAACTGAACTTGTAATGGAGCGCCTGTCACCAGTTTCTACATTAACATTGGACTAACAAACATAGCTAAACATGTACATGTTAACAGCTCTTACCTTACCAAGGCCCCAATAAAAACATGGAAGTCTAAGGGCTCCATGTTATAATGGCCCACAATGCACTGCGGAGCTGCTGGTAGCAGTGCAGTTATATTTATTAATAACTAAAAGGAGAAATTTTGTAGTTTTATTACTTTCCTGAAATTTGACTTGACCAAAACACTGACTATGCACAAAAAGGACAAATAAATGTCACTTTCATAAGAAATTCCCCAGCCAAGCCTTTCATAATTCTAAAAACACCAAAGAAATAAAAAAAAAAAGAACAATCCAAGGGAAAGAAATGCGGTTATACACACTGCGATCTGCACCACATACTGTACCCTTCTGCATCTTCAACATCTCATCTGCAGAATTTTAAACCCGCTGTAGAAAAGTATAAATGGGAACAGTTTTCTTGCCCATACCTGTAGTAAGAAGTTGGGGAGTCATACACAAGTCAGATTGTAAATGATGTGGACTGCTAATAACGTGCCTTCTGAAGATCTGCCGTGTAATGGCTCCTAGAACTCGAAGTCAATTGAGAATTGCTCGTCTGGACACAACGCAGCTAGACGTGTTAGCTTAAGGCGTGTAACACCATTTGTAACTGTAGTGCCACTGAAGAATCATCTCTATGCATGTGTATGCCACTAAAGATTTACTATTTATACGTTAAAAAAAAAAAAAATCTACAATAAACTCCGGAAGGCAAAGAAATTGTTTGGATATTAATCATAACAGCTTTAAAAATTATGTGTGACTCACGGCTCGATGAACATGAGGCTTTTCTGCAACTCCCTTGCAGATTGAAGTAGGCTGGCAATGATACACTGAACCTTAATGAATAAAATAAAGGGGCCACAATTGTTCAGTTTGTATGCAACACATGTATGGGAAGAATTTGATATCAATCTGATCACACATACACCCACAAGCTCACAACACAAAGCCACTCTTACAGCACAGATGGAGCTATGAGCTCTTTAAAGATGATCCACAGGGCTGCACTTCTGTTCAAACTACTTTCTGAATACAAGCCGTGTTTAGAAATGAGAAAACACAAAATTGTAGTAAAGTTGAAAGCAGTTGTACGGTCATGAGAATAAATGATATGATTTTTAAATGATAATTAAAAGGATGTTTTCAGCTTAGTAAAAGGAACTTTTAGCTGAAATTGATTTTATGTACAGTGCCTTTTAAAAGTACAGAAGTTTTTAAAATCTTCACGTTAAAACCACCGATTTTAACCCATGAATCTGCTTTGATCTAAACCATCCCACACTGTCTCAGACTGGATGTTCAGGTTGGATGTTCAGGTTGGATGTTCAGGTTGGATGTTCAGACTGGATGTTCAGGTTGGATGTTCAGACTGTATGTTCAGGTTGGATGTTCAGACTGTATGTTCAGGTTGGATGTTCAGGCTTGATGTTCATGTTGGATGTTCAAACTGTATGTTCAGGTTGGATGTTCAAACTGTATGTTCAGGCTGTATGTTCAGGTTGGATGTTCAGACTGTATGTTCAGGTTGGATGTTCAGGCTTGATGTTCATGTTGGATGTTCAAACTGTATGTTCAGGTTGGATGTTCAGACTGTATGTTCAGGTTGGATGTTCAGACTGTATGTTCAGACTGTATGTTCAGACTGTATGTTCAGACTGTATGTTCAGGTTGGATGTTCAGACTGTATGTTCAGGTTGGATGTTCAGGCTTGATGTTCATGTTGGATGTTCAGACTGTATGTTCAGACTGTATGTTCAGGTTGGATGTTCAGGCTTGATGTTCATGTTGGATGTTCAAACTGTATGTTCAGGTTGGATGTTCAAACTGTATGTTCAGGCTGTATGTTCAGGTTGGATGTTCAGACTGTATGTTCAGGTTGGATGTTCAGGCTTGATGTTCAGGCTGTATGTTCAGGTTGGATGTTCAGACTGTATGTTCAGGTTGGATGTTCAGGCTTGATGTTCAGGCTGTATGTTCAGGTTGGATGTTCAGACTGTATGTTCAGGTTGGATGTTCAGGCTTGATGTTCAGGCTTGATGTTCAGGTTGGATGTTCAGGTTGGATGTTCAGACTGTATGTTCAGGCTGTATGTTCAGGTTGGATGTTCAGGCTGTATGTTCAGACTGTATGTTCAGGCTTGATGTTCAGGTTGGATGTTCAGGTTGGATGTTCAGGTTGGATGTTCAGACTGGATGTTCAGACTGGATGTTCAGACTGGATGTTCAGGCTGTATGTTCAGGCTGGTTCTCCTGCTGGAAGGTGAACCTCCACCTCCATCTCAGGTCTTCTGCAGCCTCTAATATGTTTTCTCCCAGGATTGTCCATCAATTTTTCCGTCACCTTTGACCAGTTCTGGTTCTGCTAAAGAAGAGCATTTCCACAGCATGATGCTTCCACCACCATGTTTTACCACAAGGACAGATTTCTTATTAAAAATAAGAGTTCTGCCGGTACACCAAAGAGTTCCATTCTGGTCGTATCTAACTAGAACACCTTCTGGCACAACTGCTGTCTCCTACATGGATTGGCTGCTTCTCTGAATTTCTTGTGAACAGCAATGTTTTTTGTGATACTTTTTACATGTTTTAGTGGACTGACCAGTGCTCTATGGAATTTCCAAAGCTTGGGAGATGTTTTTAGAACCAAATCCAGCTTTAAACTTTTTCACAAGTTTCCCCCAGATCCTTCATGATGATGTTTGTTCTCCAATGTTCTCTAAAAAAACCTCTGAGGCCAGAAACAGAACAGCTGCATTTAAACTCAGAATAAATTGCAAACCAGTTGACTTTCTTTACTATTTAGTGGATCTCGAGGCTCCTGTTTGCAATAATAATTATCTAGAGGCATCATATTAAAGATGCTAAGATCAAATGTACGCCACACTTTTCAGATTTTTTTAATCTAATTATGACAACTATGCATTATTTGTCTTCCCCTTCACAGTTATGTGTTACTTTGTCTATTACAGGCCAATAAAACATTAAGTTACTTGTGGTTATAATATAAAAAATTTAAACGGTGTGAATACTTTTGCAAGGCACTGTAAACACTTAATCAACTTTTGTTAATGCTAAGTCATTATCAATTATATATAATAGCAAATTAATAAACTACTGACAAAATACAGCAAGAATAAAAGCACGTTGGTTCTACGTTTGATTGAATGAGAATATGAATAAAAACTTTTATTTCCACAGAAACTAAATAAAACACGAGTTTTAAATAAGAAATTAAATCAAACGCGGAGAAGAAACTAAAGAGCTAAATAAGTAACAAAAATATAAATAATAGTTCAGACCAAATGATTTGGTTGTAAGAATAATTCAACGGACAACTTGGACATGGTCCAGCGCTTGGCAGTATGGCGCCTGAAGGTTTCCTAACTTCTCGATTAACGCTCCACGAGCAAGAGCTAACTTAGCCGCCATTCTACGTTGGATAAAATAGGGAAAAATGTTGAATTTAGAACAAACACGGCGAATGGATGCAATAATTGGCTGATTCTGGTCCTTATTTTAAGGTCTGACTGCAGTCTTACTGTGTTATTAAGCAGCCCTCTGTGGTACATCCATTCATGCAGGTCTGTCCATCACTCGACAACACAAGCCAACCTCAGCAGAGCCTCCATCTTGGCTAGCTCATTTAGCTCCTTACAGCTACTCACCATCCCTCGCTGTTCCCATCAGCTGGTCGAGCAGAGCTCTCATTTGAGCCTGGGCAGACATTATCTGAGGAGGTCCCGTCGGCAACCAAACACCTGAAACTCGTCTTCTATTTGTTCACAAGCTTAAATCGTCTTTTTTAACCATCCAACCATCACCGCTGGCTGCTTTTCTCTACGTCGTGAACTGGCCAGTTTCCGTTTAACATTAGGGAAATGACGCGAGAGCTTCGATGGCGCTACGGATCTAAAATCAACCAATCAAACCAGTGCGTGTGGAAATAATGGTTCCCTGAATTCAGACTGTCAGGTTGCAGCCTGTCACACTCTGGTAGGACTTCAAAAAATGCTAAATTTCATCTTAGACCAGATTCTGGAGAAAATAATTGTATTATCCCTGTTTGTTGTTTGTATTTTTTTTAAAGACTGTATAGATATCTTACTTAGTAATGCCTTTCAGACAAAGTAACGGTAATAAATGGACACTGACGTTCTCCTCGCCTGTTTTGCCCAGATCAAGTTTGCTGGTCAAGGCTGCTGCCGACGAAGGAAAGCTAGGCGAAAAGTTGACGTAAGAAAAACTTACTGTTTTATTTACGCTTTTTATTCTTTCACGTTAAATGACGCGTGTTTGTGGCAAAGACAAACATACTACTGCTTTGCGGGTTTATCATTTCCAGAACAACTTGTGTTAGCAAACTACCCTAACCTGTTTTTTAACTTTACTTAGCTAATTTTGATAACGTATATTGTATCTTTTTAGACATTTGAATAACTTCGACCTCAGATCTGTCTACGTCCAGGTGGGAGTTTATTTTCTACCTCATGTTTCCGCTTTAACTGGGAGTAAATAACCCGAGGCCACGGAGTGATCAGCTGGGTGTGTTCTGGCTGAGGATGACAGGTTCTGGTTCGGGTTTGTTTTTGTGCCGAGAGGTTTCTGGAGCCAGTGCTGGCAGGTCTACAAAGGTTGATGCAGCAGAAAGAGCTGGACCGGACCAACGGTGCTGAAATATTCACAGCTCGCTATTTTCCAGATTCTGTCAGAACAAGACGACAAACTTTGGTTTTATTTATTGGGGTTTTTATGTGACAGATCAACACTAAGTAGGTAGTGCAGAGAGGTGACGTGTAATGAAGAGGACACATGATAGTTTTCTCACTTTCTTTTTACAATTATAATCTGTGGTTTGCATTTGGAATCAGACCCGAACAAACATTTCTTTTCCCGACATTCTCTGTAAAGAAGCTCAAACTCAAACTCAGGTTTTCTTCCAGGATTGTCCTGGATTTAGCTTCATCCATCTTCCCATCAACTCTGACCAGCTTCCCTGTCCTAGCTGTAGAAATGAATCTCCACAGCATTGTACTGCCACCACCGTGCTTCACTGTGGGGAGGGTTTATTGAGGGTGATGTGCAGTGTTACTTTTAGGCCGCACAGCTTTTTGAATGTAGGACTAAATGTTCTGTTTTGGTCTCATCTGACCAGAACACCTTTTTCCATGTTTGCTGTGTCTCCTAAATGGCTTGTTGGAAAATGCAAATGGCACTTTAGCTTCTTGTTTTTAAAGCAGATCTGTGGGCCAGTAATGCTGTGAGGGTGGAGCAATGGAGACCACAGACAAAGTTACTGAGGGTTCCCCTCTGAAGTCAGCAGAAGATGGGACAGAAACAGTCACAACACCATCAGCAACAGAACTCAAGAAGAAGAGTTGTAAGGAAGTCTTGGGTTTTTCCAGAATGACCCACTGGAGAACGGCAGTCTTCTTCCTTTCCCTGTTCCTCTGCCTCACTGTAGTGTTTGCCTTCTCCTTCGTCATCCCCTGTCCGGAGAGACCCCAATATAATGTAACCTGGAACAGAGATTTCGCCGAAGCAGGTGAATATCAGGTGCTTTGTCCTTAGCAGCCCTTAGAAGTCCCTCATCGTCTGAGACTAACCACCACCTTCTCATCCTCTCCCACAGCAACATATGACTTCCTTGCTTTTGAGCAAGCAAACAGGGACAAGGTCATGGATGTCCTGTTTGTCATAAAGAGTACAGAAAGTTCTCCAAACAAATCGTGTGCAAACGCAGGTGGAATTACATTGGGTCAGCACTTAATTTGGAGCAAAAATGAGGCTGGTTGTTGAATTCTTTGAGCATGTTTGTTTTCTAGGTTTGCCTTCACCATGTCTGTTCATGTTGGCGCTGGACGGAACCAAAGGAAGGACGCTGTGGGAGAGGCCGCTGGATGCTGAGTTCCACTGGGCCCAGTGTGGCCTGCAGACAGGGACGAGGAGATCCTGGCACTGTCTGTTGTCCCACTCTGACAACCTGACAGCTATTGACAAATACACCGGTCAGTGATTATCATGCAAGCATCGTCCAGCTTTTTACATGTTTGTAGGATTTATTTAAACAGAAAAACATTTGCAGAAAATAGATGCTTTTCTTGCCTGAAGCAGTAAGCAGTGGTTCCCAAACATTTTCCTAAAAACTCCTTTTCCTCCATTGACAAAAAGGACGTTGTAGCTGTAATCGGTCTGTTTTTACTGTGACAATGAGCTCTGCAGGCTTTTAGTGGAGAATGAGAGAACAACCTGAAATCAGCTGGTCTCAGCTCATTGGCAGTCTAACGTTGTTCCCTTCATCCTCCTGCAAACATTTGTCTCTCTCTGACTCAGCCTGAGAACCAGTGAGTTTATCACAGAAATCTCGATTAATTTCATACATTGATGAGAAAAAACTAGCATATTCTCTCATGTCACAAAGTTGTAAATGTTCAGGTAAAAATGATCACCTTCCATGATTCTATAAACTTCAGACTCAATTTCCTGGTCATTTCAGAAATGTTTCTTAAATCTTGATAAAAATCTGCCTGGCGACCCGTCAAGTCCGTTCCCTATAATTTTAAATGATGAACAGATGTTGTAGAAATGCGACTCACTAATGAATTCCTGCACCACCAGCCTGTTGCTGCACACGATACGTTTTACTCTCGTTTATAATGAATGTTTGATGATGCATCTACATGTTGGTCTCTGAGTAAAAAGTGATTTAAATCAGCAAGGAGCAACGTTTTAATAATAAATGTGACTGAAATATTGTTTCATATCACTCCAGTTCTATAAAACTGAGGCCAGTTTAAGTGTAAAAGAAGCATTCGATGTAATTAATTAGTGAGCTATTAGTAGATATCAGGTGCGATATCTGCCTGTTCTCTTCTTTCTTCTCCTCCTCACCTGTGCCTTCCTCACTCTGTGACCTCTAGCATTCTGGGTTATGTCCAACTGGCTAAAAAAATGCAAGTTCACAACACCTGGAATATATGTTGGGGATATATTGTGAGCTCTATAGCGCCCCCCTCAGCTCTGCTAATGTGCGTAATGTGTCATTAAGGTAATTGAATGAAACGTTAAGGGGTCAGGTCCTTATTTAGAGGTTAATAATGACAGATAATTAGTGCAGTCAGAAGCCAGTGTTAAACTGAAGGCTCTCCTCCTGGCTGATGTGTCGGTTCTCAGGTGATGTGGTTTGGCAGCAGCCTCAGCCTACAGGTCTCCGCAGCTCTTTGCCTGTCCTCAGTGTCCCAGATCTGGATGGGGACAAGGTCAGTGATGTGGTGCTGGTGGCGTCAGACGACACGCAGGTAAACCCAAGCGACTGTCTTTCCTTGTTTCTTATTGAACGCTACACCTGCTGCATCCTCTTGGTTCTGAGTGAAATCCATCAGATTTCAGTGTTTTTTGTCCATCTGCAGACTCAGCTGATATTGCTCTCTGGGAAGAAGGGGACTCAGATCGGTTCCACTGTGATTATTGACTCCATCGGCACTAATAATCATCTCCTCCACTACACTAAAGGCGGCTCCTACTATGTGCTGCTACAAAGAGGTTGGTAGAACAAGTCCCCTGAGGCCATGACCACCACCTGCTCCAGGTTTTTAACCAGAGTATGGAGGCCGTTCTGGACTTTAAATAGAAAGTCAAGTTAAGGAGAAGTTTCTGATCTGATATGATGGCATTAATGCCGCACGTTAGAATCACACAAACAGGCAAAATATTAAAGTGGAAACTAAACGGCAGGGAGGCATCCTCTGAATTTAATAAGCATGAGTTCCTTCACTCACAGACTCACGTGTGTGTGGACTGGCTCTCTGGAAGATTGCTGCCAAAGCCAAACTAGAGCCGGTCCCGGGTCTGAACAAGGACAAAGACCTGGAGAACAATGCCAGCAACACAACCGGCCTGGTTCCCATCTACTTGTAAGAAACAGCCTACATGAATCAGTTATGACCCATTAAAATATATATATTATTAATGTTATATTTTGAATTGATTTGCAGGTCTGAGGCAGGAAGTCTGCTCAGAATTAAAGACTCAGATGATTCATCTGACCTTCTGGCTGTTTCTAAAAGAGTGGTGGCCTTAGTTGATGGAAGCACATTGAAGCTAAGGTGGAGATTCAACACCATCGCAATCATTGGGTGAATCATCATTGCTTTCTCCACTTTTTGAAGCTTAGTTAGTAGATTTATCATCTAACCTGGAATATTCTACCTCTGACCTGGCTTTCCTAAAGATTCCACTGAGCAACTTTAAAGTCCTGATTGATGATCATCAGTAACTGATGCATATTTGCAGTTGTACATTAAATCTGAATAACTGGGGCTTTGTCTGCAGTAATGCAGGCGGTGCCTCAGTGTGTTGTGGTGCAGAAAGAGCTGAGCCAAGAAGCAAAACTCGCTGGTTACCGGTTGGTTTCTGTTCCGACCCTCACCTGTGGTCATGAGATGTGGATCATGACCGAAGAACAAGAACCCAGATGCAAACTGAGCTTCCTCAGTAGGGTGGCTGGACTCAGCCTTAGAGATAGGGTGAGGAGCTCCATCTTCCAGGGGGAGCTGAAAGTAGAGATGCTGCTTCTCTGCATCGAAAGGAGTCAGCTGAGGTGGTTCAGACATCTGATCAGGATTCCTCCTGGGTGCCTCTCTCCGAGCATGTCCCACAGGGAGGACACCCCGGCAAGATCCACAACCTATGGAGGGACTATATGTCTCGTCTGGACTGGGAACACCTGGGATCCCCCAGAATGGATGGAGCTGGAGGATGTTGACCTGTTGCCCCAGCAACCGGATGGATGGATGCATGGATGGATGCATGGGAGGGATGGATGCATGGGAGGGATGGATGGAAGAAAGAAAGAAAGAAAGAAAGGAAGGCCTCCTGGAACATTTTCAGGGTAAAACTGAGATAAAATAGAAATAAAAGAAAAATGATACATAAGAATACAATTCATGACACCCTCCACAATTATTGGCACCCCTAACAATTTATTTTTAATAAAATCTGAATAAAACGTTTTTACCATTACTTTTTGAATATCATCAGATGATCTAGTGGTTATCAAAAAAGTTAATGATCCACAAGGTCCTGGTCCTGTGTGGTGAAGATATGACGTTTACACAGAGGCCCATTTCTGTTGGACACTCTTCAAAACAGGAAAGAAAAGAGACCATTTGATTCAAGTTGGGCAGATAATGTGTTGGTTTTCATGAATTAGCAAATGTTGTTCTGGCTGGAAAATATCCACTAGTATTAGAACTGTGACAAACGAGGCTGGAGGAGGACCGGAGTTGGTCCTGCTCACCATGAACAGGATGGTCAGGGAGGTAAAAAAAAATCTTCAAAGCCCACTGTTTGAGAACGGCAGTGAAGAGCAGCACCCAGGGGTCACTGAGTCTCCATAACAACCAATTAGACCCGATCCACGTATCTATGGGATGTTTGGGTGTGATGCCAGTCCCGCCATCACAAATGCTGGTTAAATGCTGCTGTGGCTCCAACTGGAGCAAGTTGCAGACAAGACTTAGATGCAGTCCCTTAAAATCAAGCCTTTTATGTGTATGGTGGAGGACATGTGATGCGGTGGGCTTCCAAAACTCAGTTATAGCCTAAGTCACAAAAATGGGTTGTCATGGCGTCTTCTAAAAGGATAATGATCAGAAACATTTGGTCACATCGACACAGAAATGCTTCACCAGCACCAGGCACAAAGTCAACCTTCTTCCACAATCATCTCAGTCCCCAGAAAACCTGAAGAGAAGAGAGCGTCAGAGGGTCCAGAACCCACCATAAATAACCCAACTATCCGTTATAGAGGTCTTCATGGTTCATATTAAACATGAATGTGACTCTAATGAATAAAACTTTTTTACGTTGTTCCCCTCAGAAAACCCTCCTTCGGTCACTTTAATAAAGATAACATCCTTGATCTTGTGGTTGAGGATGACGTAGGAAACTTCACTAAAAGGGTAAGTCGACCTCCATCCAGTCTTCATCGCCCATGCTGCTCAGTTTGGACCTTACCTCACCCTCTGTGTCTGCAGATAACCATCCTGGACGGGCAGACTGGTGGCTTGCTGTGGGAATCCAACCTTTTGGCGAGCACCAACTCCCCCAGACCTGATGCTATACACACCATCAACTCCTTCTCTGTCTTTATGTTTTGGGGCTTGGTACCGTCAGAGTCCAACTCATCCGTAGGTCCTCTGCTTTCAAGAACAAATGTGTTTTCCTGTGGTCAGACCTGCTCTTCACAGACCTGAATCCTTCTCTTTCTCTTCAGGAACCGTTGACCAGTGAGCAACACTCCTACATGCTGCATCCCAGCTATCCCAACGTTCTCCTGGAATGCACCAACGTCCCAGATCACATCGTAACATTTAAAGGTGAGTCTGATGAAACCATAACATGCATCATACATACCAGACGTCAGGGTGTTTCACAGCTTTTAGGTGACAGACCAACAAAAAGTTCCTCATAACCGTGAAGGGGAAGGAATATTTTACATTGTTTAAATATATTCTTCATAGAAACACTAAATACTGCATGCACCCTGAACACTCTATTCTCACAGTGAAACATGGTGGTGGCAGCATAATGCTGTGGGGATGCTTTTCTTCAGCAGGGACGGTGAAGTTGGTCAGAGTTGATAGGAAGATGAATAGAGATAAAACCACCCTGAACATACAGGCAGATATACAATGGATGGTTTAGATCAAAGCATATTCATGTGTTAGAATGGCCTAGTCAAAGTGCAGACCTAGACCATCCAATCTGACTGAGACTGAGGTATTTTACAAAGAACATCAGCAATGTTAGTCTATAGATGTTAAAATCTGGTGGAGACATTCCTCTAAAGTCCACACTTTTCAGATTTTAATAGTAAAATATTTAGAAAACCAGGAATATTTTTCCTTCCAGTACTTCATGTTGGTCTTCCTCAAAAAATCCTAACAATCCTGACATTTATGTTTGTAACGTGACAAAAATCAAACCTGTCCAGCTGCCTGTGAGCATTTTACCAAACCACTGAATGACCTACTGACCTCAGCCCTTTTCCTGACTGTACTTCTGTTTTCATCTGCTTTAGCCACCCTCATGGAGCTTGGACGCCACGCCGCCTATTTCCTCCTGAAGGGTCCGGAGAAGGAAGGAAGTGAAGGCACTGTGGTCCTCACCAAGCGTAAGCTGAAGCAGGACGTCCCCTCATGCAATTTAATCCGTATCAGCGACGAAGGAGCTCTACACAGCAAAGAAGATCTCCAAGAAGCTTTCAACCGACTCCGCTTCAGCAGCGACTGGTGACAAATCCCCCCCTGCTGTGTGTGGGTTTATTTTCCTGGCTGTAAACGCAAAGCATTTACTTTAGTTACCAGTTTCTAGCTGCTGCCAGACAAAGAAAATCCTTCTTGTTCAAACAACCTTACCTTTACCTGAGCTGAAAAGAGTCTTCCTGAAAGCAGACATTACATTGAGGCCCAGTTTGGTCTAATCAAAGTTTAAAAGGCATCTGTAAAGCTGCTGAAAAATCACGCCTGCCTTTGCTGTAGTTGGTTAGTTAAGCCAGGCCTCCTCATAGAGGCTGGAGGATCATTTGGATCTATGCATCTTTGTGTCATTTTGTTGTTTTATAAAGTAACACCCATAGTGGTGCAGAGGTTAGTTTATCTGGAAACACAGACGCCTTAAGGGAATCATTACAGGGCTGTTAAACATGACTTGATTGGTTCTGAATAAGCAGAAGAGCTGAGGGTTTGTTGGTGCTGCTGCACCAGCAACAGAACCTCCCACTGAATGGTAAACACTAACAAACTGTTGAAGAGTCAGAAAGTCAGATTTGATGAGACATAAATGTTGATTCTTAGCTGAATCCAAGATGCTGGAACTTGTGCTGAGGCTTTAGTCCTGGTTCTGGTGTTAAGGAGATGTTTAGCTAAGATCTCAGCTCAGATGGGATCCAGGACTAAGCCTGATCAAAATCTGTTGCAATATTCTCTATTAAATACACATTAGACTGTAATTCACTACATCTGCTGTAAGGTTTCACCTCCCAGGGATTCACAAGGAGTCTGTAAATTAAAGAAGACATGATTGTACATTTTCTTGCATTAATATATTGAACCTGTGGAGCTTTTATTATTTGATGAAATGTTTGGATTTAAGAATTAGTTTTTTGTCTTAAAGAATTTAGTTTAAAATGTGTATCTGTTGTTTTCTTGTCACTTTAATAGTATTAAATGATCTGACACTAATTGTTTATTATATTGAAGATGTACTTAAGCCCACAATTATTCATACCCCTGGCTGATTTAGATTTCAATTTATTTTTCATTCAACCATACTGTTTGTTTCTGACAGGAAATGAGATGAGCTTCCAGATATCAGGAAAATCTTTATCAGCATTAGAGAAATGTTTCCTTTGGTGTCCTGTTGATTTATCTTTGTGGTTGGTAGGCCTCCTTATCATAACCCTAATCTTCAGCTCCAAGATTTATGTCAGAACCCTGGTCGAGTCGCTCCAAAACATTAGTATTACTTCTAATCCGAAGTAACATGTTGGTCCAATGAAAGACTACCGTACACCTCAGTCTGCCAGGGGTGTGAATACTTTTACGCTAAATCTTGTAAGAATCACCTTTTATAAACGTCATTCTGATTATCGTGAATGAAGGATGTCTCGTTTTTTTTTTCCAACATCTTGGCAAACTAGTAATGAAAAAGTAACATTCGGCTGATACTTTGAGTAGGACGTTTAATTTAACAAAGTCCGTTTTTTGTTTTGTGAAACCAAAATATTTGAATAACTGGACTGTATCCAGTCATGTTCATGGAAAGTTAAGTGGAAGGAAAAAGTGTGGTAGAAAAAACTGCCTAAGCAACAGCATAACTGCAGCCTTTAGGGTAAAGCTAAGCCAATCAAAGAGTTTAGGGCGATTCACAAGGTGTGATGCAGCTGGACTCAGAACATCCAGAACCACCACATACAGGCGGATCCAGGACATTGACTACAACGGTCACGTTCCCTGCGTTCACCCACTCTTGGGTCAGAGACGATGTCAGAAGCATCTTACCTGGACTGGGAAGAACCAGAACTGGACTGTTGTTCAGTGGTCCAAAGTCATCTTTCAGATGATAGTAAAGTTTGCATTTCATTAGGAAATCAAAGTCCCAGAATCTGGAGGAAGAGTGGAGGCCCAGAATCTACGTTGATTGAAGTCCAGTGTGAAGCTTCCATAGTCAGCGATGGTGTGAGGTGCCATGTCATCTGCTGGTTCTGGTCCATTGGATCAACTCAGCCATCTAACAGGACATTTCAGAGCCCTATGTGCTTCCTTCTGCTGACAAGCTTTAAGAAGATGCAGATTTCATTTTGCAGCAGTACTTGGTACTGGCCTACATTGCCAAAGGTACCAAAGGCTGCTTTATTACCATAGTTACACCAGCAAACTGGCCTGACCAGAACCTCTTAAAGAATCTATGGAGTATTGTCAAGAGGAAGATGAAGGAGACCAGAACAAACAATGTAGATGACCTGAAGGCTGCCATCAAAGCAACCTGGACTTCCATTACACCTCATCAGAACCACACGCTGCATTGATGCAGTAATCCGTTCAAAAGGAGCCCAGACTGTGTACTGAGAGTGGATACTGTACAATACATAATCTATTTAATGTTGTTTTCTATGATTTTTATATTTTTTAATATTTGAGTTTTTTGCTTTTTAATTATATGTACTATTGCCAATGTTTTTAGTCTTTGTAAAGCACTGATAATTATTATTTTACAGCTCAGTAGGACCGCATTTCTGTAGTAAAAATCTATTTTTACTAATTTGTATCGATGCTTTGCCTTTTTCCACCTTCTTGTTTATATCGGAACACAAAGCAGCTGCAGCGTTTGGATTTTCTGCCAGACACAGATGTCCGGTTCTGGATGTTAGTGGGAAACACGGAGCTCCGTTCAGGAAATTCCCAGACAAATTATCCCACCAGACGCAACAATTGGAGAAGAAAACGTCCACAGGAAACACTAGATAAGACAAGACGGGAGGCTAGATGAGTGATTTCTGTTTGTTTGTATAATACTGAAGAATTATTGGATGTTTTCCTTTTTCATTTTGTGTTTTGTCATTTTCAGATGTTTTCTATATTGACCTACGTTTAGTTTTTGATAAAGATTGTTGTTTAAAAACAAAAGGAATGTAAAGGAGGCGCTAAACAGCTTTGAAAAGAAAAAACAGCTCTGCTACCAGGTGGGAAAAGGTCATACGCCAAACTGAACCTCCCCTCTCCTACCTGCATAGATATATAAAACCTAGATAAACTTCTTTGAGAGTCATTAATGTCATCTTGCCTAATGACTGTAACCTATTTTCACCTCTCACCCATTGATCTTTGGAGTCTCCAATAATAAAAAAGGATTTTCTAATATATATATATATTTATATATATATACACATTATTTGGTATTAGCTCAGCTTCAGTACTAAAAATAAGTAAAACTATGTACCTGTATGGCAGCTTTATAATGTAATATAACAGGCTAGTTAATCATTGATCAAGAAGACATAGTCTCCTTATCTGAACACCCTCTGTGTGTGTGTGTGTTCCTGTCTTGGCATCACAGTGAGAACCATTTTCCCGATTTCACCATTAAATTGAGGACCATTTGTACCAAAGTGAGGACATTTTGCTGGTCCTCACGACCTATTTTTCTAACGGTTAGGTTTAGGACTAAGGTGTGAATTGACTTTAAGTTCAGGTTAGGGTTAGGCATGCACTGGTAATGGTTAGGTTTAGGGTTATTGTCGGGGTTAGGGCATAGAAAGGGTTGAAAATGACTGAAAATCAAAGGAAGTCAACACATGGTCCTCACTACATATAGCAAAACAAGAGTGTGTGTGTGTGTATAGATATCTGTATCTATATAGATAGATCTCTCTCCCTCTCTCTATGTATATATAAAAAGTTCATTTTTTTTTGGACCACTTGGCATCTAGATTATGATCCATCTAGAGATGGCGCATGCGCAGCCATCAAGGAAAGGGGTGTGCCGCCACGCGGAGGCTGACGTAGAGACTCGGCGCGCAGGAGTGATGTGACTCTCACCATAGTGAGAACAGACAGCCCAGACCCGCTACGTTCAGAACCAGAGGTTTATCTCTAGTGTTGACCCATCCAGAAACTTCAGTATGAAGATGATCCCGGCAGTCGGCTCAGTCCACCAAGCGCCGACCTTACAGCGGCAGTTTCACGCCCCCGCAATAAGTCTCACACAGATCCTATATAACGGCGAACTTCCTCCTTCGAGCACAATGAGGCTTTTTCTTCAGCCGGGTGTCGTAAGGAGAAACGTGTTTTTACGTAAAATACGCAAAGATCTCTGTTAATAATTGACAGTTACTGTGGGAGAAAGTACTTCCGCATTTAAACCATTTGATTTGTGTAAAAACATCAAACAAATAAAAACCTCCTGCTACTCCTGAGGAGGTTTAAAGTCTTCCAGGTTCCCCTTCAGTTCTCACACCTGAAAACAGGAAGTCTACACCTCCCCAGGACGCAGCTCGTCATTCATTTCAATGTGACCCGCGCTGTCCGCCATATCTTCACAATAGGACTGCACGGATACATTTCTCCGAACCGGAGCGCACGCGCCCCGAACCGCGCCGCTGTGAGGAAGAAACCGTTTGAGCTCGCGCCGCATCAGAAAGGTAACCGTCACCTCCATGGCGTCTCTGAACGTTTCTGCCAAGCAGACGTTTTATAGCCGCCGGTGTTTGGCTCCCAGTCTGTTTGTTTGCTAGTTTAAACGCGATTTTAATGAACGCTAATCTCGGGAGAAAACACGTCGACGAACCGAACCTGTTCGGAAAAGAAACTACCTTTTAAAGGAGAGGAAATGCGTCCTGAAAGAGCAGGACAATAACGGGGTTTGACTCATTTTAGGGTAAATAATCCGACTCGGTTCGGATTGTTGTCTCTTTGCTTTGAAGGAGGTATCGGAGGACAGCGCCACATATGTATGCAAAGGTCCAGGTGCCGCATTTGACATCACGAACATTAATCCCCTGCATTGCCAGAACCGGGTTTTCAGAAACGAAACCGAATCTATTCGCTGCGTTTATAATCCACAAATGAAGTTGCTTTCTGGCCCGGTTCTGTTGGCTACGTCACTGCTGGTGGCCGCATGAAGGTAAAGTTGTGGCGAGTCAGAATTCATTGATATCAGCTGTTTTATTGACAGATTGTGAACATGGCGGAGGATATTAAGGCCAAACTTGAGCAATACCGCACCGCTCCCTTTGACGCCCGATTCCCGAACCAGAACCAGACAAGGAACTGCTGGTCCAACTATCTTGGTAAGGATACACCTCAAGGTCAAAGCACAATGCTGTTGTTAGGCACGTATGCAGGTCATTGGCCTATTTTACCTGAAAAAGGCACAATGTCAGCATTAAAGTTGGTCTAATTCCTCCCAGGATGAATAAAATGGTTAAAATCTGCTGATTTCTCTGGTTTTAGATTATCACCGCTGTCAGAAAGCTCTGGATGCTAAAGGAATAGATACCACCCCCTGTGAGTGGTACCGGAGGGTCTACAAGTCCCTGTGCCCCATGGCTTGGGTAAATACTTTCAATACTGTCACTGCTTTTTTTAACACAAACATTTTATATTCATGTTCTCATGGAAAAGTGATAGCTAAGAACCTAAAGGAATACAGTCCAGTTGAAGATCCACAGGCCTGCATGTTGCAGACATATCCCAGCTCCAGCCCACCTGCTTTAATTACCTAGAAGCATCCAGGTGTGGTGAATAGTATCAAAGTATACTTAGGATTCGGAGAGTTACAATTTAAAACCACTTAAGTTTTCTGTCATGGCTTCTCTGTGGTTAAAGTTCTGAGATGCTGGAGAAAATACTGGTATTTTCCCTGACTACTTGTTACTGCACACTGCTGGTCAGCTGGCTGATTCACACATGAGGACCTCATACCAGCCTATTCAGCCAAGCTGCTGAAAAGGTGTTTGCTTCTGTCAGCAAGCAAATCATCAATATGAAAATAAAACATGCCATAAGATGCTTTTACACGATATGCAGGTAAATATGTTATACTTTCAAATTCTTCTCCTCTGAACTTTGACCCTTTAGGTGGAGAAATGGGACGGGCAGAGAGACGATGGGACCTTTCCAGGAAAGATCTGAGGCGGTTTGCCTGCAAAGAAGTAATGTTGTCAGCAGCTAAAAGTTTGGAAAAGCGATGCCTTGTTGTTGCTTTTTCACCACTCACTCTCTGTCTGACGGGGGGAAATGAAAATGGTCATTCCTTACAAAAAACCATTAAATATTCTGCAAAATCTGCATTAAAATGTCTCAGGATATGTTCATGTGTCTGTTGTTTATTTCGCATTTTCTCAAGGAACGCTCTTCCTTCCCCCCTTAATAACAAGTGCACTCTGTCTGCTTGGTCGAACCAGAGGTTCTGGAGTCGGATGTGGTTCTTTGGACTTTTTAGAACCAACTAATTGTTTTAAACATGGCTATATTACAAATGCAGGTTCTGGAAGTTGCTCAGTTTTTTTAGTAGATTAATTGCATTGAATTTCCACGACAGACATTAAAAATAGCAGTAATGTTTTTTAGATCTGTTTTTCTATTTAAAACATTTTCCTCAAATATCAAAATCCCACAGAAGAAAATGTATCCATCCTGTTTTGTTTTATATTAACAGCAGATATTCATCAGGAGTTCTTAACGAGTTTTATTTAATTGGACTGAAGGTGAAAATGACTCTTTGGATGACATACGTGTTGTGAACACGTATGTCGCCTGTATTTTATTTTAAAACTACATTAAACTATATAACTCATAAGCAAAGATTAATGATTTTAAAATTTTAATCATTTAAATAAACCTACACCGAATACACAAAGATTAAAAAAATAAATATAAAAAAAAACTAAAAGTCAAATGTACAACAATGCCCATAACCCAGTAGATATACAGAGGAAAGATTACTGTTGATGGTGGACATTTAAAAATGACATAAAACTGCATTTTATGTACAATCACCTGCAGAAGATTCTTTCTAATCCACACCGGGTCAAAGGGATTCATACCACTATGCTAATATTTGGATGAATGCAGCTTAAAAAGCTGCAGGGAAACCAGGAAGCTTCTGGTATGATTCTGTCTGGATATTGGACCCATCAGAACTGGCTGTGTTAACTGAAGTAGGTTGGCTTACTCTCACACTCCTGGCTTTTCAGAACAGTCCAGAAATGTCCAGTAGAATTTAGGTTTGGTGTCATGCCAGATGCCCAATGTTCATTTCAGATCCAATGCGGATGCTTTTTCTTTGAACAAATACCACTGACCCTCAGTATGATGCTACCACTACCATACTTGACAGTTGGTACAGTGTTCTGAAGTCTGAAAGCCTCCCTTTGACTCATCCAGATATACGTTGTGTCATTATGGTCAAATATATCAAACTTTGTCATTATCTCCAGAAACATCTGGCTAGTCCAGGTGGCAGCAGCAGGTTTCAGTCGAGCTTAATTTTTCTTGGTTTTCTTTCTTCTGAGGATATCAGTTTGGGTTCGATGGTTGAAGCAGAACAGTTCAGTATTTTTCATGGTTGACCATAAAACAGTTTAAATGAGACAGCTTCACATTTCAGACACTTCTCTCTTAAGTCATTCCCTTCTGAAACTAGGCTGATGTTCCACCACCTTCCAGTTAATCAGAAGACTTGAGCCTAAGTGGTTCCTGGTCACTGTATCTAGATTACTTATCTCCAACAGGACAATGATCCCAAACACACAGCTGCAGGACAACATTATGCTTCTGGAAGGAGCCTGATATCAACCACTAAATATGCTTTAAAGTCACAAGACCAACATGTTCCACCATTTCAGATGAGAAGAGTCCTCAAATATCCTACCAGGATTAAGCCAGAAGGTTGTTGGTGTGTGTGGGAGGTGTATGTATATATTTCCTCGTGCAACTAATTCCTGTTTTTAAGATCAGCTGAAGTTGTGTTTTAGTATCAGTCCAGCTGAAGATGACATTCCTGCCTATGATGAGTATGCAGTATGTAAACTTCTGACACGGTATCCAGCAGGGCTCCATAAGGCAGTTAAAGCTCCTCCAATCACGTTTCAGGAGGATTCTGGCATGCAGCAGGTTAATGACAGAGATAAAACTATCTGGCAGGTGTTCTAGTGATGGTGAAGCCATATTTATTATGCTTTTAACAACGTACTTTTCAATCTGAGGTAATTCGATAGTATTTGCATATAAGGTTAGTTATTGTTTAGAGAAACATAACAGAAAAATGTTTAAGCTGCACAAAATCCTCATATAGCCACTGTTGGTAAGGCTACTTGTAATTAAGCTTTGTCTGTTGCTAAATGGAAAAAAACTGCACTTTGCATAATTTCAGCTTTATTTTTTTAAATATTTAAATGTAGAAGGTTTTAAATGGTTATATAAGCCACTGTTATAAATCTTATAAAGGTAAAAACCTTTCTGGACCCATTTTCTGCCCATGCTGTTTAGAAACTAGTGTCTGCATAGCATTATAAGTGGTTGGTGCATTGATGTTCCCATATCCATCGGTCTATCAGCTAATCATTTGGCTCATCAATAGATAAAGTGTGTAAACGCAGGAGCAGCCATCCTGATGTAGGTGCAGTCATGTGGCATTTATCGTAGTTCTGGTTTATTTACATCAGGCTAAGCAGCACAAGTCCAGAGTAGCAGCTGCAGATGTTTAGTAGGCACGTTATTTCTGATATCAGGCTGACAGAAACGCAGCCTCACAGACGTCGCCTGTAGGAGGGACAACATGTGGTTACATGTGTCTGTCATGCTTCTGAGGGTGCGTGTTTTCACGGAGAAGCACGGAGGAGAAATCCAACCATAAAGTGGATAAATCCAACATCGGAGCTTCATCCCTTTTTCAGCTTTTCAAAAGTTGCTCACCAGACTTTGGAGGAACGTGGAAATCTTTGAGTCGTCTGCTTGGTGTGTAAAATAAATGAATAAATCCATGTTTCTTGTCAGTATCTCCTCTTTCCATGTTTGCCACCATCAGTCATGCAGGTTTTCGGACGAAGAGCTAAAAGGAAGAATAAAGAGGCATCAGAATAAAATGAGTTTTTGGGACAAATCTTCTAAAACTATTAATTGGTGAGTTTTTCTGAATCACCTGGATCTGCTGTCTGCTTCTTCTTGTTGTGATGAACTATCTGATTCTCATTGGTCATCTTCACATCCTGGTCCTCCACATAGTTGCTGCAACACAGCCACACATTTATTTAGTAGTGACTTAAACAGCCTTAAAGGATCAATGAGGTGGAGAACAGTAGTAGAGGTGAGACAGAAATCACCCGTCTAACACCAGGTAAGGAAGGAGTGGGGTGGACACTGGAGGAATCTTCAGTACACGGACTGACCACTGGGGGGAGCTGACACAAAGTGTTCGGTGCTTTAATACTTACTGTTTGTTGTGTCTGCCGCCTCGGGGGCTGAAGT
This sequence comes from Girardinichthys multiradiatus, assembly GCF_021462225.1. Classification (NCBI taxonomy): domain Eukaryota; kingdom Metazoa; phylum Chordata; class Actinopteri; order Cyprinodontiformes; family Goodeidae; genus Girardinichthys; species Girardinichthys multiradiatus. The sequence continues at coordinate 2,032,949 of NC_061803.1, read as the reverse complement.
GGAGAGGAATCATTTAAACAACTGAGTTATTAATAGTTTTTATAATTATTAATTATTTGACTGCCAGTGATTTATCTAAAACTCCTTTCTTGGTGTGGAATGGAGGATTTGTGTTGAAAATCTAACTTAGGACTGTTACTAAGAGGTTCCCAGGGTGCACCCTGCCTCTTGTCCCACCAGATGATGGATGGATGGACTGAGACAAGTCTGAGTGATAAACAGGTATCTCCAGCATAAAGTAGATGAACATTAATAAACCTTCACTAACAGTTATAGACTGCACCAAATGGATCATGATAGAAAACTACAGGTTCTGTTCAACCAGCGCTTCTTTAATGCATTGATTATTATTTGTCAAGGCTGGGATGGAACTGAAGGCATGAATACCTGCAGGATCAGGTCCATCACAGAGGGGCTGGGTGGCAGGATTCAGTTAAATAGTTTATAATTTAAACTATAAAAAAGGCACATGTCAAACATTTCTTTATCGTACACATGTTGACGATGTTGTGTTGAATCTGAGCCACAATAATGATGGATGATGTATTTGCTTGAAAACGTCTATCCCTGATAGACTAAAAACTTTAATCACTCCTAAAAACAACATCAGACACTTCCTGTAACCATCAACCTGCTCCAGCATGTTTCTAGCTTTGTTGGTTTCCTGATCCCCAACTTTTAAACACAGTCCAGATATTTACAGTGGAGTTGAGATCAGAACACTAAAGTTTTTCAAAGTTTCAACCATTTAAGCCAAACTGACACCCCCTGATTAAAGGAATATTAAAGAAGAACCCAGGAACCACCAAGGCCCAGGCCCATCATAGACTGGAAGATGCTGAGTGTGGCTGTTCACAGTGGAGTTTAACATCGACTGAGAAGGTGCCAACCAACAAATATTGACACCTTCCAGCTCGACCAGCCAGATATTTTCTGGAGGAAAGTTTGAGCTATTTGACTTTAAAAACAAGAAGGAGTCTAGAAGTTGCTTTCAAAGCAAAGAACACTATACACACTGTCAAGCATGGTGGAGGCTGCATCATTCTGCGGGGCTGCTGGTTCACAAAAGTAAGCTTATTGCTATATTAGTGGGGGGTGTATGTATATATTTGAGCTTGTACGTGTATGGTTTTAAAAGTTATTGAAGTTGTTTGTTGTGATCTGTGGTTGACCTCCATGTTGAAGCAGCTGAGCTACCTGATGACGGTGCTCCTCTCACGGTGCGTGATGTAAACATCCTCTGTGAACAGGACGGTGTGGTACGGTACCACCAGGTCACAGGTCGGCAGAATGCCTCTCGCAGTGTGGCTCACACAGTCCAAGATGCCGTTATAAACCAGGAGGTCGTCCACCAGCAGCTGCACACACACACACACACAGCTTTAAGTCAACACAGCTATAGTCTAAACACCAAATAAAACCCAACAGAACATTAGAAACTTCTAACCCCGAACTCTTTCACTCCTCTCTGAGGAGTCTTTGAGTAGTTCCACAGCTTGATCATGGACACGGTCACCGGCTGATCGAAGATGGCGTACACTCGGTTCACCTGAGTGGAAAATGACAGATCCATTCTCAGCCTAACTGCTTCCTGGGTCCAAATAAGTTTACTCGTCAAAGCACTCCCTCACCGTTCCTGGTAGAACCGGGGCCAGCCACATGTGTCTACCATCGTGTGTGTTGTTAACGCCGTCTATTAACTTATCGGGAGTCCGAACATCACCGCTCACGTTGTCCAAAATGTTCACGCTGTCTGGAAAAGCTGCGATGTCTGATGATCACACCAAGTTAGGGATCAATGAGATCCAGATGGAGCCAAACTGATCCTGTTTCACCAACTGTTACTAAACTATCACCAACTTTTTTATTTAATATCATTTCTGTTACAAAAGAAAACCAAACTGGACTGGACCGAGTGGTATCAGAGAAAATCCCACGGCATGCCACACTTTTCAGAACTGTTTTGTGTAACTAAATTAAGCTCTCTTTTTGTTGGTCTGTCCATTCAGGTGGTTGGACAACATCAGTGGAAAGGATACTGTTGTCAGTGAGATGGATCTTCTGGTGGTTCTGGTTGTAAAACTCCAGGCCGTTCAGACCAATGTAGTACGGGTCTCCCCAGGTTGTCAACAGCTGCAGCTGAAAAATGACTGGCAGATGAAGGTCAAAGAAGATGCAACACAATGTTGTGCGACTGGTACCAGAACCTGGTAAAGCAGCAGGAAGAAGCCTTTGAATACATATGAACAGTACTGAGCTGTGGTGAAGGTTGCTGACGATCCAAAGTCACACATCTGCTTCAGTAATAATCCAGTCATTCAATGTTTCCACCTGGTTGAAGTTCTGCTGGTTCTACGCCTACATTGGTGCACAATTAAACATGCAGACACGTCATCAGCTGTTGGTACTGACTGAATGGCTTCATTGCACTTACTGAGTGTTGATTCGTTTAAAGTCTAGTGGGTCCAATTACAGTAAAAGCCTCGCTGCTTCCAGATAGTTTCCTTTTAGCAACCAGAGATCTTCTCAAAGATCACAGGAGGAGATTCAACAACTATCTTAGGTTTTTGATTTTCTAATCAATATAAACATCAATTACAGAACATTTTAGAACCTGCTTTAAACTATTTATCTGACTAGAGATTAAACAATGTTTTATCTTCTGCTTTTTAGGTTCACTGTTAATCTGAGCCAAATAGGCTTTACCATCTGTTCTCCATCTGACATCCAGCTCAGAACCAGAAGGACCCGAGTCCAACACAGAGCAGACGTCTCAACATTCACACACCAGGTATCCAGGTATGGATAAGCATAGAAAAATGTGTCTGTTTCCACTTTATAAAAGACTATCTGGATTTTTTTGTTTTTATTTTATGTCTGATTTTCCTTGAATTGAACATTTTGGTTTTTGAGTAACTTCCTAGGAAAAAACCGCTCATCCAAATTTTATTGCTAGAGAAAAAATAAGAAAAAAAGGGAAAACCTTTTACTGCTACATCTGGGTTTGGAACTAATTTATATTGTGGTTTTAAACTGAATTGGTGGTTCTTAAAATGAGTCTGGGGCAAACAAAGCACTGAAACCACCAGAATAAAGTTTTCAAACCCCACATACGGCCGATTTAGTTCAGTCCTGGTTTGTCAAGTTGAAGTGTTGATAGATTTTAAAATCCAGCGGATCTAAAGACTAAATGACCAGTTAAAACGCTACACACCCGAGTGCTCCCAGTTCTCACTACAACACTCTGCGGTGTGGAAGTTGTCACTGAATGAAGAAGGCTCAAAGTGAACAATTTTCAGTATCAGTGAGGTGTTTAAATGAAGCCAGAGGCAGACATGCAAGAAGCTAATTAAAAAGTAAAACTGTGTGTGAGAGAGAAAAACCTTTCAAGGAGATACCAGGAAGACTGAATGAAATAACGCAAAGTTGATCTGTTTTACGGAGTCTTCCCCTCTGTGTCATTAAACATGCTGTTTTTGGGAAATGATGGCCGTCAACTGGAAATCTCAGTGATAAGGTAGGGATCTACGTTTTCTATGGAACACACCCTGAGCCTCTTGCTTTTGTAGCGCTAGCCACACAAACCGAATAACTAACAGAAGACCCTAAAAACAGTTTAAAATGTGAAGATGGTTCTCATTAAATCTGCGCTTTAAAATATGAGTAAAATCCTGTTGTACTGCATCCTGACATCACCTCTGCTGCGGATATTAATAACGACCGCTCATTGTGACTGTTTTCTCAGGTCTTATACATCAGCAGGTCAGAGCCTGAGCCTGTTGTTGGACCAAGTGAAAGTTGGTTGTGATGGAAAGAACTTCATGCTGTCTGAACAAAAATAGACCTGAAGGATACACCCACAAGGCATGATGGGAGCTTCGTAGTCCATGCTAGCCTGCTCTTGCCTCTTAGAACGTCCTCTAAAAATGAACAAAAACTGGAAATTAGTTGATGACATGTTTGTCTTTCTCACATGAAGGAGCAGGAATTGTAATTGGGCTTAGTACCTCTGAGAGTTTTCATTGCTCCAGTTATCAATGGGAGGCTGCAGGTAGTCCACAAAGAGGATCTCCTGGGCAAAGTCAAAGTGACAGTTGCCAGGTCCTTTCCGGACCAGGAAACCCTCCATCGGGGAGATGGCAACATCATCCAGGTACAAACGAAGAACTTTCAGCTAAAGCAAATCATTGGAAACATTGTTTTATTTATCAGAGAGGAAACTGATGAAGTTTAAAGGCTCCTGGTGTCTAGAAGTTCAGGTCTAGTATAAAAAGCATCTCACCCCTCTGTAGGAGTCCTCAGGCGACTTGTTGTAGTTCCAGACACGGAGACCAGCGATGGTTTGGACCTTGCTGAAGGTAATGTTCAAAATGTGTGGTTCTCCATAGGAGAAAGGTATGAGCCACATGTGGCAGTCATCTGTGGTGATGTTCTGGCCATCGATGAGCCTGGACAACGAAGATACAGAACGAAGACTGGACCCGAGCAGAACTGAGATCTGACCTTGTGACTTTAGGTTCTGATTGTGATATTATTGGACTCACAGTTACAGTTCCTGGCAGACTTACTTATCAAGCGTGCGCGAGTCACTTCCGTACTCCGGCAGGTCATTGAGGTCTCTTGGTGATGCCACCATCATAGAGAGGTCCAGAGGTAAGCTCTCACCGTCCTTCCCCACCACCTCCAGGCCCGTCAGGCCCATATAATGGGAGTCACCCCAAGTCATCATCATCTCCAGTCTAAGGCCTGAATGAACAGGAGGAAAAACATCACATCAGCATGAATGCAGCGTTAGTTTTCACTCCGAGTTTAACAGTCAGTTTTAGACACAGGACTTTGTGTCAGTATCAGAGTACAGGACGCAGAAAACAAACGCCACTCTTTTCAGATGTTATTCATAAAACATTATTTTAGACCATGTCTACTTTTATTCAAAACTATGTAATTGTTGTGTTCTTCTGTCACATGATATTCCAATAAAATACACTAAGTTGGCGACATAATAATGAGAAAATGTGAAAAAGAAGCAGGATTTGATCAGACTCACACTTTCCAGCGTAGATGCCAGGAATATGCTGCATATTTTCCTCTGACTGGTTTCCAGTAGTGTTGAGCTGAAGTTTCAACTAATAAAACATACAAACACTTTAATTAAAACAAGTTAATTATAAAGAAAAAAAAACATCTATACCTTTACTGATGAAATTTGGACTTACAGTGAGGTCTTCCTCTCTGAACCCAGCCTGTGTGAAAGGTCTTTCTTCACCCTCTCCATCAGCGGTGCGTGGTCTCTGCAGCTCTTCTTCATACACTAACCTCTCAGGACCTTCGTCTTCACCGAGGAACGTCTCATCGTACCGAGACATGGCCTCCAGGATATCGTCATCAGTGGTGAACAGGATCGTGTCACCGAACTGGTCTAATCCTGAAACAACAACGGCGTGAGGAGGAAACTGACACATTTCTAAGGAAGCAAGGAAGGAAGGAAGACTGTGTAGGAACCCAGAAAGTGGAGGAGAAGAGGATAACATTGTGATTTTGCTCTGTCACATACCTCCAGATAAAGTTCCAGACGCTTTGGCAATTTCTCCCCTGAAGATACACCTTCCGTCCAGAAGCATCTCCACCTCTTTCACACCACGGAATGAGTGGATGCGCGACTTGTTGTAGTTCCACACTCGGATCATGGCGATTTGATAGGAAGCCGCGAAGTTCAGGAAGATAGTATGGCTCCGACCAGGGGTGAACGGCGCCAGCCACAGATGCATGTCGTCCTGAGTGCGATTGATGCCGTCAATCAGGTTGGTGACCACACGCGGATCTTTGCCATACGCCGGGAGAATGTTGATGTTTGGAGGGTCAGCTCGGATATGGACCGGCTGCACAGGTTCTCCGCTGGAGCTGAACACCTCCAGGCCATTGAGACCCACGTAGTGGCGGTCTCCCCATGTGGACAGAATGTTTATAACCAGTCTTTGGCCCTGCGGCAGTACCGGGATCTCAAACTCATCCTCTCGCTCCAAGGAAGGATCATCATCTGAGCCTTCACTCAGCAGCCCCTGAGTGTTTAAAGAGGACAGAGGGGTTCTGGGAGTTGTGGAGGGGTTTACTGGAACTATAGGGGGGCCGCGACCCTGGCGCTGAAGAAACTCGTCAAATATGTCCCCCTCGAAATCCATGTTGGAGATGCGACCGCGCTGACATTGATTGAACTTCGTTAGTGAGTCCCAGGACTCCATGAGAGTGTCATCCTGCTGGCTGTGAATCTGGACCCGAGAGCTGCTGTGGCTCCTGGTACCGCAGACCAAAGACAGCGGCTCGTCTGCAGACAATACAAAGAGTAGAGTCTGAGGTGTAAATAAACGTGTTTAAACTATCCTGTCGTGTATCACCAAACTTGTTAACAGGCCCACCTTATTAACAGATCTTAGCAGGAGGACACACACTAAAATAACCACATGACCTCAAATGCATGATGGTTACGGGCATCAAGGAAAACGTTAGTGTTTCAAAATGTTCACATTTTCCATCGCACTGCTCCCACGGTTTAAAGTTATTTTACTGGGATGCAAGAGAAAGTGTTGGGAGCGACCCATGCCCCCTAAACCATAGGTGGCTGTGCACTGCTGGTCAGTTGGCTTGTGTGGAAACAAAAAAAAAGCACCATCTATCACTTTTATTAAGATAACAAAAGTTTGTGTAACTTGTGCTGCTTTACTATTGTAATATTGATTATTAATATTCTGCACAATACACAATTAAAATCTGGGTCTTAATTTAGTGGAAGTTTATTTTAGATTTGTGCTTCAAGTCTGTGCATCAAATTCAAAATAAGAAAAATTATTTCAGTGGGTAACGTGACTATAATGTTATATGTTTTAGCAAAAGTAGGAATAATCTTTGCTTTCATTTAGCATTTTTCTGTAAATAATGTGAAACAGTGGTATTTCTACAGGTTATAATAACCTCATACTGAGCCCTGCCTACATCCAAGTACAGAGGTCAGCATCTTCTCACCTGAACCAGCCCATATCTACAGTCAGAGGCATATCTACAAAAGTTAAAACAACTGGAACCCTGATCATGAAGGAGTGGACCAGGACCCAGATGTATCATGAAGATGGATGGAAAGGGAGGTAAAAATTAATCAATCTCCAGAGGTTACCGTTAGACAACTGTCAGCAGCCTTTGGGTAATAAGACAACAGAGGAAAAACCCTTTCCTACCAGGAGCTCTGTGGTGTTGCTCCTCCGTCTGCCTGGAGGTCACCGAGACGTTTCTGAACGAGCTCCTGCGTCCACTGATGGGCCTGTCTATCTTTGGTTCCCCCAGTTCCTCCAGCAGGTCGCAGCTCAGGTCCAAAGAGTTGGCCTTCCACTGACCCCCGTTCATTGCCCTTTCAGCCCCTCTGCACACCCGGCCAGGGTTACAGGGCAGCTCTGGGAGCATGGAGGAGGAGGAGGAGGAGGAGGCAGCAGGTGATGGCTTGGTTTCGGTCGAGAGCTGAGGTACCAGCCATCGGGGCCTGTCTCTGCTCGTCTCACAGCCCTCTGGGGCCCCTCTGTTCAGGGGCTGCAGCCACTGGGGGGCGACTCGAGAAGAGGATGGCTGGGTGGTCACTGTTTGCTCCATGGGTGCTGGCTGCTCCACCTGCTCTCTGGGGGAAGGGGACTCCGCTGAGGTCGACAGGTCAAAGGAGCTTCTCTGTGAAGAGGGACGATGAGCTGAAGAAGTGATGGGTGGGAGTGGCATGTGTGGTTTCTCCTGCATGTCCAACATAGTCCTGTCTATTGGGTCAGACAAAACTATAGAAGCGTGGTGTCGCTGAGTGCTGCTGCCCTCCCCACTCTTCCTGTCCTCATGGAGATGGGGGCTCACACCTTGCAGATTGTGCCCTGAAGATCCATGGCTGGAGAAATAGGAGTCTGAGACACAGAAACCTTTCAGATCGATGGTGGAGCTGTAGTCAAAGACTTGGTTGCCGCAGCCTTTCTCCAGCTCCCCTTCAAACACCAAGGTGCTGTTCAGATACAGCTTCATATGACGTGCACCGATGTCAAGGTCCTGCAAAACAAAGATTTATTTTTCAGAAACATCTAACAATTTCATGCTGAAAACAGTCAAAATATTCATACCTCAAACTGTTTCGCAGTTTTTCAAACTTCAATGTATTTTATTGTGATTTTATGAAATAGAAAAATGACTGAAATGCAGGGAAGATTTCTTACAACTAAGCGTCTGCATTCAAACCATTCTAATCTATTACCCCTAAATACACATAGACTGGCATATTCATGTGCTAGAACGGCCTAGTCAAAGTTCAACTGAGAATCTGAGGCATGACTTGGACAATGATCCATCCAACCTGACTGAGTTTGAACTACTTTGAAAAGAAAAATAGAACGAAATCTCCTGATGGGCAAAACTGGTAGAGACCTGCCCCAACATAATCTGGTTCTACAAAGTACAGACCTGGGTGGTGTTGCACTAATTGGTGCCGCCACCAACCGCCAGTCCGTTCAGATCTGCTCGATCCAGTCAGCACAGAAACCCAGTTCTATCTCAAATATCTTACCTTACATCGTTGTTCTGGATGGGTCCAAGAAGCGCCATAAACACAAGGCTTTTTAACCGTTCTAAGAACAGCAGAACCTCACACTACACTAATCCTCTGAGGCTAATCTCCCGGTGCTCCACATTCAGACTGACTGACAGGCAGCTCAACCAACCACCGTCAGGAGAGACTCAACCACAGCAAAACAGCAACTCCCACTCGTTTAATGAAGACACACAGGCTGTAGGAGCCATCTGCTAACAAGACACGTGTTAACAAATAATCTCTGAAGGAGGGAAACCAAAGATGTGCCAAACAGACCGGTCTAGTGTTTGGATCACGCTGTAAGTTTACGTATTGTACCATGAGGCTTCTGTTGTAGTTCCAGATTTTAATGGAAGATATTCCGAAGTCCAGAGAACGTTCCGTGTTTCTGATGATGAAGTAGAGCTGGATGGGAGGGTGGAAGGGGCAGGTCCACATGTGGCGCTCCTTAGTGGTCTGTTCAACCAGGAAGAAGGAAAAAACGGATCATTTTTAACAAAACAATCACATCAAGTCAAGAAATGCGTCAAAAGGCTTTCACTGTACCGTCTGGCATTAAAACGTCTGTTAATTTGTGAAATATTAATAATAATAACATTAATAGAATCTTACAGTTAATCAAAGCAACTAGTAACTCGAGCTAAAACTACATTACACTACCTTAATAAATGTAAACTTTTAACCTTTGCTTAAATTACAAGCAAATAAACATCCTTGCACCAAACATCTGAACATTTTCTGAAGATCAAAGCAGGTTTAAGGCACCAAGGCGGCTCCAACCCACCTTCACCTTCCCGTTGACAAGCGCTCCCAGGTTCCCCGGGTAGTCTGCGTTCCTGATGTCTATGTCATGCGGTGACACGAACAGCTTCTTGTTTCTGAGGCAGAAGAACTGCAACTCCGTGAGCCCAACCTGCAGAGCGTTCCCCCAGTTGGACAGGATCTCTATGGTAACGTACAACGCAGGGGTGATCTCTGCTGACGACTGCCTTCGCTGCAACGACAACACAGAGACCCGGTAACATCGGGCCAGATCTGTTCTGTACTGACAGCATGTGTTGCTGACTCACCGGCTGTTTGCTGTAGTCTGTTTTCATACCCAGAGGAACGTTGTGGCCGGGTTCTACCTCCAGCTGCTCCAGAGCTCTCAGCAGTTTCTGCTGTTGCCTAAACAAAATGACGACACAGTCAGCTGATCTGCTGTGGGTGGTCTGTGATCTTCATACTGGAGCTGAGTAGATCAGCTCAGACTGAACTGGGTAATAATGAGATCTATAGGAAGGTAACAAGGTCAACAGGTCTCCTTTCCTCCAGACTATGTCAACATGTCTGAATGTAACTGTATGCAATATACCTGGGCCCCATCAGGGTTATTCTCTGCATGGCCAGACTGACGTTCTCATCCTTGACATGTGTGTGGTGGTGCTTTAGACCGTTGCTCTTCTGGTGTCCCTGGACCTGAATGAGAAGAGACCAGATGATCCGGTGGATGCCATATCAGGGGAAATCTAACTAAATACACAGAGTTCCTACAGGTCCAGTCAATACACCCAACTTTTCCTAATTCCCAGAGTTTGTTGTCTGTTAAAAGCAGGAAAATGAGAGAGCTCACAGACATTTGAAAGTTTTCCAGTGCATGGATGGATGGATGAGGGGATGGATGGATGGATGAGGGGATGGATGGATGAGGGGATGGATGGATGGATGAGGGGATGGATGAGGGGATGGATGGATGGATGAGGGGATGGATGAGGGAATGGATGGATGGATGGATGGATGGATGATGGAGGGATGGATGAGGGGATGGATGGATGGATGGATGGATGGATGGATGAGGGGATGGATGGATGGATGGATGGATGGATGAGGGGATGGATGGATGGATGGATGGATGGATGAGGGGATGGATGGATGGATGGATGAGGGGATGGATGAGGGGATGGATGGATGGATGGATGGATGGATGGATGGATGGATGATGGAGGGATGGATGAGGGGATGGATGGATGGATGGATGGATGAGGGGATGGATGGATGGATGGATGGATGGATGAGGGGATGGATGGATGGATGGATGGATGGATGGATGATGGAGGGATGGATGAGGGGATGGATGGATGGATGGATGGATGAGGGGATGGATGGATGGATGGATGATGGATGGATGGATGAGGGGATGGATGGATGGATGGATGGATGGATGGATGAAGGAGGGATGGATGAGGGGATGGATGGGTGGATGGATGATGGATGGATGGATGGATGGATGGATGAGGGGATGGATGAGGGGATGGATGGATGGATGGATGGATGGATGATGGATGGATGGATGAGGGGATGGATGAGGGGATGGATGGATGGATGGATGGATGGATGAGGGGATGGATGGATGGATGAGGGGATGGATGGATGGATGGATGGATGGATGATGGAGGGATGGATGAGGGGATGGATGGATGGATGGATGATGGATGGATGGATGGATGAGTGGATGGATGGATGGATGAGGGGATGGATGGATGGATGAATGGATGGATGGATGGATGATGGATGGATGGATGGATGAGGGGATGGATGAGGGGATGGATGGATGGATGAGGGGATGGATGAGGGGATGGATGGATGGATGGATGGATGGATGGATGATGGATGGATGGATGGATGAGTGGATGGATGGATGGATGAGGGGATGGATGGATGGATGAATGGATGGATGGATGGATGATGGATGGATGGATGGATGGATGGATGAGGGGATGGATGAGGGGATGGATGGATGGATGGATGGATGGATGGATGATGGATGGATGGATGGATGAGTGGATGGATGGATGGATGAGGGGATGGATGGATGGATGGATGGATGGATGATGGATGGATGGATGATGGATGAATGATGGATGGATGGATGGATGATGGATGGATGGATGATGGATGAGGTGATGAATTAAGGGTGGAAGTAAAAGCTTTTCCTAAGCTGAGGAGCCCTGATCAGACGAAGCACAGAATGAGCACTCGGATCTACAGACAGCAAATGAAAAGAACCGGTACTGTTCAGTAAAGCGGCGCTAAGAGCAACGTGGGCTGGCAGCTTCACACACACATCAAAATATACGCCCCAATTATTTTGTAGTGAACAACCCTCACTGAAGGGTCTGGTCTGCAGCCAACGCCCAGAGATGCTTCTACACCAGCTCTACTCAGCAGCGCTGATGAAGTCCAGTTAACTGTTCTGTCTCGGTTCACTTCAGAACAACGCATCCAGTGTGTACGAAGTGTCAGAAGAGGGAAGAAGGTTATTCTGACCGTGCTGTAACTGAAGACCTCGGCTCTGTCCACAGGGGTGTTTTCTCTCTGCATGGCTTCCTGTACACTGAGGAAAACCTCTTCTGAGTCTTGTTCTTCATCTGAAGTCCTCCTGGCTGCTGACAGGGGCCTTTCTGAGCAACTCCTTGGCTCTCAAAAACACAAACAAACAAGGTTCAAAGCAAAATGTACAGATTTATCACCGCCACCTTATTTAATGTGCCTGTTTGAGGAATTAAAACCAATCAAATTTTACTCTTTAAATGTTGCAACTCTTACTCTGTTCATCCCAGCTGTCTTTTGAAGGTGGCCCATCTAATGTTCTGCTCTTCACCAGCACAGGCTTGGTGGGCATGAAGGAGTCTGTGCTTTCTCTCCATTTCGCAGACAGGGAACGTTCAATTTTACGACCTGAATAAAAAGGTAGAAGAAAAATATTAGAATCCAAACAAACGCTACAATGCTACCTTGATTTCATCTCAGGTGCCGCTGATGAAAGAAGAAACTAATCATAACTTAATGAACTGGTTTAATAAAAAGTGTTACATACTTATCCTGGGCAGGAACGTCATTAGTTTTGGGATTTTTATGATCTGACCCATTCTTTCTTTAGGGTGAAATTGTGAGAAAATAAATATGAACTTGCTTATTAGTCTGTCCAGGGTCGTCATTGGGTCAGAGGTCACCAGTCCATCACAGAACAACACACTACCATGTTCACACACACTCATATCTAAGGGCAATTTAGAGACCAGTCAACCTAAAAGTCATGGTTTTGGACTGTGGGAGGAAGCCAGAGCACACAGAGAGGATCTATGTATGCGCCCAGGACCTTCTAGCTGCAAGGCGGGTGCTACCAACTGCACCACCGTGGAGCCCATAATTATACATAGAGGCTCAAATATATACATACACCTCCACTAGTATTTTGAGAAAAGTCTTATAGGAAGTCGCAGCTCGACCACACATGATTTGTGCCTTCAACTAGTTTCCAGTTTGATACTTGCATAACTCTGACTGGACAACTGATCAGATATGATATATCACAACTGTTTAGATTCTGGTACAGATCCAGCTTTAAGCTTGGTTTATTTCAGGGTGCCAAAGTCCAGTCCCGGAGAGCTACTATACTACTCCAACACCTGAATCCATTGGCTGAATTCCCTCGTTAGCATTCAGTCATTCAGTTCTGCAGAGGCCTGACAACAAGTTATTCATCTGATTCAACAAGATGGCGCCGACGATGGCCGCCGCGGAGCTTCGCTCTCTCTTTGTTTTTGTATTTTGTGTGTTTTTATGTTTTTCGAGCCACAGTGCTGTGGTCTCATTAGTAGAGAGCAACTTCTCAACATCAGAGAGTCCTCTCTTGGGTTTTTTTCACCATCTTTCATCGATCCGAGGTTCACTGAGCTCCTGGCAAGTGGAGCTGTGGCTCTATACGGGATCCTGCGCGGACAGAGACGTCGAAGGGGAAAGCGTGCTGGCGCGCTGGTAAAGCTCCGCAAAAGAGGACTTCGTACACCACTGCCTTCAATCCACCTGGCAAATGTCCGCTCTCTAAACAACAACAAGATGGACGAGCTAATTCTTCTCACCAGTAAAAACACGGACCTCCGTGGATCAGCGGTTCTCTGCTTCACCGAGACATGGCTGAGTGAAAACATCCCGGACCGAGCACTGCTGATGCCGGACTTCCAGCTGTTCAGAGCGGATCACAGCGCAGAGCTATCGGGGAAGAGGCGAGGAGGTGGAATCTGCTTTTATATAAATGAAGGTTGGTGCAGAGACGTAAAAGTTCTGGAGAAACATATAGCCCTGATCTGGAGTCATTTTCCATAATCTGTAAACCGTTTTATTCACCTAGAGAGTTTTCCTCGTTTATAATAATCAGCTCATATTTTCCACCTCATGGCTGAACTTCTGCTGCTGAAAAACATCTTGATGAGCTGATTACAGACGTGGAGAAAAAATACACGGACTCTTTCATCATAATACTGGGAGATTTTAACAGAGCAAACCTCTCAAATGAACTCCCCAAATACAGACAGCATATTAAGTGTCCCACCAGAGACAAAAACACACTGGACCATTGTTACACAGCTTTAAAGGACTCATATCATGCTGGTACCAGGGCTGCTCTGGGTTTTTCAGATCATTATCTAATCCACCTCATCCCAACCTACAGACAGAGACTAAGAGCTTCCAAACCCAAGGTTCACACTGTTAAGAAGTGGACTGACGAATCAAAGCAGATGCTACAGGCCTGCTTTGAATGTACAGACTGGACTGTTTTTGAAACTTCAGCCACTGACTTAAACCAACTAACTGATGTGGTGACATCATACATCAGTTTCTGTGAGGACATGTGTGCAGACCAAGACCTTCTGCACCTTTGGGAACAACAAGCCATGGTTTACTCCACACCTCAGGAATCTGCGCAGGAAAAAGGAAGAAGCTCACAGCAGTGGAGATTGGGCGCGGTACAGGCAGGCCAGGAACAAACTAACAAAGGAGATCAAAGCAGCCAAGAGAAGCTACAATGAGAAGCTGAAGAACATCCTTTCTACTGGTGACACTTCAGCTGTATGGACTGGTCTGAGAAACCTGACTGCCTATAGGAGCCCCTCCACCCATCCTGAACAGAGTCGTCTCCTGGCCAACTGTCTGAATGGCTTCTACTGCAGACATGACAAGAAGCCATTCACACCTCAAATCATCTCCTCTACATCCCATTCAGGAACAAATTCCTCCCATAAAGCAACCAACCCCCTACCTTCAGATCCTCTACCTGCACTAAAGATCTCCGAGGAAGATGTAAACAGGCTCTTTCAGCGCATGAAAACAAAGAAAGCTGGAGGACCTGATAACATCTCCCCATCATGCCTGAAAGCCTGTGCAAATCAACTCGCTCCGATCTTCACAAGGATCTTCAACAAGTCACTGGAGAAATGTGAGGTCCCCTCCTGCCTCAAACGATCCACCATCATCCCGGTTCCCAAGAAACCCACCATCCTAGGATTAAATGACTACAGGCCTGTAGCCCTGACGTCTGTGATCATGAAATCTTTTGAGCGGCTGGTGTTGAAGCACCTGAAAGACATCACAGGCCCCTGCTGGACCTCCTGCAATTTGCTTACCGAGCAAACAGGTCGGCAGATGATGCTGTTAACTTAGGTCTACACTTCATCCTGCAACACCTCGACCACCCAGGGACGTACGCCAGGATCCTGTTTGTAGACTTCAGCTCCACCTTCAACACCATCATACCAGACATCCATCACCAGAAGCTCACCCAGCTCAACGTCCCAGCCTCCACCTGTCAGTGGATCAACAGCTTCCTGACGGATCGACAGCAGCAGGTAAGACCTGGGGAGCATCTTCTCCCGATCCAGATCAATAAGTACTGGTGCCCCCCAGGGGTGTGTTCTATCTCCACTCCTCTTCTCTCTGTACACAAATGACTGCACCTCATCGGACTCGTCTGTGAAACTCCTTAAGTTTGCAGACGACACCACTGTCATTGGACTGATCCAGGATGGTGATGAGTCTGCATACAGACAGCAGGTGGATCAGTTGGTCCACTGGTGCGGTCAGAACTACCTTGAACTGAACCCACTCAAGACTGTGGAAATGGTGGTGGACTTTAGGAGAACACCACCCCCATACACCCCCCTCACCATCCTCAACAACACTGTATCGGCCGTGGACCACTTCAGGTTCTTAGGAACCACCATCTCTGAGGACCTGAGATGGTCTTCACACATAGACACTGTTCGAAAGAAGGTCCAGCAGAGACTGTACTTCCTGAGGCAACTCAAGAAGTTCAACCTTCCACAGGAGCTGCTGGTCATCTTCTACACTGCCATCATTCAGTCTGTCCTGTCTTCATCCATCTCAGTGTGGTTTGGATCATCCACCAAACAGGACAGGTCCAGACTGTAACGAATAATCAGGACTGCAGAGAGAATAATCAGGGCTGACCTTCCCTCCATCCAGGACTTATACAGGTCAAGGGTCAGTAAAAGAGCTGCTAAAATCTCTGCAGACCCCACACACCCTGCACATAAACTGTTCAGAGTTTTACCTTCAGGTGGCGCTACAGAGCACTGTTCACTAAAACCAGCCGCCACAGAGACAGTTTCTTCCCCCAGGCTGTTTCTCTGATGAACATTTAATAGAGAACAAAACAACAGCATACAGATGTTGCAAATGTTGCAGATGTTCTATTAGATATGTGTATATTGTAAATATGTATATTCTGTAATACAAAAACAAAACCAAAGAGCAAAGTGTACCGGAGTCAAATTCCTTGTTTGTATGTACGAACTTGGCAATAAAGCTGATTCTGATTCAGGAGAAGGGAGGAATCTATAAGATGCAAGATGGTAGCTCTGCAGGACTGGACTTGGGGACCCCTGGTCTTTACAACAGGACTGAGGTCAAAGCTGTTCCAGAAGCTTAATGTTAGCCTCCTTCATGAAGGAAAAACCAGCTGGATTTAGGTTTCAATGAGCCAGCTGTTAATTTGAGGTGAAGTTAAGGAATGTGGAGGTAATCCTCCTCCATCATTAATCCACCCACTCTATGCAACATAGCGGTCTCACGGTAGCTCATGGTAGCGTTGAGCCTTGGTGGTTGTGGACATAATGTTCACTTTGCTTTTATCTGAGGCAGACAGTTTGGACCAGATGGTTGAAACTGGGAGTTCAAACAGAACAATGATCCCAAACACATCAACACTGGGTTAGTAGTGGATAAATCAGGCCAATGTTGACCTCAAGCTAATTGGAAATTCATAGCCATGGATCCATGGCAGGAAACCAGCCGATTTAAATGAACTCTGATTCTCCCAAGAAGACTAGAAGGACGTCCAGCCAGAAGCTGGAGAAGCCAGAGTCCACAACGAAAACATGGACGTTCAGTGAACTTCTGATCAGAACAGTTTTCAGGTTCCTGCTCTCTGCTAGTGCAGAGGAAGCAGCAGAGAAGAAGAATAAATGTGCTTACCTTTGGGAGAGGGTCCAAAGTCCAGAACAATTAGGTTTGCTGGGTCAAGATGGCTGTTAGGCCCGCTTTTCCTCGAATTAGTGGAGGACTTGGAGGAGGACAGAGGCAGCCCCAGTTCATCAAGGCTCTCCGTGCTCTCCTCCCTCTTAATTTGCTCCTCTATCCACTCCTCATCCGACTCCTCCCCTGCCGAGCCCCTGCTGCTCCGCCACATGCTGACCTCCAGACTACAACGCAAGACCTAGTTTACAGAATGAGGTGTTTGGGTCCCCATCAGTGCTCACAGTCGACTGGAAAACCTCTTTCAGATGCAAACATGCACACAAGTAGAGCTGCAGCTGATCTGTGTTAGCAGCCCTGAAATAAACAAGACGCCTGAACCAAATTTAGACAATTTACTAAAACTCCTACAGGCTAGAAAGGATGACATAAAAACAAGATTTTTCTGTTCACCTTTACTTCCTCCAGACTGAGGAGCACCTTCTCACTGTGCTCCTGGTTGGCTTGGCCTTCCTGGCTCTCGGGCCTGGAGCCGAAGGAGCGTGAAACCTTGGAGGTATCTCTCTGGCAGCGAGGGCTACGTGGCGAGTGCAGACTGGAGCTCTGCATAGAACATGAGGGATGGAGAAAAGGGAAAATGGAGATAGAGATGCTAATTAGTACAGACAGTTGCATCTCAGGCACAGCCCGTCCCCTAAATAAAAACACCCACACAGGCTGTCAGAAGGAATCTTCAATCTACCTCCATGTCCACACTCTCATAGGGCTGGAAATCGTCAGAGTAGAGTATTTCAGGTGAGAGTTTCAGACTCAGGCCATCCTCTGTCCGGATATTAACAGATTCCTGCGAACGCCGTAGCAGAAGAAACCATAAATATTTGAGCTTCATGTTTTTCACAGAAAAACCGAGCATCAGAGGCCTGTACCTGCACCCATTCTTTCCTGCGGACCCTTTCTGGGGCAGTCTGGCTCCTCTTCCTGCTGGTCAGAGATTCCAGATGATTTCGACTGTCTTCGGTTAGCTGGTGGGTGCTTCTGCAGACATCTGCAGATGAGTCAGATAGGCAGAGGAACATTAGCAGTGAGAGGAGAGGAAACGCGAAATCACATACGCAGATGGTCCTCAGCACGGAAAGCAAGGACCAGAAAAAAAGAAAGCTGGCAACGACAACTGTCACTATGTTTTATTCACTGGGACTGGGCACAGAACCACACCAGGCCAAATACAAGCTGAGGAACAGCAGCTATTAGCTGCTGGTCCATATGGTCCACACATGACAGAAGATATGACAACAAGATGACGACAGCTTCTACTTCAGTCCAACAATATTAGGGAGCAAAGAGCTGAAAGCAGAGTCAGCCTTTCCTGCTTCAGGTCAGTTAGGATTAACACGTCAGAATAGAAAGAGAGACCTTCATAAGTTTACATACACCAACGTTACAATACATCTAACACATTTGGAAAGGACAGATGAGGATGAAATAGCTTTTTAGGCTTGCGTTTGGTTAGTTTATTTTTGATTTTATCTTATCTTCTTCTATTTTACATTTATAAATATATTATTCCAATTGTACTTTGTATTAGTGTTGTGAAGCACTTTGTGATCTGTGTCTTGAGAGGTGCTATATAAATAAAATTTTACTTCCTTTACTTACTTACTTTTAAAAGCTTCTGACATCTGAATTAAATGGAGGCCCACCTGTAGATGTGTCTCAAAGCAACACCTCAAACCCTCTGGTTCCGTATGAGACTTCATGGAAAACTCTCAATAAATCAGCCAAGAAATTAGGAAAAGAATTGTGGACCTCCACTGGTCTGGTTAATACTTGGGTCCAATTTCCAGATACCTGAAGGTCCCACAATTATCTCTTCAAACAATTATATGCAAGTATAAACAGCACAGGGATGTCCACCTATCATAACGTTTAGGAAGGAGATAGGTTCTGATGTGAAATATGTGAATCAACCCCACAACAAAAGCTAAAGACCTCGTGAAGATGCTGCTGAAGCTGGTAAGAGAACATCATTGTCCACAGAGAATCAGGTCTTGTGCTGAAAGGCCACTCAGAGAAGAAGAAGCCATCACTCCAAAAGCCAGGTTACAGTTGGTAAATGCACTCAGGGACAAAGACCCTAAAATTTGGAGACATGTCCTGTGTTCTCGTGAAACGTGTTTTTACACATTAAGACCATCGATACATTTGGGGGAAAATGGGTGAACCTTGCAAACATGAGAACAGGATCCCAACTATGATGTACAGGGGTGGCAGCATCATGATGTGGGGCTATTTTGCTGCAGGAGGAACTGCTGCACTTCACAGAATAGATGGCATCATGAGGGAAGAACGTTGTGTGGAAACAGCACAACAGCAGACCTCCAAATCAGTTTTCACGTGGCTTCAGGAGTAGCCGTCACAAAGCCCTGAACTCTGTCTATGCAGAGCTGAGAAGATGTGTGTGAGCCAGGTGGCCAACGAACCTGACCCAGTTCTACCGGTTCCGTCAGAAGGAACGGGTCAAAATTCTTACAAACTACTGTGAGAAGCTTGGGAAGGAAACCCAGAACGTTTGACCCCAGTCAGATGGTAACAAATTTAATTCTACCAAATACTGAGAACATCTATGGAAACTTCTCAAAGTGAAGAAAGTTTAAAAAATATCTCATTATTCTGCAGTTTAGCAAATAGAAATATTTTAGTAATTGTACACAAAAAGTTAAGTTATGGAGCAATATTTAATAGTGGCTGTACCTGCAGACCTCCAAGCAGGCAAAGCGCTGGCAGACTGGCTGCTGGAGACTTTGGAGTTCTTCTGACTGGATTCAGCATTGGCTCCATTAAAATAAATAGAAAATCCTTGTTCAAGCCGTTCCAATTCAATCTGCCTGGGATCTTTCACCCTGAGGCGCTTTAGGATTCTGATGAGCAAGAATAACACATGAATACTTCCTAAAATACACTAAAACTGAAGTATTAATTTGATAATTAACTATTTAGGACTGGTGTAAATATCTATGTAAAAGAACCCAACATGGTCCTGCTAGAAAGCCTGGAAGAAGTATTCATACCCCTTATATCTTTCCATGTTTGTTAACTTCACAGCCACAAGCGTCCATGTTTTATGTAATAGACCAACACAAAGTTAAAAATTTAAATAATTATACATGGTTTTAAAACTTTTTTATTAATAAAAATCTGAAAAATGTGGCGTGTGTTTGCATTCAGCTTCCTTTACGCTGATACCCCAAAATAAACCCAGAGTAACCAGTTGATTCCTGAAGCCACCTAATTATTCAACAGAGACCAGCTGTGTGTGAGTCTAACTGCAGCTGTTCTGTTTCTGGCCTCAGAGGTTCTCTAGAGAACATCAGAGAACAACCAGCATCATGGAGACCAAGAACCAGAGCAGACAGGTCAGGGAGAACGTTCTGGAGAAGTTTAAAGCAGGGTTAGGTTCTACAACAGCATGCCAGGCTGTGAACATCTCCCAGAGCTCTGATCAACCCATCATCTGAACATGGTGAGAGGGTGGAGCACCTGGAGACCTACCAAGACATGGAGGTCCACCTAAACTGACAGGCTGAGCAATTAGAGCATTAATTAGAGAAGAAGAAAAGAGCCCAATTGTAACTCTGGAGGAGCAGCAGTGATCGACAGCTCAGGTAGAAGGATCTATTCACAGAACAACTATTAGCTTTAGATTCTGTTAATATGGCTTTTATGGAAAAACAGCAAAAAGAAAGCGACTGTTGAAAAACAGCCACAAGAGCTCCAAAGTGCAGTGGAGGCAGCATCAAGCTGTGCACCAGAGATACAATGTGATGATTTAGATCAAAGCAGATTAGAATGTTAGAATGGCCTAGACAAAGTCCAAACAAAAACATATTTGAAAACCATCTTTTCCTTTGACACAGTGTGGAAACGTTCTAGAGGTATGAATACTTTTACTAGATACTGTATTTTTATGTGTATGCATTCTCAGTTTACACTTAAATGTCTTGTTTCTAAAAGAAGAAAACCAGAACAATCAGGCACCAGAAAAGTCATGAAGTTGTGCATCTCCTCAGGGTAATCCAATCTGCCCTTGTGCAGCAACCTTCACTCAAACTTCACCTGTTTTTCTGCTGGAGGCCGATTAAATATTCATCCAGAGTTTCATGAACAGCAGACGCGAGCTCCTCCTCTCGGCACGATTTACTCTCCTTTAAGAACAGGTCAGTGAACAGAGACACGATGAAGAAAACAGTTCACCCTTATGCACCTCATTCTTCCACATGCATTTATTTTCATTAACTGTTCAAGCTCATGTAGCACAATATCTATGCCACTTGATACTCCATGCTTTTAAAGGATTGTTGTAGTTCATAGAGTTTAACACATATCACTAAAGACGTGCAGACTCAGGCTGAGATGCTAATATTTAATGATTAAAGAATGATGATTAAAGAAGGAATAAGCTGACCTAACCTCTAAGCACAACATCTTGAAGGTTTTTAGGCTCTCATGAGGATCTGAACAGAAATGCAGTTTTCTTTGGCTTTAATTCAAGTATGTTAATGTGGCATTAATGTGCTCAATGCTTATAACGATGCAGAGATGTAATCTCTGCATTCATTCAGGCATGTCATAAAAGGAGCGTCATTAGTGTGCAGTGCCTTGCAAAAGTACCTTTTGTTATGTTACAACATAACCTGAAGGTATTCTGTTCAGATGCAGATATTAATGCATATAAAGCAGAATTGTGAAGTAGAAGGAAAATGGTTCACAGATTCTAATCAAAATGAGTGTGGCAGGTAATTATATTCAGTACACAGTATACCTCTGACTGAGATTACCGCTGAAGTCTTTAGCACCTTGGTACATCCAGAGACTGAAAATTCTGCATGTTCTTTGTGATAATTTTCAAGTCCAACTTTGATTGGGATCTCGTTTTTTCGGTCATGACCCAAAGTTCATGGCCATAGGTGAGGGTAGGAACGTAGACCGACCGGTAAATTGAGAGCTTTGCTTTTCGGCTCAGCTCTCTCTTCACCACAACGGACCGGCACAGCCGCGCCGATCCGTCTGTCGATCTCCCGCTCCATTCTTCCCTCACTTGTGAACAAGAGCCGAGATACTTAAACTCCTCAACTTGAGGCAGGAACTCCCATCCAACCTGAAAAGGACAAGCCACCCTTTTCCGGTCGAGTACCATGGCCTCGGAGGAGCTGATCTTCATCCCAGCCGCTTCACACTCGGCTGCAAACCGCTCCAGTGCATGCTGTAGGTCTTGGCTAGAGGGGGCCAGCAGGACCACGTCATCTGCAAAAAGAAGAGACGAAATCCGGTCCCCAAACCAGACCCCCTCCGGCCCTTGGCTGCGTCTAGAAATCCTGTCCATAAAAGTTATGAACAGGACCGGCGACAAAGGGCAGCCCTGCCGGAGTCCAACATGCACTGGGAACAGGTCCGACTTAGTGCCGGCAATGCAAACCAAACTCCTGCTCCGCTTGTACAGAGACCGGATGGACCCTAATAAAGGGACACATGTGGACCGGTTGGGCAAACTCCCATGAACCCTCGAGTACCCTGTAGAGGGTATAGAACTGGTCCAGTGTTCCACGGCCGGGACGAAAACCACACTGCTCCTCCTGAAGCCGAGGTTCGACTATCGGCCGGACTGTCCTCTCCAATACCCTGGTGTAGGCCTCACCAGGGAGGCTGAGGATTGTGATCCCCTGTAGTTGGAACACACCCTCCTGTCAACCTTCTTATGTAGGGGGACCACCACCCAGTCTGCCAATCCAGAGGCACTGTCCCCGTCCGCCACGCAATGTTGAAGAGGCGTGTCAACCATGACAGCCCCACAACATCCAGAGACCCGAGGTACTCAGGGTGGATCTCATCCACCCCCGAAGCCTTGCCACCGCGGAGCTTTTTAACCACCTCAGTGACTTCAGCCTGGGTGATGAAAGAGTCCAACCCCGAGTCCCCAGCCTCTGCTTCCACCAGGGAATGCGTGATGGCAGGATTGAGGAGATCCTCGAAGTACTCCTTCCACCGCCCGATAATGTCCTCAGTCGAGGTCAGCAGCCTCCCACCCCCACTATAAACAGTGTTGGCGAAGCACTGCTTCCCCCTCCTGAGGCGCTGGATGGTTTGCCAGAATTGCTTCGAGGCCAACTGGTAGTTCTTCTCCATGGCCTCACCGAACTCCTCCCAGGTCCGAGTTTTTGCCTCTGCCACAGCCCGGGCTGCAGCAAAGAACGAGATCCCGGATACAAGAGGCTGAAATGAGCTTCCTCCGTAGGGTGGCCGGGCACTCCCTTAGAGATAGGGTGAGGAGCTTGGAGTAGAGCTGCTGCTCCTCCACATCGAGAGGAGCCAGTTGAGGTGACTCGGGCATCTATACCGGATGCCTCCTAGACGCCTTCCTCTGGAGGTGTTCCAGGCACGTCCCACCGGGAGGAGTACCAGGGGACGGCCCAGGACACGCTGGAGGGACTATGTCTCTCGGCTGACCTGGGAACGCCTTGGGCTCCCCTCGGAGAAGCTGGAGGAGGTGCCTGGGGAGAGGGACGTCTGGGCGTCTCTGCTGAGTCTGCTGCCCCCGCGACCCGGTCCTGGATAAGCGGAAGACGACGACTACGAGTACCTTGATTGGATCATTTTAATACAAAACTATGATTTAAACGTTCAGGGTGGTTCTCCTGCTGGAAGATGAACCTTCACCTCAGTCTCAGGTCTTCTGCAGCCTCTAACAGGTTTTCTTCCAGGATTGTCCTGGATTTAGCTCCATCCATCTTCCCATCATCTCAGACCAGATTCTCTGTCCCTGCTGATAAAAAGCATCCCCACAGCATCATGCTGCCACCACCATGTTTCACTGTGGGAACAGTGCATTCAGGTTGAATCTGAGTTTTAATTGTCTGCCACAGGTAGGCCAGGAGGTTAGATTTTGACCTCATCTTATCTTCAGCCACATAGCAAACTTATGCTGAGGTTAAATTACACACAGGTGGTACAGGTTGACTCTTTTTAACAACATGGTGACTCCTTTCCAAATGTATTTTAGGGGTATGAGCATGAAGGACGTTGAACACAAATGAATGTCACTTTTTACTATTTTCCTTCTGCTTCACAATGATGTACTACTGTGTTAGTGGAATATATTAAACCTAATAAAAGACACTGAAGTTTGTGCCTGTAACGTGTTGCAAGACACGTTACAAAACATAACACAGTTACCTAAAGCCCATGTTATTCCACTCAAACAAATAGCATGCAAATAAAAAAAACAAAGCTCTTACTTAGTTTCTATAAGTCTACTAGGCTACAGCATCTGCAGATGTCAGGAGCAGAGAAGAGGTGAGGAAATATGAAGAATAGAAAATACGAGTTATTGACAGAGCAGAGAAATTCATAGTGAGACCGGAGATACAGCAGGTAAATAAAACATGCATTACTGCAGGTAATCCTTGGTTGGATCATGGAGAGTGACAGATTTATGTAACGTTTATATTCACGTCACTAGCTAACACTTACCCGGTTATCCATTGTGGTCTGCAGATGCTTGAGCTCTCAACACACTAGAACCCCGCATCTTAAATCATTGAGACATGTCTCTGTAATGAGGTCTGTATCTGTTTCTCCCTGCAGGATAACATAAAAGAGACCCCAAGGTTAACGATGACAGGAAGCCTGTTTCTACTGGAAGGAAAGCCGTTTAATGTCATCCTATAACCGATGCAATGACATCACAGCAGCTGCTTGGCTAGCATCAACATCTGTTCGGCACAAACCCAACTGAACGCGTTCACAACGCGTTGTTTCGTTGCCCAATCTGGTTTAGTTTAGTTACAGCAGGTTTTTCTAGCGGTTTTAATTTATTTAACCGTTACAAAATAAACCGGACTGGTTTAACGTTAGCAAACAGCTAGCGCTGAAGCTAACCTAAAGAGTTAGCACGTAACTACTTTAGTTGTTAATAAAATCGCACAAAATGGGCCCAATGTTTCCGTACACGCCTCGGTGTCCGCTCCGGTAAACAAAGTATTACTTACAGCATAAGTTAAGCCTGACTTTAGGCTTTAGCTTCAGAAAAATACAGACTTTTTATTTTTTCACGTCTCGTGTGTTGGTCGGTTACTAGGAGAGCTTTCAACCAATGAGGAGAGCCGCTTCAGCGTTGGACACGCCCATCTATCCTCGCGGTTGGTACTTTTTAAAGCGCGCGATCCAGCTGTAGTTATAGTCTATGATGGATGGATGAACAAAATAATGATGGATGGATGAACAAAATAATGATGGATGGATGAACAAAATAATGATGGATGGATGAACAAAATAATGATGGATGGATGAACAAAATAATGATGGATGGATGAACAAAATAATGATGGATGGATGAATAAAATAATGATGGATGGATGAACAAAATAATGATGGATGGATGAACAAAATAATGATGGATGGATGAACAAAATAATGATGGATGGATGAACAAAATAATGATGGATGGATGAACAAAATAATGATGGATGGATGAACAAAATAATGATGGATGGATGAATAAAATAATGATGGATGGATGAACAAAATAATGATGGATGGATGGATGAACAAAATAATGATGGATGGATGAACAAAATAATGATGGATGGATGAACAAAATAATGATGGATGGATGGATGGATGAACAAAATAATGATGGATGGATGAATAAAATAATGATGGATGGATGAACAAAATAATGATGGATGGATGAACAAAATAATGATGGATGGATGAATAAAATAATGATGGATGGATGAACAAAATAATGATGGATGGATGGATGAACAAAATAATGATGGATGGATGAACAAAATAATGATGGATGGATGAATAAAATAATGATGGATGGATGGATGGATGAACAAAATAATGATGGATGGATGAACAAAATAATGATGGATGGATGAACAAAATAATGATGGATGGATGAACAAAATAATGATGGATGGATGAATAAAATAATGATGGATGGATGAATAAAATAATGATGGATGGATGGATGGATGAACAAAATAATGATGGATGGATGAACAAAATAATGATGGATGGATGAACAAAATAATGATGGATGGATGAACAAAATAATGATGGATGGATGAACAAAACAATGATGGATGGATGAACAAAATAATGATGGATGGATGGATGGATGAACAAAATAATGATGGATGGATGAATAAAATAATGATGGATGGATGAACAAAATAATGATGGATGGATGAACAAAATAATGATGGATGGATGAATAAAATAATGATGGATGGATGAACAAAATAATGATGGATGGATGGATGAACAAAATAATGATGGATGGATGAACAAAATAATGATGGATGGATGAATAAAATAATGATGGATGGATGGATGGATGAACAAAATAATGATGGATGGATGAACAAAATAATGATGGATGGATGAACAAAATAATGATGGATGGATGAACAAAATAATGATGGATGGATGAACAAAATAATGATGGATGGATGAACAAAATAATGATGGATGGATGGATGGATGAACAAAATAATGATGGATGGATGAACAAAATAATGATGGATGGATGAACAAAATAATGATGGATGGATGAATAAAATAATGATGGATGGATGAACAAAATAATGATGGATGGATGGATGAACAAAATAATGATGGATGGATGAACAAAATAATGATGGATGGATGAATAAAATAATGATGGATGGATGGATGGATGAACAAAATAATGATGGATGGATGAACAAAATAATGATGGATGGATGAACAAAATAATGATGGATGGATGAACAAAATAATGATGGATGGATGAATAAAATAATGATGGATGGATGAACAAAATAATGATGGATGGATGGATGAACAAAATAATGATGGATGGATGAACAAAATAATGATGGATGGATGAATAAAATAATGATGGATGGATGGATGGATGAACAAAATAATGATGGATGGATGAACAAAATAATGATGGATGGATGAACAAAATAATGATGGATGGATGAACAAAATAATGATGGATGGATGAACAAAATAATGATGGATGGATGAACAAAATAATGATGGATGGATGAATAAAATAATGATGGATTGATGAATGGATGAACAAAATAATGATGGATGGATGAACAAAATAATGATGGATGGATGAACAAAATAATGATGGATGGATGAACAAAATAATGATGGATGGATGAACAAAATAATGATGGATGGATGAACAAAATAATGATGGATGGATGAATAAAATAATGATGGATGGATGAACAAAATAATGATGGATGGATGAACAAAATAATGATGGATGGATGAATAAAATAATGATGGATTGATGAATGGATGAACAAAATAATGATGGATGGATGAACAAAATAATGATGGATGGATGAACAAAATAATGATGGATGGATGAACAAAATAATGATGGATGGATGAACAAAATAATGATGGATGGATGAACAAAATAATGATGGATGGATGAACAAAATAATGATGGATGGATGAACAAAATAATGATGGATGGATGAACAAAATAATGATGGATGGATGAACAAAATAATGATGGATGGATGGATGGATGAACAAAATAATGATGGATGGATGAATAAAATAATGATGGATGGATGAACAAAATAATGATGGATGGATGAACAAAATAATGATGGATGGATGAACAAAATAATGATGGATGGATGAACAAAATAATGATGGATGGATGGATGAACAAAATAATGATGGATGGATGAACAAAATAATGATGGATGGATGAATAAAATAATGATGGATGGATGGATGGATGAACAAAATAATGATGGATGGATGAACAAAATAATGATGGATGGATGAACAAAATAATGATGGATGGATGAACAAAATAATGATGGATGGATGAACAAAATAATGATGGATGGATGAACAAAATAATGATGGATGGATGAACAAAATAATGATGGATGGATGAACAAAATAATGATGGATGGATGAATAAAATAATGATGGATGGATGGATGGATGAACAAAATAATGATGGATGGATGAACAAAATAATGATGGATGGATGAACAAAATAATGATGGATGGATGAACAAAATAATGATGGATGGATGAATAAAATAATGATGGATTGATGAATGGATGAACAAAATAATGATGGATGGATGAACAAAATAATGATGGATGGATGAACAAAATAATGATGGATGGATGAACAAAATAATGATGGATGGATGAACAAAATAATGATGGATGGATGGATGGATGAACAAAATAATGATGGATGGATGAATAAAATAATGATGGATGGATGAACAAAATAATGATGGATGGATGAACAAAATAATGATGGATGGATGAATAAAATAATGATGGATGGATGAACAAAATAATGATGGATGGATGGATGAACAAAATAATGATGGATGGATGAACAAAATAATGATGGATGGATGAATAAAATAATGATGGATGGATGGATGGATGAACAAAATAATGATGGATGGATGAACAAAATAATGATGGATGGATGAACAAAATAATGATGGATGGATGAACAAAATAATGATGGATGGATGGATGGATGAACAAAATAATGATGGATGGATGAACAAAATAATGATGGATGGATGGATGGATGAACAAAATAATGATGGATGGATGAATAAAATAATGATGGATGGATGAACAAAATAATGATGGATGGATGAACAAAATAATGATGGATGGATGAATAAAATAATGATGGATGGATGAACAAAATAATGATGGATGGATGGATGAACAAAATAATGATGGATGGATGAACAAAATAATGATGGATGGATGAACAAAATAATGATGGATGGATGGATGGATGAACAAAATAATGATGGATGGATGAACAAAATAATGATGGATGGATGAACAAAATAATGATGGATGGATGAACAAAATAATGATGGATGGATGAATAAAATAATGATGGATGGATGAACAAAATAATGATGGATGGATGGATGAACAAAATAATGATGGATGGATGAACAAAATAATGATGGATGGATGAATAAAATAATGATGGATGGATGGATGGATGAACAAAATAATGATGGATGGATGAACAAAATAATGATGGATGGATGAACAAAATAATGATGGATGGATGAACAAAATAATGATGGATGGATGAACAAAATAATGATGGATGGATGAATAAAATAATGATGGATTGATGAATGGATGAACAAAATAATGATGGATGGATGAACAAAATAATGATGGATGGATGAACAAAATAATGATGGATGGATGAACAAAATAATGATGGATGGATGAACAAAATAATGATGGATGGATGAACAAAATAATGATGGATGGATGAACAAAATAATGATGGATGGATGAACAAAATAATGATGGATGGATGAACAAAATAATGATGGATGGATGGATGGATGAACAAAATAATGATGGATGGATGAATAAAATAATGATGGATGGATGAACAAAATAATGATGGATGGATGAACAAAATAATGATGGATGGATGAATAAAATAATGATGGATGGATGAACAAAATAATGATGGATGGATGGATGAACAAAATAATGATGGATGGATGAACAAAATAATGATGGATGGATGAATAAAATAATGATGGATGGATGGATGGATGAACAAAATAATGATGGATGGATGAACAAAATAATGATGGATGGATGAACAAAATAATGATGGATGGATGAACAAAATAATGATGGATGGATGAATAAAATAATGATGGATGGATGAACAAAATAATGATGGATGGATGGATGAACAAAATAATGATGGATGGATGAACAAAATAATGATGGATGGATGAATAAAATAATGATGGATGGATGGATGGATGAACAAAATAATGATGGATGGATGAACAAAATAATGATGGATGGATGAACAAAATAATGATGGATGGATGAACAAAATAATGATGGATGGATGAACAAAATAATGATGGATGGATGAACAAAATAATGATGGATGGATGAACAAAATAATGATGGATGGATGAATAAAATAATGATGGATTGATGAATGGATGAACAAAATAATGATGGATGGATGAACAAAATAATGATGGATGGATGAACAAAATAATGATGGATGGATGAACAAAATAATGATGGATGGATGGATGGATGAACAAAATAATGATGGATGGATGAATAAAATAATGATGGATGGATGAACAAAATAATGATGGATGGATGAACAAAATAATGATGGATGGATGAACAAAATAATGATGGATGGATGAACAAAATAATGATGGATGGATGGATGAACAAAATAATGATGGATGGATGAACAAAATAATGATGGATGGATGAATAAAATAATGATGGATGGATGGATGGATGAACAAAATAATGATGGATGGATGAACAAAATAATGATGGATGGATGAACAAAATAATGATGGATGGATGAACAAAATAATGATGGATGGATGAATAAAATAATGATGGATGGATGAACAAAATAATGATGGATTGATGAATGGATGAACAAAATAATGATGGATGGATGAACAAAATAATGATGGATGGATGAACAAAATAATGATGGATGGATGAACAAAATAATGATGGATGGATGGATGGATGAACAAAATAATGATGGATGGATGAATAAAATAATGATGGATGGATGAACAAAATAATGATGGATGGATGAACAAAATAATGATGGATGGATGAATAAAATAATGATGGATGGATGAACAAAATAATGATGGATGGATGGATGAACAAAATAATGATGGATGGATGAACAAAATAATGATGGATGGATGAACAAAATAATGATGGATGGATGGATGGATGAACAAAATAATGATGGATGGATGAACAAAATAATGATGGATGGATGAACAAAATAATGATGGATGGATGAACAAAATAATGATGGATGGATGAATAAAATAATGATGGATGGATGAACAAAATAATGATGGATGGATGGATGAACAAAATAATGATGGATGGATGAACAAAATAATGATGGATGGATGAATAAAATAATGATGGATGGATGGATGGATGAACAAAATAATGATGGATGGATGAACAAAATAATGATGGATGGATGAACAAAATAATGATGGATGGATGAACAAAATAATGATGGATGGATGAACAAAATAATGATGGATGGATGAATAAAATAATGATGGATTGATGAATGGATGAACAAAATAATGATGGATGGATGAACAAAATAATGATGGATGGATGAACAAAATAATGATGGATGGATGAACAAAATAATGATGGATGGATGAACAAAATAATGATGGATGGATGAACAAAATAATGATGGATGGATGAACAAAATAATGATGGATGGATGAACAAAATAATGATGGATGGATGAATAAAATAATGATGGATGGATGGATGGATGAACAAAATAATGATGGATGGATGAACAAAATAATGATGGATGGATGAACAAAATAATGATGGATGGATGAACAAAATAATGATGGATGGATGAACAAAATAATGATGGATGGATGAATAAAATAATGATGGATTGATGAATGGATGAACAAAATAATGATGGATGGATGAACAAAATAATGATGGATGGATGAACAAAATAATGATGGATGGATGAACAAAATAATGATGGATGGATGAACAAAATAATGATGGATGGATGAACAAAATAATGATGGATGGATGAACAAAATAATGATGGATGGATGAACAAAATAATGATGGATGGATGAACAAAATAATGATGGATGGATGAACAAAATAATGATGGATGGATGGATGGATGAACAAAATAATGATGGATGGATGAATAAAATAATGATGGATGGATGAACAAAATAATGATGGATGGATGAACAAAATAATGATGGATGGATGAATAAAATAATGATGGATGGATGAACAAAATAATGATGGATGGATGGATGAATAAAATAATGATGGATGGATGAACAAAATAATGATGGATGGATGAATAAAATAATGATGGATGGATGGATGGATGAACAAAATAATGATGGATGGATGAACAAAATAATGATGGATGGATGAACAAAATAATGATGGATGGATGAACAAAATAATGATGGATGGATGAATAAAATAATGATGGATGGATGAACAAAATAATGATGGATGGATGGATGAACAAAATAATGATGGATGGATGAACAAAATAATGATGGATGGATGAATAAAATAATGATGGATGGATGGATGGATGAACAAAATAATGATGGATGGATGAACAAAATAATGATGGATGGATGAACAAAATAATGATGGATGGATGAACAAAATAATGATGGATGGATGAACAAAATAATGATGGATGGATGAACAAAATAATGATGGATGGATGAACAAAATAATGATGGATGGATGAATAAAATAATGATGGATTGATGAATGGATGAACAAAATAATGATGGATGGATGAACAAAATAATGATGGATGGATGAACAAAATAATGATGGATGGATGAACAAAATAATGATGGATGGATGAACAAAATAATGATGGATGGATGAACAAAATAATGATGGATGGATGAACAAAATAATGATGGATGGATGAACAAAATAATGATGGATGGATGAACAAAATAATGATGGATGGATGAACAAAATAATGATCGATGGATGGATGGATGAACAAAATAATGATGGATGGATGAACAAAATAATGATGGATGGATGAACAAAATAATGATCGATGGATGGATGGATGAACAAAATAATGATGGATGGATGAACAAAATAATGATCGATGGATGGATGGATGAACAAAATAATGATGGATGGATAAACAAAATAATGATGGATGGATGGATGGATGAACAAAATAATGATGGATGGATGAACAAAATAATGATGGATGGATGAACAAAATAATGATGGATGGATGAATAAAAAAATGATGGATGGATGAATGGATGAACAAAATAATGATGGATGGATGAACAAAATAATGATGGATGGATGAATGGATGAACAAAATAATGATGGATGGATGAACAAAATAATGATGGATGGATGAATGGATGAACAAAATAATGATGGATGGATGAACAAAATAATGATGGATGGATGAACAAAATAATGATGGATGGATGAACAAAATAATGATGGATGGATGAACAAAATAATGATGGATGGATGGATGGATGAACAAAATAATGATGGATTGATGAACAAAATAATGATGGATGGATGAACAAAATAATGATGGATGGATGGATGGATGAACAAAATAATGATGGATGGATGAACAAAATAATGATGGATGGATGAACAAAATAATGATCGATGGATGGATGGATGAACAAAATAATGATGGATGGATGAACAAAATAATGATCGATGGATGGATGGATGAACAAAATAATGATGGATGGATGAACAAAATAATGATGGATGGATGGATGGATGAACAAAATAATGATGGATGGATGAACAAAATAATGATGGATGGATGAACAAAATAATGATGGATGGATGGATGGATGAACAAAATAATGATGGATGGATGAACAAAATAATGATCGATGGATGGATGGATGAACAAAATAATGATGGATGGATGAACAAAATAATGATGGATGGATGAATGGATGAACAAAATAATGATGGATGGATGAACAAAATAATGATGGATGGATGAATGGATGAACAAAATAATGATGGATGGATGAACAAAATAATGATGGATGGATGAACAAAATAATGATGGATGGATGAACAAAATAATGATGGATGGATGAACAAAATAATGATGGATGGATGAACAAAATAATGATGGATGGATGAACAAAATAATGATGGATGGATGAACAAAATAATGATGGATGGATGAATGGATGAACAAAATAATGATGGATGGATGAATGGATGAACAAAATAATGATGGATGGATGCACAAAATAATGATGGATGGATGAATGGATGAACAAAATAATGATGAATGGATGAACAAAATAATGATGGATGGATGAACAAAATAATGATGAATGGATGAATGGATGAACAAAATAATGATGAATGGATGAACAAAATAATGATGGATGGATGAATGGATGAACAAAATAATGATGGATGGATGAACAAAATAATGATGGATGGATGAACAAAATAATGATGGATGGATGAACAAAATAATGATGGATGGATGAACAAAATAATGATGGATGGATGAATGGATGAACAAAATAATGATGGATGGATGAACAAAATAATGATGGATGGATGAACAAAATAATGATGGATGGATGGATGGATGAACAAAATAATGATGGATGGATGAACAAAA
Organism: Girardinichthys multiradiatus; assembly: GCF_021462225.1. Taxonomy (NCBI): domain Eukaryota; kingdom Metazoa; phylum Chordata; class Actinopteri; order Cyprinodontiformes; family Goodeidae; genus Girardinichthys; species Girardinichthys multiradiatus. The sequence continues at coordinate 1,998,672 of NC_061803.1, read as the reverse complement.
TAATGATGGATGGATGAACAAAATAATGATGAATGGATGAACAAAATAATGATGGATGGATGAACAAAATAATGATGGATGGATGAACAAAATAATGATGGATGGATGAACAAAATAATGATGGATGGATGAACAAAATAATGATGGATGGATGAACAAAATAATGATGGATGGATGAACAAAATAATGATGGATGGATGAACAAAATAATGATGGATGGATGAACAAAATAATGATGGATGGATGAACAAAATAATGATGGATGGATGAACAAAATAATGATGGATGGATGAATGGATGAACAAAATAATGATGGATGGATGAATGGATGAACAAAATAATGATGGATGGATGAACAAAATAATGATGGATGGATGAATGGATGAACAAAATAATGATGAATGGATGAACAAAATAATGATGGATGGATGAACAAAATAATGATGAATGGATGAATGGATGAACAAAATAATGATGAATGGATGAACAAAATAATGATGGATGGATGAACAAAATAATGATGAATGGATGAACAAAATAATGATGGATGGATGAACAAAATAATGATGAATGGATGAACAAAATAATGATGGATGGATGGATGGATGAACAAAATAATGATGGATGGATGAACAAAATAATGATGGATGGATGAACAAAATAATGATGGATGGATGGATGGATGAACAAAATAATGATGGATGGATGAACAAAATAATGATGGATGGATGAACAAAATAATGATGGATGGATGGATGGATGAACAAAATAATGATGGATGGATGAACAAAATAATGATGGATGGATGAACAAAATAATGATCGATGGATGGATGGATGAACAAAATAATGATGGATGGATGAACAAAATAATGATCGATGGATGGATGGATGAACAAAATAATGATGGATGGATGAACAAAATAATGATGGATGGATGAACAAAATAATGATGGATGGATGAATAAAAAAATGATGGATGGATGAATGGATGAACAAAATAATGATGGATGGATGAACAAAATAATGATGGATGGATGAATGGATGAACAAAATAATGATGGATGGATGAACAAAATAATGATGGATGGATGAATGGATGAACAAAATAATGATGGATGGATGAACAAAATAATGATGGATGGATGAACAAAATAATGATGGATGGATGAACAAAATAATGATGGATGGATGAACAAAATAATGATGGATGGATGAATGGATGAACAAAATAATGATGGATGGATGAACAAAATAATGATGGATGGATGAACAAAATAATGATGGATGGATGGATGGATGAACAAAATAATGATGGATGGATGAACAAAATAATGATGGATGGATGAACAAAATAATGATGAATGGATGAACAAAATAATGATGGATGGATGAACAAAATAATGATGGATGGATGAACAAAATAATGATGGATGGATGAACAAAATAATGATGGATGGATGAACAAAATAATGATGGATGGATGAACAAAATAATGATGGATGGATGAACAAAATATTGATGGATGGATGAACAAAATAATGATGGATGGATGAACAAAATAATGATGGATGGATGAACAAAATAATGATGGATGGATGAACAAAATAATGATGGATGGATGAACAAAATAATGATGGATGGATGAACAAAATAATGATGGATGGATGAACAAAATAATGATGGATGGATGAATGGATGAACAAAATAATGATGGATGGATGAACAAAATAATGATGGATGGATGCACAAAATAATGATGGATGGATGAATGGATGAACAAAATAATGATGAATGGATGAACAAAATAATGATGGATGGATGAACAAAATAATGATGAATGGATGAACAAAATAATGATGGATGGATGAACAAAATAATGATGGATGGATGAACAAAATAATGATGGATGGATGGATGGATGAACAAAATAATGATGGATGGATGAACAAAATAATGATGGATGGATGAACAAAATAATGATGGATGGATGGATGGATGAACAAAATAATGATGGATGGATGAACAAAATAATGATGAATGGATGAACAAAATAATGATGGATGGATGAACAAAATAATGATGGATGGATGAACAAAATAATGATGAATGGATGAACAAAATAATGATGGATGGATGGATGGATGAACAAAATAATGATGGATGGATGAATTGATGAACAAAATAATGATTGATGGATGAATGGATGAACAAAATAATGATGGATGGATGAATGGATGAACAAAATAATGATGGATGGATGAATGGATGAACAAAATAATGATGAATGGATGAACAAAATAATGATGGATGGATGAACAAAATAATGATGGATGGATGAATGGATGAACAAAATAATGATGAATGGATGAACAAAATAATGATGGATGGATGAACAAAATAATGATGGATGGATGAACAAAATAATGATGGATGGATGAACAAAATAATGATGGATGGATGAATGGATGAACAAAATAATGATGGATGGATGAATGGATGAACAAAATAATGATGAATGGATGAACAAAATAATGATGGATGGATGAACAAAATAATGATGGATGGATGAATGGATGAACAAAATAATGATGAATGGATGAACAAAATAATGATGGATGGATGAACAAAATAATGATGAATGGATGAACAAAATAATGATGGATGGATGAACAAAATAATGATGGATGGATGAACAAAATAATGATGAATGGATGAACAAAATAATGATGAATGGATGAACAAAATAATGATGGATGAATGGATGAACAAAATAATGATGGATGGATGAATGGATGAACAAAATAATGATGAATGGATGAACAAAATAATGATGGATGGATGAACAAAATAATGATGGATGGATGAATGGATGAACAAAATAATGATGGATGGATGAACAAAATAATGATGGATGGATGAACAAAATAATGATGAATGGATGAACAAAATAATGATGGATGGATGAACAAAATAATGATGGATGGATGAACAAAATAATGATGGATGGATGGATGGATGAACAAAATAATGATGAATGGATGAACAAAATAATGATGGATGGATGAACAAAATAATGATGAATGGATGAACAAAATAATGATGGATGGATGAACAAAATAATGATGGATGGATGAACAAAATAATGATGGATGGATGGATGGATGAACAAAATAATGATGGATGGATGAACAAAATAATGATGGATGGATGAATGGATGAACAAAATAATGATGAATGGATGAACAAAATAATGATGGATGGATGAACAAAATAATGATGGATGGATGAATGGATGAACAAAATAATGATGGATGGATGAACAAAATAATGATGGATGGATGAACAAAATAATGATGGATGGATGAATGGATGAACAAAATAATGATGGATGGATGAACAAAATAATGATGAATGGATGAACAAAATAATGATGGATGGATGAACAAAATAATGATGAATGGATGAACAAAATAATGATGGATGGATGAACAAAATAATGATGGATGGATGAACAAAATAATGATGGATGGATGGATGGATGAACAAAATAATGATGGATGGATGAACAAAATAATGATGGATGGATGAACAAAATAATGATGGATGGATGGATGGATGGATGAACAAAATAATGATGGATGGATGAACAAAATAATGATGAATGGATGAACAAAATAATGATGGATGGATGAACAAAATAATGATGGATGGATGAACAAAATAATGATGAATGGATGAACAAAATAATGATGGATGGATGGATGGATGAACAAAATAATGATGGATGGATGAATTGATGAACAAAATAATGATTGATGGATGAATGGATGAACAAAATAATGATGGATGGATGAATGGATGAACAAAATAATGATGGATGGATGAATGGATGAACAAAATAATGATGAATGGATGAACAAAATAATGATGGATGGATGAACAAAATAATGATGGATGGATGAATGGATGAACAAAATAATGATGAATGGATGAACAAAATAATGATGGATGGATGAACAAAATAATGATGAATGGATGAACAAAATAATGATGGATGGATGAACAAAATAATGATGGATGGATGAATGGATGAACAAAATAATGATGGATGGATGAATGGATGAACAAAATAATGATGAATGGATGAACAAAATAATGATGGATGGATGAACAAAATAATGATGGATGGATGAATGGATGAACAAAATAATGATGAATGGATGAACAAAATAATGATGGATGGATGAACAAAATAATGATGAATGGATGAACAAAATAATGATGGATGGATGAACAAAATAATGATGGATGGATGAACAAAATAATGATGAATGGATGAACAAAATAATGATGAATGGATGAACAAAATAATGATGGATGAATGGATGAACAAAATAATGATGGATGGATGAATGGATGAACAAAATAATGATGAATGGATGAACAAAATAATGATGGATGGATGAACAAAATAATGATGGATGGATGAATGGATGAACAAAATAATGATGGATGGATGAACAAAATAATGATGGATGGATGAACAAAATAATGATGAATGGATGAACAAAATAATGATGGATGGATGAACAAAATAATGATGGATGGATGAACAAAATAATGATGGATGGATGGATGGATGAACAAAATAATGATGGATGGATGAACAAAATAATGATCGATGGATGGATGGATGAACAAAATAATGATGGATGGATAAACAAAATAATGATGGATGGATGGATGGATGAACAAAATAATGATGGATGGATGAACAAAATAATGATGGATGGATGAATAAAAAAATGATGGATGGATGAATGGATGAACAAAATAATGATGGATGGATGAACAAAATAATGATGGATGGATGAATGGATGAACAAAATAATGATGGATGGATGAACAAAATAATGATGGATGGATGAATGGATGAACAAAATAATGATGGATGGATGAACAAAATAATGATGGATGGATGAACAAAATAATGATGGATGGATGAACAAAATAATGATGGATGGATGGATGGATGAACAAAATAATGATGGATGGATGAACAAAATAATGATGGATGGATGAATAAAAAAATGATGGATGGATGGATGGATGAACAAAATAATGATGGATTGATGAACAAAATAATGATGGATGGATGAACAAAATAATGATGGATGGATGAACAAAATAATGATGGATGGATGAACAAAATAATGATGGATGGATGAACAAAATAATGATCGATGGATGGATGGATGAACAAAATAATGATGGATGGATGAACAAAATAATGATCGATGGATGGATGGATGAACAAAATAATGATGGATGGATGAACAAAATAATGATGGATGGATGGATGGATGAACAAAATAATGATGGATGGATGAACAAAATAATGATGGATGGATGAATAAAAAAATGATGGATGGATGAATGGATGAACAAAATAATGATGGATGGATGAACAAAATAATGATGGATGGATGAATGGATGAACAAAATAATGATGGATGGATGAACAAAATAATGATGGATGGATGAATGGATGAACAAAATAATGATGGATGGATGAACAAAATAATGATGGATGGATGAACAAAATAATGATGGATGGATGAACAAAATAATGATGGATGGATGAACAAAATAATGATGGATGGATGAATGGATGAACAAAATAATGATGGATGGATGAACAAAATAATGATGGATGGATGAACAAAATAATGATGGATGGATGGATGGATGAACAAAATAATGATGGATGGATGAACAAAATAATGATGGATGGATGAACAAAATAATGATGAATGGATGAACAAAATAATGATGGATGGATGAACAAAATAATGATGGATGGATGAACAAAATAATGATGGATGGATGAACAAAATAATGATGGATGGATGAACAAAATAATGATGGATGGATGAACAAAATAATGATGGATGGATGAACAAAATAATGATGGATGGATGAACAAAATAATGATGGATGGATGAACAAAATAATGATGGATGGATGAATGGATGAACAAAATAATGATGGATGGATGAACAAAATAATGATGGATGGATGAACAAAATAATGATGGATGGATGAACAAAATAATGATGGATGGATGAACAAAATAATGATGGATGGATGAATGGATGAACAAAATAATGATGGATGGATGAACAAAATAATGATGGATGGATGAACAAAATAATGATGGATGGATGGATGGATGAACAAAATAATGATGGATGGATGAACAAAATAATGATGGATGGATGAACAAAATAATGATGAATGGATGAACAAAATAATGATGGATGGATGAACAAAATAATGATGGATGGATGAACAAAATAATGATGGATGGATGAACAAAATAATGATGGATGGATGAACAAAATAATGATGGATGGATGAACAAAATAATGATGGATAGATGAACAAAATAATGATGGATGGATGAACAAAATAATGATGGATGGATGAACAAAATAATGATGGATGGATGAACAAAATAATGATGGATGGATGAATGGATGAACAAAATAATGATGGATGGATGAATGGATGAACAAAATAATGATGGATGGATGCACAAAATAATGATGGATGGATGAATGGATGAACAAAATAATGATGAATGGATGAACAAAATAATGATGGATGGATGAACAAAATAATGATGAATGGATGAATGGATGAACAAAATAATGATGAATGGATGAACAAAATAATGATGGATGGATGAACAAAATAATGATGAATGGATGAACAAAATAATGATGGATGGATGAACAAAATAATGATGAATGGATGAACAAAATAATGATGGATGGATGGATGGATGAACAAAATAATGATGGATGGATGAACAAAATAATGATGGATGGATGAACAAAATAATGATGGATGGATGGATGGATGAACAAAATAATGATGGATGGATGAACAAAATAATGATGGATGGATGAACAAAATAATGATGGATGGATGGATGGATGAACAAAATAATGATGGATGGATGAACAAAATAATGATGGATGGATGAACAAAATAATGATCGATGGATGGATGGATGAACAAAATAATGATGGATGGATGAACAAAATAATGATCGATGGATGGATGAACAAAATAATGATGGATGGATGAACAAAATAATGATGGATGGATGGATGGATGAACAAAATAATGATGGATGGATGAACAAAATAATGATGGATGGATGAACAAAATAATGATGGATGGATGAATAAAATAATGATGGATGGATGAATGGATGAACAAAATAATGATGGATGGATGAACAAAATAATGATGGATGGATGAATGGATGAACAAAATAATGATGGATGGATGAACAAAATAATGATGGATGGATGAATGGATGAACAAAATAATGATGGATGGATGAACAAAATAATGATGGATGGATGAACAAAATAATGATGGATGGATGAACAAAATAATGATGGATGGATGAACAAAATAATGATGGATGGATGAATGGATGAACAAAATAATGATGGATGGATGAACAAAATAATGATGGATGGATGAACAAAATAATGATGGATGGATGGATGGATGAACAAAATAATGATGGATGGATGAACAAAATAATGATGGATGGATGAACAAAATAATGATGAATGGATGAACAAAATAATGATGGATGGATGAACAAAATAATGATGGATGGATGAACAAAATAATGATGGATGGATGAACAAAATAATGATGGATGGATGAACAAAATAATGATGGATGGATGAACAAAATAATGATGGATGGATGAACAAAATAATGATGGATGGATGAACAAAATAATGATGGATGGATGAACAAAATAATGATGGATGGATGAACAAAATAATGATGGATGGATGAACAAAATAATGATGGATGGATGAACAAAATAATGATGGATGGATGAACAAAATAATGATGGATGGATGAACAAAATAATGATGGATGGATGAATGGATGATCAAAATAATGATGGATGGATGAATGGATGAACAAAATAATGATGGATGGATGCACAAAATAATGATGGATGGATGAATGGATGAACAAAATAATGATGAATGGATGAACAAAATAATGATGGATGGATGAACAAAATAATGATGAATGGATGAACAAAATAATGATGGATGGATGAACAAAATAATGATGGATGGATGAATGGATGAACAAAATAATGATGAATGGATGAACAAAATAATGATGGATGGATGAACAAAATAATGATGAATGGATGAACAAAATAATGATGGATGGATGAACAAAATAATGATGAATGGATGAACAAAATAATGATGGATGGATGGATGGATGAACAAAATAATGATGGATGGATGAACAAAATAATGATGGATGGATGAACAAAATAATGATGGATGGATGGATGGATGAACAAAATAATGATGGATGGATGAACAAAATAATGATGAATGGATGAACAAAATAATGATGGATGGATGAACAAAATAATGATGGATGGATGAACAAAATAATGATGAATGGATGAACAAAATAATGATGGATGGATGAACAAAATAATGATGGATGGATGGATGGATGAACAAAATAATGATGGATGGATGAATTGATGAACAAAATAATGATTGATGGATGAATGGATGAACAAAATAATGATGGATGGATGAATGGATGAACAAAATAATGATGGATGGATGAATGGATGAACAAAATAATGATGAATGGATGAACAAAATAATGATGGATGGATGAACAAAATAATGATGGATGGATGAATGGATGAACAAAATAATGATGGATGGATGAATTGATGAACAAAATAATGATTGATGGATGAATGGATGAACAAAATAATGATGGATGGATGAATGGATGAACAAAATAATGATGAATGGATGAACAAAATAATGATGGATGGATGAACAAAATAATGATGGATGGATGAATGGATGAACAAAATAATGATGAATGGATGAACAAAATAATGATGGATGGATGAACAAAATAATGATGAATGGATGAACAAAATAATGATGAATGGATGAACAAAATAATGATGGATGAATGGATGAACAAAATAATGATGGATGGATGAATGGATGAACAAAATAATGATGAATGGATGAACAAAATAATGATGGATGGATGAACAAAATAATGATGGATGGATGAATGGATGAACAAAATAATGATGAATGGATGAACAAAATAATGATGGATGGATGAACAAAATAATGATGAATGGATGAACAAAATAATGATGAATGGATGAACAAAATAATGATGGATGGATGGATGAACAAAATGGATGGAGGGATAAGAAACTAGTAATTGGACAACAGATGGTTGGATACGTTATAAACAAAAAAACAGAAAAATCAACAAATGGATGATGGGGAATGAATGCCTGAATGATAAAATGGTGAATGATGGACAGATCGATAGAAGGATGAAAAGATGGTGGGTTGAAATGACTGAATGAATAGACAGAATGATTGAACAGACAAAAGGTTTGATGGATGGACTAGATGAATGATTGAAAGAAGAATGGATGACTGGGTAGATGGATTAATGGATGGAACATGCAGACAACGGGACTTATCTAGACCTGGAAAAAGCTTCAATACATTCATTTCCAGATTTCATAGAATCAATGCTTCCTGCTGCACACACCTCCCTCATCCATCCATCCATCCATCCATCCATCCATCCATCCATCCATCCAGGGCTGCGACGGGAGGGCCTTTTGCCTTTTACTACTGCACAAAAATCTAAGGAAAAACCAAAGATCTTCAATAAATTCACACAGGTTTAAGGTCAAAAGTTCAACACTGTTTTTATTTATTATAAATCAGTACACTTCTTATAAAAAAGTGGGCTTGAAGTAAAACCATATTAGATGTAAACCAAACACATCAGGAAATGGCCACCCTCTTTATAACAAACCCTTTTCCTTCACACTTGATTAACCGGCAGGTTTAATTTAACTCGCTCCAAAACACCATTTTATACTTTTATAAGATCAATTTAAAGTTTGGAAAAGCTTTCAGTCATTATGTGGTTAACATCGTTCTCTCTGCAAAGCATTCCAAGTACAAGCTAGCAGGCCATTGGTTTCTGTGTGGTTATCGTTTCAACTGCCAGCAGGAATATTTTCATTACTTCAGAAGTGTGCACTCTTCTTCATCTTTTAATCACAGTTCAATAGTGTGACGAGTGCAGCTCCTGCAAAATATCATGAGCTTGTGAAGAGCTCTGAGCAGGATCAGGCCCCTCTGTATAAATTACCCCCAAATTTAGCTCTGAGTTAACTTGCTGTGATACGTTATTCTTTCAGTGAGACGAGCAGCAAGCAGAAAGCAAGCCAACATCCCTCTGTTGTCTCTGAAGGAAGGTGGACATCAACACTGGTGGATGCAGGATGTCAGGAGGAAAGCACAGAAGCTGCAGAAACCAGGCTAAACTGCCCAGAAGCACTCCAAATAACGCTGGACATCATAGGGCCGGGCTGATACCATGGCGACAACTTGAGTTTAAAACAAAGACTGGTAAAAGTGTGCAAATATAACTGATGGATGCTGCTTTTTAGTTGCCATCCTGGCAGAATTAAAATCATTACTGTTGGCCAACAGCGTATAAAAGATGTGACCAACTTATCGGAAAACACTGCAGATAACCCTACCTTCTACCTAGCAGCAGTCCCATCCAGACAGCCACGCTCTCCTCTACTACACCGCTTCCTCACGGAGATCCTACTGGTGGTGACCGGGCCATCACTGGGAAGAACTGGGGTGCTAGACAGGGCTGTAATGCAATTATTACCCCAAACATTGATTGAGTTATGGTAGGTGCATTTAACAATAAAATGCATATGGTCAATTGCTAAAAACACATGGGAGGTAAAACAATAACTTAAATAGAAGTGCTTAAAAGAACAGTAGTCAGAGCCCTTTTAAAAGGAGAGAAACGGCAGAGCAGGAATCCCAACCCAACAAAACAGGAGCTAAATGAGAAGCTGAAATGGTAATATTAATATCCATCCAATAATTCCCAGGTCACTTATAGATCTTATTCTTCCCTCTGATACAAATATCTTGTTTTCTAGTCAGTGGCCCCCCCACGTCTGTGAGCCACGGCTTCCCTCGGTTCCCAGTCTGTCTGTGGTGGGACAGTCTGTCTCCGGACAACTCCCTCCTTCTTCCTTCGTCATCAGTCCCCGCTCCTCCTCCTTTTTCCTGCGCTCTAGCTCCCATTCTACGAAGGTGTCAAAGAGGCTGGGCCAAGCCTCGTCTTCGCTGTAGTTGCTGAGGTCCGGCCCGATGGCCTGAGTGAAATTGAAGAACATGTTCCACGTGTCTCTTGAGATGCCCCGAACCCCCGAGGGGTTCTCGGCTAGGAAGTCCAGCCAGTGCTCTAAGATCTCGGGTTTGTCCTGCGTGAAAACCAGTTGCCACAGCGCTATGGCGATGTCGCGCTGCAGCGACCGCTGGCCCTCATCGGCATCCAGGCCGAACTGGAAGGTGAAGCGGTAAAGGTCCTTGAAGTTCTCCTCTCCCTGAGCTTCCAGCAGCAGGCAGGGGAAGCGGGAACAGATACCCTCGATACTGTCCGCTCTGATGGCCTTGCAGCCCTCGACAAACTCCTTCCTGGTGGGAAAAAAAGAAATCAGACCAGACGGGGAATTAGAGGGGTGTATTCACACCAGGAAAGTCCTTTGGTCCGGACCAAGAGCGAACTTTATTTGTTTCATTTGGTGCGGTTTGTTTTCACATTGTAGTTTTTGCAAATGAACTATTACTTGTAAACAAAGCCACGCAGGTGACGTTCATGGCTCCCATTGGACAGAAATGATGGGGGCGGGACAGAGCACAGATCCAGACATTTAGGAAAACATCTGTAGACGTGCTGCGTTCAGCTCCTCTGTTCTGCATATTTATGCCGTTATTACAGCTTCAATATTATTGTGAGGCTGAAGAGCAACAGACTTTGTGATGTTTCATTTATAATGTTGGAACCCCGTCGGAGAACGCGTGCTGAACGCCGACGTTCTCTACAGTAGCGTTGCTAAGCAACACACAGCTTATCAGGTAGGATTACCTTACAACACACACCTTTGCTACCGGCTACGGTGGCTTTTTATATCCAAACAGAAGTACGCTTTTTGTAGTTGGTTTGGATCGGGGCCGGTTTGTATTCAGACCATAAGCGAACCGCACCAGAGTCCGTTTGGAAGCGGACCGAGACCACCTCAAAACGTGGGTCTCGGTCCGGTTGTTTGGTCCCGACCAGGATTCGCTTGAGTGTATTCACACCGGCACAAAAGGTCCGGACCAACGGGGGAAAACGAACTCTGGTCCGTTTAAAGCGGACCAAAAGTGGCCAGTGTGAAGACACCCTAAGACAAAAATATAGCATATCCAGAGTTTCTGTGAGTTTCAGTCAGCTAAATAGAAAAACCTGAATGAACATGAAATAAACTTGTGGAAGTTAACAAGTAATGTGAAACAAACGATAACATAAATGTTTTAATTTTAACTCTCAAAGTAAATACAAAAAGTTAACTCTAAGGGTGTAATCCAGGGCTAAAAGCTATCAGGAGAACATACACCGCCTCGTTACCTTCAAAACCATTGTATGCTGTATTAAAACAACAAGTGGCACCAACTATATCCCAGGCAGAGTGAGCCTGAATTAACGGAACTTTAATAATTAGCTGAACCGTGTTGCTTTCCTGGCGGTTATTTGCGACATATATATTGCATGCAGTGATATTGCGATAACCATAGACCTGTATTGTCCAGCTCTAGTGTAAAGGCGAAGGTCCAGGCCTTGCGGTTGTACTTGCGTCAAGAAAGAGAGAAATCCCTAACAGATCCTGTCTGACAACACAAAGTAGCCCAATATAACATCGATACCGATGTTATTTTGGGCATCTCTTTTCAAAACCATTCAATGTGTCTGAATACAAACAATTCAGCAAAGCAGAGTGGGTCTAAATTCCTCCGAAGTGATGTTAAAGACTCATTACAAGTGATCACAAACACGCGATGGCACCAAGCGAGGAACAACTAGTTATTAGGTTTTAGGGGGTAATTACTTTTTTTACACAGTTTGGTTTGGAAAACTTTTTTGCCCCTTAAACAAAAATCAGTGAAAAAACAGCATTTTTTGTGTTTTTAGTCAGTTTATCTTGGTCTGATGTTAACATTTATTAAATGATTTGTTAAGAAATGAACCTGGAACCTTGGGGAATATAAGAGTCGTCTGACATCAACAGTAAGGCTTTTTTACAGAGAAATGTCATAAAGTGCTTCAGTTAGCAGAGCTCAACAATGGGGTTTGTGTCACGTTGCCTAAAGCCTCTGAATACAGCAGAAACCAGCGACCCGGCCACAGTAGACAGCCCTATTCACCTCCGCCCCAGTATTACAAGGAGGGTGTCAGGGTCCTCGGGCCACCTTCAACACAGCAGGAAAACATGTGTTCGTATCTGGAAAGCTGTCCTTCTTCCTCTGGACCGGTTGCATGGATTTACAGCAGCGGCTTCCGCAGTTATTGGTTCCCGGGCTAAAAGGAGTCTTACAGGCCTTACAATAAACCACTTGTTTGCAGCAGCATAATCTCACACTGAAAAATTACCAATACACAAACTTAATTTTTGGTACATTAATTAATTAATTCAGTGGGGGAAAATCCCACATTAATAACGGTTTTACACAAAATCACAGGTGTCACAATTAGAGGCACAGTTCCAACAAAATAAATATATAAAACACATTTTTCCAATTTCTTACTCTTTTAAGTTGATCAAGGCTCCCAGGAACTTCTATCTTCTAGAAATACGATTTATCATCAGGTTTTAGTAGAAAATAACTGCCAATAACTGTGGAGGCTGCTGCTGGTCTGGGTAAGCGGTTCATTATATCAGTATTAATGTTTGCGTACATGCTGGCAGTTACTCTGTTGAAATAATTTATATCTAATGAAAATAAATGTTTGGGAATATGTGCTTCCTTTTCTGTATCCAGTTTTAATCTAATAACTTCTCAAATGTAGAATTAATGATTAAATGATTTTTTTCATCACCATCTTGATGTCTAAACACTGTTTATGGAGCAGTTTTATTCTTATTTTATTCTTAGTTTCACTACGTTAATTATTTAGGAGTAAATTAATGAATAGTTTCACTAAACATTCCTTTAAACTTTACCATACCTTGTAAACTTGCACATGGTGGCCGCCTGAAACTTCCAGGCAAGAACAAGAACCCGAAACTCCGCCGGGTCGACACAGAGATCATTGCAGAACCTCTCCATGCCCTCCTCCAAGATGGCGTCCTCCAGTTCATCCTTGTAGTGACCGAAGAGCTCCTCGATGCGCATCATTGACAACCCATCACCATCCAGGCTTTCATCTTTGCAAGGGTCCCTCATCGCTGAGGAGATGACGGGTGTCTCCACGGTAACCTCTAAGGCCTTGGTGCCATTCAGCAGCTCGCTGGTGGATTTGCTAGATGGGGCACTAGAATCCTCTTTGTGGACCCCACCACTAGCACTTTCGACTCTCTTGTGGGACTTGGAACTGCTCTCCTTGTCTCCACTCTTGCTGCCGAGTGAGGACGTCGGATTCCTACACTTATTGACACACTGGCCCATGTCTTCCTCCCTGGTCCCTCGTCTGTCTGTCCTCCTCACCTTCAGTCCCCTTCCGAACCACCTAGACACCTCTTCTCTGGCCTGGCGAGATGTCTCAACATACCCTCAGGCCTAAAAGGACAAACGGGTACATAGTGGGTATTTCCACAGCAAGTTGACACGACTCCATCTACATTTTTACAATTTAAAAAAGTAAAGAAACGGTAGAGCTACCTTCACCAGATCTTCCACAAAGCAGAGCTTCAACTGTCAAACCTAAAAACCCTGAAAGAAAATGGAAAAAAAGCACCAGCTTCAATACTGAGACTTAAAGTGACAGACCAACACAAAGTAGCACACAACTATGATTTGAAAAATAAAAGGCATCACTTTGTAATTCTTATGGCTTTATTTGCCACTCTTCCGTAAATGCACAAGTAATAGTTGTCCTATGAACCCCACCTGCACCTGAGCTGTGGATCTCTGCAGCTTCTCCAGAGTTACCATGGGCCTCTTGGCCGTTTCTCTGATCAATGCTCTCCTTGCCCGGCATTAGGCTGTTTAGGTGGCGGCCATGACTTGGTAAGTTTGCAGTGATGCCAAAGTCTTTGCATTTTTGCGGCCTGAGCTGTTTAAATGCTTAGAAATTTAGCTCAAACTTCTTATATTTCTTAAATTTACAAGTAAAATTTAATACTAAACACATAACTGGTTTATATTCCCCAAACACACAAGTGAAGCTACATCTATGCCACTTGAGGAGTTCTGGATAGACCATATTTACAGACAAAGAAAATGTTTCATCTTTAATGAAAAATGGAGATATTTCTTGTACAATTGTGGCCCACTTACTGCTCTGAGGGGGTTGTTCTTTGAGCAAATGGCATGTTTTAGAGTCTGTAAACTCCAGTTAAAGATTATTCAATTATTAAATTAGTTGACGATTATTTCAATAATCGATTCATCTGATTAATTGTTTCAGCCCTAAACTAAATCCAGTAATATTAGTATTATCCCAGACACATTCCTGACTTCTTTAACCAGAAAATGATTACCATAAAAAGCAGCAGCTGAGATAAATAATGTGGAGGACTTTCATCTTTGTCTAAATGGCGGATGTATTGTTGGTACTTAGAGGCTGTTTGTCCTCAGACACATCAGAGACAACATGGATCCAATAAAACATGTAAAAAATCTTAATAAAGGGATTATTATGGGACAACACTGCTTTCTTCTTATTTTCAGATCATGAAGAATTTCCCACATTCACTCTGCAGAGGAGAAGCAGACTTTAAGGAATGCTCAATGTGAAACAATCTGATTGGACACCTGAGTGGACCAGAACCGAACACTGTTACTGTTTAAGCAAGTTGCACAAGTTAATTATTTGGGCCATGCTTCCTGTACCTCTGTCAGCACTTTAGCTCTTGTATAAAGTGATGATGCAAGTCTTCTTAACCATGTTTTGGCTACAGTCCAGTCAAACAGAGATAAAATTGGGATTTATTTTTATCATTAATGCTGCAAAGTAACTTAGGGAGTTTCTTGTGTTTAAATGTGGAACAATGAATCATGTGGCCATACTGGTTTAACCAAATCCATGGGGAGAGCTATGATTCAGATTCCATTATTGCTAAAGATTATGCAACGTCAGTGCTGAAACATTTTATATTTTTCATTTTTCATACAGATTGCTCCACCCTGGCGCTACAGCGCCTTGCAGAGTTATTCATACCTGTCAAACTTTTCCACATTTTTCCTTGCTAAAACCACAAACTCTTTCACAACTAACTAACCATTCAACCTCCAGAGTGAATACTTTGTAGAAACACTTTTGGCAGCAATCACTACCTTTCAGTGTTGTGGGGTATGTCTTCTGCAAAATATTCAATGTCCGTCAGGATGGATGAAGACTCTGATTAACCTCCCTGTCCCTGATTATCAATATTATCCTCTAAGAATAATGCTGCCACCACCATGTTACACAATGTGTTCAGGGTTAGGTGCAGCGTTTTTTTTTTCATGCCACATACAGTATTTTGCTTGTCGGCCAAACAGTTCAAACTTTTCATCATGCAGTTTCTTCATTAATGTGAGGCTCTGTTCAACGGTTGGTGTAACCTATGGCCCCCGTGACGCAGCCTGTTATTTATTACGGGTACAGGAGCTGAATACAGATGAGTGCCAGGAATATTCATTTGTGAAACACTGTAAACATATAGTTTCTTTTCCACTTCACAACTATGTGCAGCTTTAGGTAGGTCCATCACTGATGACTAAATGTGAAACAGTTATGCAAGGCCCCCAGAACATTTCTGTGGTCACTGTGGTTTTAATTAACAAGTGAAAACCAAAAACAAACGTGACAGACACCAGTTAGTTTAAAGCTCCATGTATTATTGCAGTGATGTGTAACCCATGAGATGACTTTCTGTTAAAGGAGTGGTCGACGGTGATATTACTTACATTAACTCTTTTAGGAGGCATTGTCTTTCAAATCTGCTCCATTATTGTGACCCTGACACCAGCAACTCTGAAAAGACACATTATCTTGTCATCATAAGCAGAAAGTGATATCTCATCATTCCCAGATTTCTCTCAATGTGCTTTCTGGATGTAATTTGAGCACAAAAAACACACACAAAGCATGATTTTATTACTGGTTTCAATCTGACAAGAAGAAGGACTTGCACTGTGCCTTCAAGCAATTTCCCATGTCTCAACTTTGAGGTTTCCTTGCTAACCTTATGAATCCAGTGAAACATTTCACAGAGCACAAACACATGGCAATAATTATAATTACAACCACCTGCAAAACGGCCAACATCAAGTTACTTTTAAACCAGTGTTGGAATCACTGGTCGTTCGGACTCTTCTGTTACACACTTATGAAGGCATCCAGCATCAGAGCAAATCCTCTGCAGTGATCGATGCCCTGGGCATGTAGAGGCAAGTCTCCCACAGTCCTAAAGTGGCCGACCTTACCTCCCTGACTTCAAATGGACGTCTAAAGGCCTACTTATCCGCAATAAACTAGCATGACAGTTAGGCAAGCACCGTGTAACCCATCTAGACATCAGTTTAACCGGATTAGCTGCTCTTAAATCTGTCCGAGGCAGAGCAGGGCTTGAATATTGACCATGTAACATCTGCAACAGTGCTGTCAGCGGACATCAGCAGTTTTATTAGAAATCACCTCATCTAAACGCTGCAAATTAACGTCCTTTTAGTTTTAACAAGTTATGTTTGGGAAAAACAAATCAACTCGAACAGGATCGACTGATCCTAACAGTACAGGCACAAAACAGTCCGAATTAAATGTAAACTGCGATTTTATTTCGACTTAAAGGCGACACTTTAGATTGAAACAAGTTAAATTACACATTACCCGCTGATCAATAATACATAATCGTCTTCAGGCCATTTAAATGGCTCCATCTGAGCTGCCTGGCCCAGGCGGCGTCGCCATAGCTAGCTCGGTTCACTAAAAGTTAGCTGACTGCTATGCTAGCATTTCAGCGAGAAGTACCGTAAATATCCGAAGAAAGAAACCCACCTTTCTGGAAAATGACGTTCTGTGTGATTAGGATGTACATCACTCCAGAAGGTAGAGTAAAAAATACAACCCAAAGAAGTTAAATAAGTTGGCAAAAAAGCCGAACCGAAGCAAACTCGTAGCGTTAATTCAGAGAGCTAGCTAACTAGCGGGGGAAGCAGGCGACAGAAAACTTCCACACAAAAGTTGGGCTCTTTTTCACTTTTAAAGGAGAAATAGGCGAAAAAGCGGACAGCCACAGTTTGTCTTCGGGTTCTTTTAGAGGTGTGTTCAGTCTGTGAAACGAGTGGAAATAATTTCGGAGAAAAGCAGCCTATTTCTTTGTGCTTCCCCCTTTTAGTCATTGAGCGCAGCTACATTATGGACATTTTCCTGCATCACTTCCTCCCTCCCTGCAAGCAGCCAACAGCTGATCTCCATCCGAGCAGGGCTGGACATCCACATTCCGGGACCCGGCACACTCTGGCACCAAATTTGTTTGAATAAATGTCTTCCAGGCTGCGAGGCAACATATCACAAAGAGAACCTTGTTTTTAACATCTAATTATTTGTTCCAGTTCCTGGATTTTATAATAGAATAAAAAAAGTTCACCCTGAAAATTGGATAAACATTTAGATAAATCTGAAAAGGTCTGCTGTGAAATAGTATTTACCTGTGTAAATACAAAGCTTTTAAATGAGCTTCTTCTTTTTTTTGCTCATCCCCTTGGTAAATAATTGATCAAGTGTAATTAACCACACGTTTTTTACCCATCATGCCCTAGTCTATAAAATAGTTGAAATAAGGTCATTGACATCTATCAGTCTGGAAAGGTTTGTCATTTGTAAGGATTTGGGACTCAGAACAAGAGTTCTAAGTTCACGATTGTACATTATGAAAGAGAGATTGGGCCAAAATGGTCTCCATGGGAGAGTTCCAAGGCCTGAACCACTGCTGACCCAAAATAACACAAAAAGCCATCTCGCATTTACCAAAAAATCTTAATGATCCCCAAAAATATGGAGAAAATATTCTATGGACCGATTAAACAAAACTGGACCACTTTGGAAGGCATGTCTCCTGTTACATCTGGTGTAGTAGAACTAACACGGCATTTCAGAAACACAACATCACATCTATGGTCAAACATGGTGGTGGTAGTGTGATGGTCTGGGGCTGATTTGCTGCTTCAGCTCCTGGATATCTTGCTGTAATGTATGAAACCATGAGTTGTGCTCCTCAAGAAGAATGTCTAGCCATCAGCTTGTGACCTTAAGCTCAATCATGTTAGGGAAATGCAGCAAGACAATTATACAAAGCACACCAGCAATTCTAGACCAGACTTTATCAAGTGCCGTAGTCCGAGTCTGGAGTTAAATCCATAACGATGTATATAGTTTTTCACAGCACTGCGCCCTTATTTTCGGGCTGTTAGACCATTATGCTCTATATTCACCATTTTGTTGCCTATATAAAAATGTAAGAGAAGACCATGAAGATTGATATAATGCAAATAAAAATGATGCAATGCTTTAGACACCAGGACAAAAATATAAACAATTTGGGATTATTTAGCTGGAAACATATCACACATAAAAGAGTGTAAATGCACATAAATATAAAGGATTTCTTGTCACATTAAACACTTTGATTATAAACAATAGATTTTTTCAAGAGTTAATTTTTTCTATTGTTGTTCCTATATAATCATTCAATTGATGCTTTCTTCAATATATATATAAAAAAAAAAAAAGATAGTTTATATACTCAAATTAATTAGACTTGACTGAAGGTTGGAGAAATATATTTGTGACTGCATGGAGCCGATCCTAATAAAGCTTTCCTAGTGTGAATACAAATTCTGTAAATTCGCAAACTAATGTAATAGAAATTGAATATTATATTTAATTAATTATTTAAGCCTATATATAAATAATTCTATAGTTAACTACAATCATATTCAATAAATTATAATATGCATTCTGATAAGGCTCGTTTGCCTACTAAAAATAATAATCTTTTAGCAGGTTATTTAATATACTCTTCACTACGCACCGTTTTCTGTATTAAAATGCTTTTAATTGGTCTGATGCCATATTCTGATCTTAAACGGCAATGTTTTCATTGGCTGGAAGCAATCAATCATCATTATTAACTTAGAGAAAAGCTAGAAAACACCAGCCTTTAAGACTACGTCATCAGCCGGCGACGACAGGGATGCTGCTTTTATGTCAGTTCTTCAAATACAGCAGGTAGGTCACGTTTCGTTTCCTTCTTTGTTTTAAATAAATCGGAATCGTCGTAATTTGGAGATAAACTCGTTGATGTAAGCGGAGGTGACTGCCTACCATCGCCGTTTATATCTCAGCTCAGGTCCTTCTGCAGGCGCTGCTAGCTTCAGTTAGCATCTCTCTGTCAGTGAAGTTTGGGCAAACAGGATCCAGATATGCTAACGGCTTATTTTAGGGTGTTTTATTTCTCTGAGGACTTCTTCGGCTGTTTTCAACACTGTTTACTGAAAGAGGGTGGGTGATTAGAAGAAGAGAAACCTTGGATGTCGATTAGATTTAGTTCAGTAATTGTAAGCAGCCATGCAGATGTGAGCTGTTTTATTAGGTAATTTTGGTGTTTGAGAATTGAGATAAGATCTTTGTTTATATGTTTACAGATTATCTCTGTTTTTGTCCCACTTCAATGTTTCAGATTATCAGATACATTTTAATATCACAGATCAAATATGACTAGTTTAAAAATTACGAATTTATTTATTAAAGGAAAGAAAAAGCTATCTACCAACGTGGCTCGTGAAAAACTAATTACCCCTTAAACCCTAATTACTGGTTGTTCTTCCCTTGGCTGCTATCAAGTGTTTATGGTAACTGGTAATGAGCCTTTACCGTCACTGGAGGAACTTTGACCCACTCTGCTTTGCAAGATTGCTTTAATTCACATTGGAGGGCTGCAAACAGCCATGCCACAGTATCCCAGTTAGATTTAAGTCCAAATTCTGACAAGGCAACTTCAAAATCGTCTTTTTTGTTTGAGCCATTCTGAGGTGGGCCTGCTGCTGTTCTTTGGACCAATGTTCTGCTGCATAACCCAAGTGTGTTTGAGCTTAACGTCACAAACTGATGCCCAGACATTTTCCTTCAGGATTTTCTGCCAGAGACCAGAATTCATAGTTCTACTACAGCAAGTTGTCCAGGTCCAGAAGCAGCAAAGCAGTCCCAGACCATCACACTACCACCACCATGTTTAGATTGTAGATAAAATGTTCTTTTTCTGAAATGCTGTTATTTTTACACCAAATGTAATGGGACCCACACCTTCCAAATATCTACTTTTGTCTTCTTAGTCCACAGAATATGTTCTCTAAAGTCTTATGGGATCATCCAGATGCTCTTTGATAAAAGTGAGGCAGGGGTTTGTGTTCTTTTGGGTCAGCAGTGGTTCTGACCTCGGAACTCTCCCATGGAGGCCATTTTTGCCCAATCTCTGTTTGTTATTGTTGAATCATGAACTCTGACCTTAACTAAGGCAGTGAGGCCTGCAGAGCTTTAGCTGTTGTTCTGGGTTCTTCTGGGGCCTCCTGGATGAGTCGCTGATGAGCTCTTGGGGTAATTTGGTAGGTCAGCCTCTCCTAAGAAGGTTATCCACTGTTCCATGTTTTCGCCATGTGTGGATAAAGGTTCTCTGTAGTCCCAAAGCCTTTGAGATGGCTTTATAACCCTTTCAGACTGATAGATGTCAATGACTTTGTTTCTCATCTGTTCTTGACTTTCTTTAGATCATTGCATGATGTGTTGATTTTTGAGATCTTTTTGCCTACTTCATGTTGTCGGACAGGTTTTCTGTAAGTGATTTCTTGATTCTACAGGTCAGGTAGTAATCATGCCTGGGAGTGGCTGGTGAAATTGAACTGTTGTTAAAAATGTTGTTAATCACATATAATTCTTGATTTATCAAGTGGGGCTTTTACCTTTTCAAGTAGAGGCGGGTTGGTTTGTAGCTTTTTTCCTTGAAGAAATAACATCAGTTTTTGAAAACTGTATTTTGGGTTTATTCCAGTTGTTTGAGTTCAACATTGTTTGATCTGAGGCATTTAAGTGTGATTAAAAACAGGAAAAACAAGACATTTGCAAGAGGATAATACTTTTACAAAATACGGTACTTAAATGTTTATTTTCAAAATAATTTATATTTAAACATTTATAAGTTTAAGTAAAAATGTATTAATTATACATGTTATATATGACATGTTGCTAATAAGAGTAGAATTTATCTCCATTATCGTATTTTCTACTTTAATTTGTATCTATGGCAGCAGTGTGATTATTAATGCAATTATTAGAGGTAATTGAATCTAAACACCATAGTAACAAACTCATATTATAATCAATAGAAGCAGCAATAAAATCAGTAATAAAATATGAAACAAATCTCATGGCTGCTGTTATCAGGGTAAAGTTTTTCTTCTTCTAAATACTTGGTGGTCCGACTGTAGTCCAGTGTTGCCCCCTAGTGGAGCAAAAACCTAAGAAAAGGACTTCCTTTTCTAATTATTGACCCAGTTTTAGAGTTATAGTGTCATTACTACGAGTTAAATAGTTTTTAAATATCTTGTTTTTAAAATCTAAATGAAAAATATGAAAAATCTCAAATAAGAATACATAACTTTATAAAATGTAGGTAAGGAAACATATACATAAATATTATTTAAAAATAATGAAACTAGGAGTTAATTGGGAGTCCAGAATAATATCAGACCATCCGGTGTTTACAGTGGTTTTAAAATGTTTAATTGTGCAGCTGCTTGGTGTTTCCTCAGAACTTTAAGGCCCGGATGACGTTGTCAACCCGATCTGCCGTGTTGTCTCTCTACATGCGTGTGTTTCGCATCGCCCGGGCTTGGCAGGCCCAGACTGGCATCATGAGCGACACGGAGGCTGAGAGAAAGTACATCGTGCAGGAGGCCCGTACTCTGTTCAGACAGAACCAGCAGGTGTGGACAGGATCAAATTCAGAGCAGCAGCTGTTTAGATGAACCTGGACCACTAATACTCTGCTCTTTGTTTTCAGCTCACAGATCAAGAATCAATCAGGAGGTGTATAGAAGAATGTGAAGCAAGGATAGAAATAGGTATGAAGGGATGAAGTGGGCCATTTTTACTCAGGACTTCTGGTTTGATCATCTGGAAGTGCGAATGCTGACCTCTGAGGTCTGTCACCTCACATTCAAACATAGGGAGGTCATGTGGAGCAGAACTGAGCAGGATCAGCTGAACGTTCTGAGTTCATTATAAGCATAGCAGAATCAAACTAAAGGAGGTTTTTATTTTTATGTTAACACAGACTTTGACTTAAAATGCAAACAACTCGATGCAGGAATCAGCATGATGCCAAATAGTGACTGTGGATCAGTGGGAAGAGTTGTCGCCTCACAGTTGGAAAGGTTCTCCTTCACTTGCCAACGTACCCTTGGGCAAAGCACTTAACTCTAGCTTAGTGTACGTGTATGAACGTGTGAGCGTCTGAGTGCAGCTGGTTGCATGGAGAAGGTGTGAGGAGCTCTGACAACGTTCAGTGATGTGTTTCTGCAGCAGCTCTGATGCAGGGACCTCCTGTCTGGCATCTTCCAACAGTCTCAACCGCAGATGTGGAGAATGACAGGGATGTTGGTTTCTTTATCCATCTGTGGGACATGTTTCTATGAGCATCTGGGGAGTCCCTCATGTTCTTCAGACTGACACAGAGTGTGTAAAGGCTTTGAAAAGTCAGAGCCATCCTGAACTTTATACAGTGAGGCGGATTAGAAGTGAAACGATGGGTTCTGCCTCGTCTTTGTTGCGGGAACATTCAATTTGATGGCCTCATGAGAAACAGAACTTTGTTCTGCTGATAAACAAGCTTTTTAGATTTAGTAGCATACAGGCTCAGTTCAGTTCAAACTGGATCTGAGATGAATTTATTGAATTACAAATCATCTGCCAGGACTTTAGGATTAAACTAGACTCTACTGAAAAGAGCTACACTCAAAGGGACGGACTGCATTTAAATTGGACCTCATTGTTTTTGAGCTGAACCATCCTGAGGTCACTTTTCTATCCAAACCAGCCCAGTCTTATGGGAAAAAGTAATTACCCCCTAAACTTCATTCCTGGTTCTTCCACCCTTGGCAGCTGCAGTTGCCTTTAAGTGTTCATAATAACTGGTACTGAGTCTTTAACATCACTGTGGATCCTGTGGGGTTCAAGGTCACCCACAGCATCCTAATCAAATGTAAGTCCTGATTTTGACTAGGCCTCTTGAAAGCCTTCATTTTTGTTTTTTTGAGACAATCAATGGTGGACTTGGCAGTGTGCTTTGGATCATTGTTAACTTGCATACCTCAGGCATGCTTGAGCTTAAGGTCACAAATTTAGGCCAGACGTTTTCCTTCAGGAATTTCTGAACAGGAGCAGAATTGTTGGTTCCATGAACTACAGTAAGTTGTTAAGGTGCTGAAGTAGTCCCAGACCATCACACTACCACCACTGTGTTAGTATGATGTTTTTTTCTGAAATGGAGGCCATTTCTGCCCATTTCTGACTTTACTGAAGCAGTGGGGCCTTGTGTGGATAATGGTTCTCACTGTGGTTCTCTGGAGAC
Source organism: Girardinichthys multiradiatus (assembly GCF_021462225.1). Lineage (NCBI taxonomy): Eukaryota > Metazoa > Chordata > Actinopteri > Cyprinodontiformes > Goodeidae > Girardinichthys > Girardinichthys multiradiatus. The sequence continues at coordinate 1,973,841 of NC_061803.1, read as the reverse complement.
CCAAAGCCTTAGAGATGGCTCTGTAACCCTCCGCAGACTGATAGATATCAGTGACTTTGCTTCTGGGCATGGCGTGCTGCTTTTTGAGATCTTTTAGCCTACTTCATATTGTCAGGCAGGTTCTCTTTAGGTGATTTTCTGATGTTACATGTATGGTAGTAATCTAGACTGGGTGTTTGTGAAATTGCACTGAGTTTCCAAAAAATCAAAGTTTAGTCAATGTTTAACAGGGGGGGGGGGTGCACTTACTTTTTCACACATGGTCAGGCTGGTTTGGATGTTTCTTTTCCCATTTTCCCCAAACATTTAAACAATGAAGCATGACAAAGTAAAAACGATAAACCTGTAAGGGGGCAAATACAGAGCGTGACCTCACTCTAGTTTCGTAGTGAAAATCATAATTTTGTTGACTGTTTTTGCTGATTTTAGTTGATGAAATATTAAAATCAAGCTGTTTTTATTCAGGTCTGCATTACAGGATCCCCTACCCAAGAGCTGTAAGTAAACACAGTACGGTTTATGATCAGTCTGCATGTGACCTGAAGCGTGATCTAACCACTGTATTTTGGCCTGGTGGTGTTCCTGTAGACGTATCTCCCGCCTCTGGGACTGGCCACCCAGAAGGGCAGGAAGCTGCGAGGTCAGCAGCGCCTCAGGAAGCAGGCCAAACCAGTTTACCTGCAGTCACATGACGAGACCTGAAGGCTGAAACCCTGGACATCCCATCGACAGTTCAGGTTACCGCAGATAGGAATCTGGAGAGCGGTTTAGAGGCGGCCTCAGGCTGAGCTTCAACAAGCCGTTACTGATCCAAGAACAGCCGTCATTAAGGAGAAGCCACTTTTCATTGTTGTTTGGTTGTGTTCAGCTGCAGGGACAATTACTGTATATTTTATTTATCATAATGTCTAAAAATGTCTGCTAATTTAACTAATAAAATGTCTGAATGTTCATTGTCTCATTATAAAACCCATCAGCCATTAATAAAACGCTTGTTTGTAGCGTTCTTTACTACAGTTCCAGCATCTTCTACACAGGCAGGAAGATAATCCCTCAGCTGCATTTAACAAACAGGAAGTGATGCATCTGCTGCACTGTGACTGTTTCCACACAGCTGTCAGCTGTTGTAACTGCTTCCTATGCATCTGGATGCTTTGATAAGCCAAACGTGACTGTAAGCTGCTAAAAGCACATATTTTACTGGCGGCAAAAGAGATCTGCAGAAAAAAGGTTCTTCCCTAATCTTATCCATCGTCTATCCTGGCCTGTTCCAGGGCCGTGGTGGGCTGGTGCCTATCTCCAACAGCATATGATCAAAAGGTGGGTACACTGTGGACAGATTGTTGGTCCATCACAGAGACACACAGGACAAAAGACCATGCTTGCACACGCTCAGCCAGTAAACCTACATCCATGCTTTTGGAGTGTGGGAGAAAGCTGGAGTACCCAGAAAGAACCCACACATGCACAGGGAGAACATGCAAACTATTATAAGACGCGATGGAGGTTTGGACCCAGGAGGGATATCTGTAGCACTGCAGAAGTCAGGACCATGATGGAGGTTCAACTAGAACTTTGACAAACAAGGCCAATAAGGACCTTAATCAACATGTACAGTGGAGAGGAGGGAGTTAAAATATCCAAAGCTGAAAGTCTCCACAGCCATGATATATTTTAAGGCTTCTTGACACATCCTTGAAATGGGTACCATAATCATGGAGCTGAACAACGTATTTACCAAAGTTCACATTTTTATCATATAGAATGATAAAAATCAAGTCTAAACACAAAAGATCTATAAGACTCTTTTTTTTCCCCCTTATTTTCATATTTATCCTGGGATAAAGAACAGAGAAACTCCATATCAATGCTTCTTCTCTGGAGCTTTTTCTTGGGATATTTTTAACACCTCACTGGAGACATGTCATGTGCCAGCCTGCTTCAAGTCCTCCACCATCGTCCCTGTTCCCAAGAAGCCAAGGACCACAAGGCTTAATGACTTCAGACCCGTCGCCCTGACCTCTGTGGTGATGAAGTCCTTTGAGCGCCTTGTGCTCTCACACCTAAAAGACATCACCGACCCCCTCCTGGACCCCCTGCAGTTTGCCTACAGAGCCAACAGGTCTGTAGATGATGCAGTCAACCTAGCCCTTCACTTCATCCTCCGGCACCTGGACTCCACAGGAACCTATGCCAGGATCCTGTTTGTGGATTTCAGCTCTGCCTTCAACACCATCGTCCCAGTTCTGCTCCAGGAGAAGCTCTCCCAGCTGAGTGTGCCCGACTCCACCTGCAGGTGGATCACTGACTTCCTGTCTGACAGGAAGCAGCGCGTGAGGCTGGGGAAGCACGTCTCTGACTCCCTGACCATCAGCACCGGTTCCCCCCAAGGCTGTGTTCTCTCTCCTCTGCTCTTCTCCCTGTACACCAACAGCTGCACCTCCAGTCACCAGTCTGTCAAGCTTCTGAAGTTTGCGGACGACACCACCCTGATCGGACTCATCTCTGATGGTGACGAGTCCGCGTACAGATGGGAGGTGGACCATCTGTTGGACTGGTGCAGCCAGAACAACCTTGAACTCAACGCTCTAAAGACAGTGGAGATGGTTGTGGACTTCAGGCAGAACCCAGCCCCACCTGCCCCCATCACCCTCTGTGACTCCACAATTGACACTGTGGAATCTTTCCACTTCCTGGGAACCATCATCTCCCAGGATCTCAAGTGGGAGCCAAACATCAGCTCCCTCATCAAGAAAGCCCAGCAGAGGATGTTCTTCCTGCGGCAGCTGAAGAAATTCAACCTGCCAAAGACTATGATGGTGCACTTCTACACAGCCATCATTGAGTCCATCCTCACCTCCTCCATCACCATCTGGTACGCCGCTGCTACAGCCAAGGATAAGAGCAGGCTGCAGCGTGTCATTCGGTCTGCTGAGAAGGTGATTGGCTGCAGTCTACTGTCGCTCCAGGAACTGAACACCTCCAGGACCCTGAAGCGGGCAGGGAAGATTCTGGCTGATCCCTCCCACCCTGGTCACAGACTCTTTGAAACTCTCCCCTCTGGCAGGAGGCTGCGGTCCATCCGGACCAAAACCTCACGCCACAAGAACAGTTTTTTCCCATCTGCCACCAGCCTGGTTAACAAAGCCCAGAAACCACCCTGACACTCTCCCTTTCCCCCACACCCCCCCTGTTTTTGCTGACAGGACACCTGTAACCTGTAACTCTATGTGTTACATTAACGCTCAGCTTGGACTCCTGCTTTACTTGCACAATGATCACCTGCACTGTTGTATTGCTCTTGCATCTTATACTGCTCTACTCACTTAAAACTGTGCACATATATTTATATTATATTGTAGATATGTTTATACTGTTTAATTTGTATTGTATTGCACCGACTACGCCAAAACAAATTCCTTGTATGTCCAAAAACGTACTTGGCAATAAAGCTTTTCTGATTCTGATTCTGATTCTAATGGAAATTCTTGTAGTAAATGTTCCACAGTGTATGACCTTTAGGTTACCTCACTCCTCTGAGCATCTGTGTTAGAGGAGGAAGCTGTAAAAGTCATTATCAGAAGTTTAATGGTTCAGACTCATCTTTTAGGACGATGTCAGGAAGGGCAGTTAGGTCTGTTCCTAGATAACTTTGTCACCTTTGAACTCAAGGAGGGTCTGGGGTCATAAAACACAGACTCTTTAAAGTTGAGATAACACTGTCATGTTCTGGTATAAATACTGTGTGTAAATGTTGATCGGGGCTCTGTTTCACTGACTAACCTCAGTGACAGAGTCATTCAAACGCTGAATGCCTTTGAATAAAACTTATAAAGACAAAGTCCGGATTTTCTCTTGTTATGAGTCAACTTCTACCCACTTTGATAAGGAAATTCCACAACAGGATTTTCTTCGTTCCTGTGCTGCAAGCTGCCACACGATGGAGACATTTAAACAGTAGATCAGCAGAAGCTGCAGAGTGATGTAAGAAGGACCACTTCAGGCATCTTGCCTTGGAAATCTGCAGTAAGCAGAGTCTTCATGAACTTAAAAGGATCTGGTTGCCCATCAAATATCTCAGTAAACCATAACATCATATAAGGTCATTATCATCTGACTGTTTGACCTCTGTTTAACAGCAATATCAATTTTAACAACACAATCAAACATATTGTATATAAACAATGCAACATGTAGAAAAGCGATTTTAAAATGAAAAGAATATGACTTCTGATAAGGAATAAATCAGTACACCCCCATATTTACTCCATCTTAAAAAGGCTAAAATCTCTCCCAGGTGTATCACATAAGGTGGACATGATGAGAACATCAGCATTTAGAAGACTTGCCATGTTTAAACCTCATACATTTAGTTTGGTGCTCCTGACTGTTGAAGTGAGAGCGAAAACCATGGTGAGATCCAACTTTCAGTCTGAGGTCTTCAGAGAGAAGATCGGAGCAATTTCTCAGTCTGGTCAGGGATTAAAAGAGGCCTCAGAAGGACCTGAAATCATTTCTACTGTATGGAAAATAGTCTACAGGTAAAGGTCATTCAGAGCAACTGTCTACTTGTCCAGGTCTGTTTAAGCAAGTTCACCCTGAAAGCAGAACGCAAGATGCTAAAAGAAGTCTTCAAAACCTTAAAAGGTCATCAGGATCTACAGCAGCTTCTGTCCAACCTCATACCAGCTGTGAAGCATGGAGGTAGACGTGTCATGGTTTGAGGATGCTTTGCTGCAGCAGGACCTGACCTGCTCGCCCTCATAGATACCATCTCACCCATGTATCAGAGGATGTTTGAGGAAAATGTGAGACCATCTGTAAGAAATTAAAGAAGAAGCAGAACTGGACCCTGCAACATGACAACGACCCAAAACATACCAGTAGGTCCTCCACAAACTGGCTGAGAAGAAAGAAATGGAAAGTTCCCATTCTCTACTGCAAATAGGTAAATCTCCATCATGGTGGAAGGTCTGTACTGTGACTTGTATGCATGAGTCCACTTAAAGGTAGGAAGTAAGGGAAAAGTTTGATTTATCCTACAAATGGAATAATGCCTGAATGCTGATGAAAGGCTGGTGGAGCTGCCCACAAGGTAGCTGGTCCAGAGGAGGGCCTGTAGATCCCAGGGTGGCAGAAGCTGGTGACAGGCAGTTTAGTCCTAGTATGCAGTTATCCCATGTTCTGACAGGTTTGATGAGTTTTGCTGGATGTTTCTAGAAAACGTCTGACAGATAAGTGAGTTCTGGTAAGCTGGACAGAGGAATGGGACCAAAAGGGAGGATCTAGGTGAGATCCAGGGACTGTATTCTAGGACACTAAGAGAGGTGAAGTAAGTACAAGTGATGACTAGCAGCATGACACAGCAACCGAGTTGGACAATCTAGCAGTGATGAGGAGTTGTGCTGGACCTTTGAAGCTGTGGTTTAATGGGGTGATTAGAAGCAGGAGAGTATGCAGAAAAAGCTGCTCTGCCCTCGGGGAGAAAACTTACCACCCCAGGATCATAACAATCAGTGTTCCTCATCCAAAGAAAGAATCACTGAGCTAAAGTTAAATGTTAAAGAAATGAACATGTGGTTTAAAAGTGTTAAGAAGATGTTCAGAGGTAAACAGACTAGGAGGTTTTGTTGCTCCATCTGTTCTTCCCACCGTTACTGGGCCAAGATTTGACACCTTGAACAATTTAATGATAAATGATCATCGCCAGCACTGTCAGATTGATTTTATGACCGCATTAAACAGCCAGGTTGTTCCTTTTTTGTTATCTTTGTGCAGAGTTCAAAACCAACACATCCGCACACCACTGAAGAAGCTCTCCTGGATCTTTATTCTAATAATTAAACCTTGTGTAGAAATTGATCCATAAAATAAAATCATACTAAATGCCATGTCAAAGAGATATTTTTACACAAAACATTAACTTTTAAGCTCTTTTTAAGCGTTTTTATTGATGTTCCCTGACTTAAACACTAATTTGAACAACTTCCTTTAAAAAGCCGGTTACTGCAGGATCTTTTGCTGCCTCATTTAAAACCATTAACATCTGTTCTTTGTGTTTATCAGTGAGGAGCCAATTATTCAGGGACCTTTGCACAACAACACTGAGAAGGTTTCAAGCCCTGCCTCTTGGACTTCAAAAGTTGAATATTAACGTGACGTCCAGGAAAGGGCGGCTCAGAGGAACCGAGGAAGAGTGAATCTGAGGAGCAAGCAACCTGGAGAGGAAAACCAGGATTTGGTTCAAGCAGTAGCCACCTTCTTCTGTGGTGGATCAGACAATTTCTCCGACGTACCATGGATTCTTTGTAGCTGCTCAGATTTATCTGTCCTGACTTCAGACGGGAAAATGAGCCCATGCAGCTGGTGGCTGCTGTTGTTCACCTTTGGGGTTGTTGCTGCTTTGTGTCGAGGCAGCAGACAGTGTATGAATGGGATCACCATCAATGTGATCCTGCTGGAGGACGATGAGTCTCCCTGGAGCCTGAAGTATGTGAAGAAACAAATCCTGAAAGCAATAGCGGACGATACAGCTATTGGTTCTGCAGAAGGTAAATGAGAACAGAAACAAATATACTGATGTTTAATAAAATGATCATCATGTGTGAATGACGCCCTTTGGGGTCTGCCTGCAGGTTTACTGCTGCCTTTATTCATTTTATAGGAGAGAAACAGATCAAACTTCATAGACGTTGCCCACAAAGTTTTCTGTTTCTTTAAAGTGAATTTGGCTTTTCGGGATCATTTCTTTAGCTTTTATTAGCTGTTATCTGTCTGTTTTCATAGGCAAATCTACCACAGCGAGTTATATAAATCACACACTGTTATTTCATCAGGATAAACTGATAAGGTATAATATAGTGTGTGCAATAAATATCTTGATTAGGTTTTTAAGCACTCAAACAAATAGCAGAGCATAAATCTATTGGAATATTTAATAAGAAGGAATAAGGGGAACACAGAGCAACAGAGGGATTGAAACCAGAGAGAAGGCAGAAAAACCAGCGGGGATGTGGAGCAGCTGAGACAGAAATAAAGAGCAGAGAAAGAGAGAAAAGACAAATAAACATGAATGGAGCTAATCAAGAAGAGGAAAGGGTCACAAGATAAACACAAAGTAATGAACACCCAACAACAATGAGCACAAGGAAATGAACTGATCAGCAAAACCCAAACGGCAGCAATAAAAAACAGAATATGGCAAAACCTATAGAACATAATAAACAGGAAAAATGCTGAAGAACATGAACACAAATGAAAACCTAACACCTCGGCCCAAGGAACAAGCAAACTAATGAGCTGCTTGGGGTCCCAAATCAGCAGGGGGCCACCAAGAGCACTTGTAATCACAAAGGTTGGGTTTACAGAAGTACAGTTAAAGAGTCAGTATTACTTCCGAGAAACAATGATTCAGTTTGATCATTTTCATCCTCTGCTTTGCCAGTAATCAAATCTAATTTATTTATATAGCAGATTTAAGAACAATTGCCGTTGGCCAAAGAGCTGCACACAAAAATTAATAAATGATAATTCAATACAAACACTATAAGAGATAAAAATAAAAAAAACACTCACACTGTATTAAAAGCCAGTGAGTATAAATGTGAGTAATACCTTTAAAAACAGCAAGGATATATTCCAATTTTACTTGCTAGATTTCAGGAGCACAATTTTAGTTGCACGACATTGTAGATGTAAAGCAGTCTTTATTGTTCAGAGGAAATCTGCATGAATTAACTGATCTATTTTGTTTCTGCCAACATCACCACCATAAAGGAGCTGGATTTAATCTCACAGCCAACTTTGAAGGTTTTAACACCACCATTTACAGCCAAAGAGGCTGCAGTAGCAGTGCATGTGAGGCGGTGGAGAAACTGCACAAACTAACGGTGAGTCTCTACTCCCAGTTCATGTCTTTAATGGCCGAAATAAACATTTTCTCACCAAATCCACAACATCCAGGTAATTTATAACCCTGCATTGCTTTAGGTTAGGAATCCAACCGTGACCTGTTTGTCCTCAGGCCTAAATTACCACACATTTTAAGATTTTTAACATTAAGTAATACCTTAAACTATATTTTCATAAACACTTATGTCTTAATCATTAAATTCAGAATGCAAAATTCTGCTAATGACTGCTTCACATTATTTTGAAAATTAATCAAATGTAATATTTACCCCATTAGAAACATAAACAGGAATTTATTTGACACAGATTAAAACCTGCTCATGATGAATTTCTGCTTTTCTGTCTTTGTAATGATACGTTAACAGCTGTTTCTCCCTGTCTTTACATTGTCTGTTAGATGTTTCACTAAATCTGGTCTGGAGAGTTTTCTCCTCCTCGCTCTGAGCTGGAGTTTTAATAATACTGAAAAACCATTTTCTAAATCTACATTAAAACCTGTGTTCTCAATTCTAAATAGTAAAGATGTTCAAATTTAAGGTATACATCACAACATAATGAATGAGAGAAAGTCTAGGAAGTAAAGTTTTAAACTTCTGAATGAACAGTACAGGAAGTGCTTTTATTTTGATATTTCCAGCAGGAAGTGTCATTGTAATGTAGCAGCCAACTTAGCAGTGAGAGAAGGTTGGAAGTCAGTTACGTTTATTTTGTTCCTAATGATCCAAAGACATTTCATTCAGCGTTCAATTGGAGAAACATTCATGTGGTCATTATTATGAAGCTACAGCTGACATGTACAGGTTGTAAAGAGCTATTACCATCCCATAATAATCCACCAAAATCACTGGCTGATAACCAAGCTCATCCTTTCACAGTAAAACACTCTGGAGCTCACAGACCGGCTTTCTTTCACTCTTCTTTACAGGAGATAAAAACTTGTTCTGAGTCCAAGTCAATTCTGCAGCCTTTAGTGCAGAAGTCTTTGTCAAATTATTTTGGGAGAGAAAATGAGGGAAAAAGTTCGACCAAAGTTCAAAGAAACTTTAAAAGACCTCCAGAAAGCCCGAGAAAACCCGTTTTAAAGATTACTGCTAAGTCTGACAGCTTTGTAGCAGAACATGGAGAAATACTGGAAATGGTGTGAAAATATTGAGGAAGGTTCTGACGGCCACTTACAAAGCCGTTACAGTGACCGTGGGCATTACTGAAAACCTAGACAACCAAGACATGAAAGCATGGAATGAAACTGTATCATTTGCATATCCCAGTTTAGCTCCTGGGTTATAGTAAAAGGCAAACACCTGGTTAGAAACAGCTGTTTTCTTCTGCAGGTTACAGGTAAACTCGGCTGTGCTGTGCTCGGACCAACCTGCACCTTTGCAACGTTCCCATTAGTTGAGTAAGTGACATTTCTTTCCCAAAGGACCCATCCACTGTTTATTTCTGGAGAGGTTGTTTAGATGTCCCACAATGAGTTTGGCTGCCTCATTTTCTCTTGTATGTTTTGTCTGGTTTACCTTCTGTAATGTCAGTGCAGAAAAAGGCTTTAACCTCAGCACGCCCATCATCTCGGCGGGTAGCTTTGGTCCTTCCTGTGATCACGCCCTAAACTTGCTGCGGGTTCTGCCTCCAGCACGGAAGATCACTGACTTTTTCTTCCACTTCTGGGAGCACGAAGACATCATCAAACCCCAGTGGAAGACTGCCTATATCTACAAAAAGCTCAACAACACGGAGGACTGCTTTTGGTCAGTGGCATTTAGATGTTACTCAGTCATCACTTCAAATTTAAATAAGGATTCAGTTACAACAACAGAGCAAATCAAGAACTTCTTCATTTTTTACTTCAAAATTAGAGTCTCAAATATACATAGTTTCAGCTTTCATCACTCAGCATAGTATCCAAAGTAACAGCTTGCACTGATTTCACCAGATGGAGTCAGGTTCTAGCTGATTACGCTTTGTGACACTGACTTACTTAAACTACACTGTAAAAAAAAAGAAAACTTTGCAGAACTCAAAATTATAAGCCAAGAAGCATCAAGAAATGTTTTTGTGTATGTTCAACTCAACAATTTAAGTTTTGTTTATGAAAAAAAAAATTTAAATTTGCGAAAATGCTAATTGTGTAAACATCCATTGTGGGCAGGATTCCCTTGATAAAGCTCATATCCTACCGTTTCAACATTGTTTCCGATGTGTTTAACCTAATACGCAACAATTTATGTTTACAAGAGATTACAAAATAATTTTAATCTGATTAAATAAAAGCAAAACTTTTTCCTGCAGGCTCCTTGTCTAGTTAACAGACTGAAAAGCTAGCTCCACTCTACATGGTCACTGTGAACATCCTGCTGCTATAGATAATTGCACTATTCATATTGTCTTACATATACTTTTTGTTGCTGTACATATATTTTTTAATCTATTCATTTATTTGCCACATTTCTTCCTGTTGTTCTGTTCTTTTTTATATATATATTTATTTATTCTTTATTTTATATTGCATATACCCCTCTCTCTCTATATAGACATACAGGGGTTGTACAATGAAACTGAAACACCTGGTTTTAGACCACAATAATTTATTAGTATGATGTAGGGCCTCCTTTTGCGGCCAATACAGCGTCAATTCGTCTTGGGAATGACATATACAAGTCCTGCACAGTGGTCAGAGGGATTTTAAGCCATTCTTCTTGCAGGATAGTGGCCAGGTCACTACATGATACTAGTGGAGGAAAACGTTTCCTGACTCGCTCCTCCAAAACACCCCAAAGTGTCTCAATAATATTTAGATCTGGTGACTGTGCAGGCCATGGGAGATGTTCAACTTCACTTTCATGTTCATCAAACCAATCTTTCACCAGTCTTGCTGTGTGTATTGGTGCATTGTCATCCTGATACACGGCACCACCTTCAGGATACTATGTTTGAACCATTGGATGCACATGGTCCTCAAGAATGGTTCGGTAGTCCTTGGCAGTGACGCGCCCATCTAGCACAAGTATTGGGCCAAGGGAATGCCATGATATGGCAGCCTAAACCATCACTGATCCACCCCCATGCTTCACTCTGGGCATGCAACAGTCTGGGTGGTACGCTTCTTTGGGGCTTCTCCACACCGTAACTCTCTTGGATGTGGGGAAAACAGTAAAGGTCGACTCATCAGAGAACAATACATGTTTCACATTGTCCACAGCCCAAGATTTGCACTCCTTGCACCATTGAAACCGACGTTTGGCATTGGCATGACTCACCAAAGGTTTGGCTATAGCAGCCCGGCCGTGTATATTGACCCTGTGGAGCTCCCGACGGACAGTTCTGGTGGAAACAGGAGAGTTGAGGTGCACATTTAATTCTGCCGTGATTTGGGCAGCCGTGGTTTTATGTTTTTTGGATACAATCCGGGTTAGCACCCGAACATCCCTTTCAGACAGCTTCCTCTTGCGTCCACAGTTAATCCTGTTGGATGTGGTTCGTCCTTCTTGGTGGTATGCTTGATGGTAGGATGACAATGCACCAATACACACAGCAAGACTGGTGAAAGATTGGTTTGATGAACATGAAAGTGAAGTTGAACATCTCCCATGACCTGCACAGTCACCAGATCTAAATATAATTGAGCCACTTTGGGGTGTTTTGGAGGAGCGAGTCAGGCATGACCTCCAGCTTAGAGGCTGACAACTCACTGAATAATATTAAAGCAAATCAATTGACCCATTTAAACTTCACTTTTTAAGTGTTTGACCAGTTCTTTGGTCAATGTGTGAATGTTAAACATAGCTAGCTTTAGCTTGTGCTAAGTAATCAGCAGGAAAGGCTAATTCTAGCTTAAGCCAGGGATGCCCAATTCAAGAACTTTTAGATCCATCCCTGCTCCAGCAGACTTGGATAAAATGGCTGATTTCCCTCATCAGCAGCCATTCATCCAGCTCTGCAGAAGCCTGGAAACGAGACATTCATTCTATTCAGGTGTTATGGAGAAGGGATGCATCAATAAGTTGCAGGATAGCAGCTCTCCACGACGTTGTTTCCTACAACTTCCCGCAACTTCTATCCTAACGGCATAAACACAGCATTTAGTTTTTAGGCTATAGTTTCTGAATTTCAACCTGAATTTAAATGCATTGTTGTGGTTTTGTATGATGGTAACACATTTTTATAAAACAAATGGGCCAAAACAGGTGAAGAGAAAGTATGAAGGAACCAGCTTACTTCTGATATGACTCTGTCAGCCTCTCTGGCACCAGATGGTTTGTTTGTATTTCATCTTTCATAGCTCCACACTAAAAACATGGGGGGAAGTCTCATCAGACCCTGATGTTCATAGGAAAGAGATGACACAACCCAAAAAGACCAGACAAAACAGGATTTTTCTTTTCTGGGAGTGAAACAGGAGAAAATCCATCAACAAATCTATGGGAGCAGGTGGTCCGATGCACCAAAACTGAGATTTTTGACAGCACAAACCCAGAACTTTTTATCACTTCAATAACCCTGTACCCACAGCGAAGCACGGCAGTGGCAGCTTCATGTTGCTTCGATGTATGGTGTCTACAGGTACAGGTACTGGGATGTTGTCTATAACTTTAAACAGGAGTTAATGTGAAATTCAGGCTTTATTCTATCTATCTAGATATCAGGAATCAAACTCAGAGTTATAGACCTACAAAAAAACATTTTTTTTCAGCGTATGTAAAGATCTGGCTTCAACTGTAGTGTCAGATTTCAATATTTCTGTGGTATGGCTTAAGGAGTTGCTGTAATCACCACAAAACAATGGTCGCTTAAGCTTATGTGTACAATCTTCGTTTTGTCCCAAGTGAAACTCTTTAGCTACCTGTAGTCGGATCCCGAGGCATTCCAAGTGTAAAAGAGACATATGGTCTCTTCAGAAAGTTCGGGGTTTCCTCACAGTGGGAAAAGCTCAAGAAACCTTGAAAGGGAAGCCCTTGGGAGGCATCCTGATTTGATACCGGAACCACCTCAGTTAACTCCCTTTGCTGAGAAGAAGCAAAGCTTCCCCCTGGATGATGGAACCCCCTTATCCTCTCTGTCATACTAAGCCCAGCCCCCCACAGAGTAACAGTTCCTTGTTTGTGGAAAGTTGTTCTTTTGGTCATGATCCATATCTCAAAAGTGATACTCAGAACATAGACAGGGTGGTTAGTTCAGACATTTGCTTTAGTTTAGCCTTTTGTTCATCATCTGGAGATGAGTCAGATAGGATGTGATGATGCATCATCTGGGGAGACTTGTTGAGGGAGGCCTGGAGACTCAGCATAGGGATACGGTCTTGGGGATCTGACTTTTCCTGAGCCAGCTTGGGACCCCCCAGATGGAACCTAGAACAAAGAGGAGAGGGAATAGATACAAAGAATGAGGCCAGGAATTAGGACAAGATGGATGAGGGTAAAGGTATGAAGGAGGAAGAGACGAGGGATGAAGTGATCCCCTGGAAGGGAGAGAAGAGAGACGAAGATGAATACGTGAGGTAGGAATAATTAGAAAGCTTGGAAGTTATAGGTGTGGTTGAGGTATGGCCCTGCTCCAGAACCTACGCTAGCAGGGAAATTAACAACAGAGCTTGTTTGAAATAAATTTAACAGTAAAGTAACGTACAGTTCTCTGCTTTTCAATAGAAAAGGTTTATTGTGAATTGCTTCTTCAGGTATATCAACGCTCTGGGAGCCAATGACGGATTCACCCCAAACATTTCAAAAAGTATTCTGCACAAACCTGAAGAAGTGGGAGACGTAGTCAAGTCACAGACGGAAAGGATGTCCAACCGTAAGTTGATTTCTGGGACACATCAGAACGAGGGCTGAAGATTTACTAAGGCAACTCTCAAGAGTTATGAACATGAAATTAAGTGAAGGTTCCATATAAATACAGCATTTACAAGATTACTGTAGCCTTTGGCTGTTGTCATGGAAACGACCTCAAAGTGCTTACGGTATAATTGTAGCCAAATTGCCTGTCGATGCATGTTCATCGCATACCTTGGATCGTACTGAATGCACTTTCCAACCATCTACTGGTCAAAGTATGAATGACATCCAGGTGTGATTTTAGTTTTACACTAAAGTTGTGTTGAAAATACTGCGGTAATGAAACATAATTCAATTGACCTAACCTTAGTTTCAAAACCCTATTTAGCAATAGCTAATAGTTTGAATACACTTCACTGAAGTTCAGTTAGTTTAATCATTATGCCTAATTATTTGGGGTGTAACGGTACATGTATTCATATGGAAAATATCAAGTACAGCCCTGCTGGTTCGGTAGTGCATGTACCAAAACAGCGTTGTTTTCTACCTGAACACATTGGCTATGCCTGCTTATACTGTTTTATTTATTGAATAAAGCCAACCAAATCTCCAGTCAATTCTACACTTTCCTACGTTTTAGAACACAATAAAAACTTGATTGAAGCATACTGAAAACATATCAAACATGACTTTAAAATCCAAATATGTACCAAATCAGGATTTTTGTGTTCCGTTATACCCTTACTGATTATGCCTAATATCTCTAATTTGCATCATTCCTGCATTCATATTTAGATATATTGTGTGGGCTATATTCAAGTCTATTTAATTTATCATCTACTTTCCAATGGTTATAATCAGTCTGACAGAGGGAGGTATCCCAATCATTGTAGTTTTTAGTATAACAATAACCATCAGTGGGACCCTTTGTGAGGTTCCTTGAGACGACATTGTTGTAAATAAGCGCCGATTAACTAAAGAATCTGAAAGAATCTGAAACTATCTGTGTAGTTATGCTGCTATAAGCTTAGGCTGCTGGAGGACATAACGACCACTTTCACCCTCTTCGCTACATTCTCACACTACTCTCCAATTTTGCATTATTTGCTGTTATTTCAGCTTTTAACTTTGTTCTCTCTTTTCTCTTCCTAGAAGCTACACCTGGCCTGACTCTGTGTCTACCTGTGACACCTTTCTGGAGAGGGGAATCGTCTGAGCTTCTGCTGGCAACAACTTAATGCTCACCTTCTACAGATGATCCACATGGCCCTGTCTTTCAGTGTTTAACCCTTTCTCTCTCCTAGACATGGCTACTGACTGAGCTTCTACTGTAACTAACTCTATGTTCTCTCTTTCAGACTCTAACCTTGAAAACTGGATCAGAGTTTATCTGTTCTTTCTTTCTAGATGAAACCACTAAAGGAGCTACATCCATTAACATTTACTTTTCCTTCCCATAGAAAGTACTCCTGGATCAGTGCTTCTTTGTTCTTTTTGTGTCTCTGCTCTGTTCTCTCAAACCTCCAGTCGGTCGTGGCAGATGGCCGCTCACACTGAGCCTGGTTCTGGTTCTGTTGGAGGTTTCTTCCTGTTAAAAGGGAGTTTTTCCTCTCCACTGTCGCTACATGCATGCTCAGTATGAGGGATTGCTGCAAAGTCAACACCAGTGACTGTCCACTGTCTCTACATGCTCATCCAGGAGGAGTGAATGCTGCAAGTCACTGACTGGATGCAATCTGCTGGGTTTCCTTAGATAGAAAAACTTTTTATCCAATTTGAATAAATAACTGAATCTGACTGAACTGTTCAATGATTAGGATTAATTGGAATGTATGAACCTGACTGTTGTGAAGAACCTTGAGACGACGTGTTGTGAATTGGCGCTATATAAATAAACTGAATTAAATTGAATAAATGCAATTTAAATAAATATTTTATATAACTAAATAAATGAAGGCAGTAATGGGTTAAATCTAAATTTGTGATCAGTGTTTCTAACTTGTTGGCAAATGTTTCAGCAGCTGTTGACACCTGAACTCTTGATTATTTCACACAAGGCAGCTATAAAACAAGCCTCTTTGGTTTAAGCATTAACTGGTTCCAAGGTTGAATTGGAAATTTTTATGGAAATCAGGGCTTGATACTCTAGTCATGCCTCCATGCACTGTCCTACTTTACAGTTACGTATGACCCTCTTTATTGTTTGCAGTGTTCATCGTGTGCGGTTCAGTGATGGATTTACTGGAGGTGAAAAATGGCTCCAAAGCAGCAGACAGCAGTGATTTCCTGTTTATCCTCATTGATCTGTACAAGTCAGTCCTGATTTCACCGAAACCTCTTTTCATATCTCCAACTTTTATTTCTCTCTCTTATCTGTTAATTTCTGTTGCATTTACATTACTGTTTAATATGCAGTGTAGCAGAGCAATGCGATTCTTTGATTAAAGTGCAAACATAATTAGAAAACAAGACAAAAGCTGATACTAGAAAAGTCCTGATCCAGAGCTTTTCTTCTTGTTGTCAGAGTCCCTTTAGAACAGGCCTTGTTGTGCAATAAAATATCGTGCTATCTTCTATCAGTGCTATATGATCTACAATAATATTGTGATTGTAAAAACGTTTGTCTCAATAATAATTTCTGCAGCCGATTTGGGTTAACACAAAGTTAACACTCGCTTTAGCTGGAAATGGGTGTAATGATTGGAGTACAAAGTTGTAACAAATAAATCTTTATTATTTAAAATGGGTAAAGGGAGCACACAACCTATCACACGGCCTATACCAGAGTGTGTGGCTCCAACCAGAGAGCCATACCAGAACCAAACAGCCCTACAGGGCATTGCAGCAGAACACAGAACTGCACACTAATACAGCAGACCAGCCTCAGTTATACCAAGTTACACTGCAAGAACAATGATCTGTAGGACACCTGGAACTTCAGCCACAGGTAGCCTATCACGGATTCCGGTACCAAGCAGATCGGGCCTCCCGTAGCTGAAACAGTGATTAATATTTATTGCAACGTTATCAGAAAAATAGTGGTATCAAGGAATGCAAGGAAAACTAAAGGCTGTAGTTGTGGAGAGTAGATAAAGTAGACCAAATGGGGCGGTCCCTTCCTGTCCATGACTGAGCATCACAGCACAAAGTGAGGTCCATAAAGACATGGATGAGTGAGGTTGAGCAGAAACTATGAGCCACTATGACTATAAACCCTGTATGTTAAGCATTAGATGTCATTCAGGTTCATCTGTGTGAGAAGGATGATCAGTGAATACATTTAGTAATTTATTGTTTGTAGAAAAGTTATTTACAGAACTATGTAATAAATCATTTCTGAATCTATGAAGGCAGCTGCCTTCCAGATAGCATCTTTCTCAGGAAAGCTTCTGCTTATTTATTATCAAACTATCAGGAACAGCATGGGCGTGCAGTAAAAGCTTATCTCTGGATTTATCCCCTATTAATAATATTGACAGCACTGTTCCAACATGCCCCTTTCAGCAGGAAGGCACAGATTTATTGATTAAATGTACCGTCTACAGAGTTTAACTGCATTGTCCTGCCTTGACGCAGTGATGTGTACTACATCAACTCATCATCGCTGCCAGAAATGAAGAACGTGCTGGTGGTGACCATGCCCGACACCAGGGAGTACGTCATCAACTCGGACCTCAAAGATAACAACACAGTGAGGAAACACCACGTTTGTTTTTCCAATCTGTAATGGGTTGATAACGAAAAAGTGATTTTACTTTAATCCTCTAGAAGGATCTGCTGCGTTTTGGGTTGATTTTAATGAAGATTAAAAAATAACTAAAGCACCAACAGAAACATTCATTGACCTTCCAGCTGAGCGTGCAAACACTTCTTTGTGGCTCCAGTCATGTGATGCTCTCTCTGCAGATGAATGACTACATGGCTGCGTACTACGACTCAGTGCTGCATTTAGGACGAGTGATGAGAGAGATCGCTGCCAGCAATCAGACAGAGATTCAAGAAATGGTCTTTGTGAATGTGAATTACTTCAGAAACACCTCCTTTAAGGGTAAACATGAAGGATTATTCTTCTATTTGTCACAAATGTAGTTCCTTACATTAAAACATCTGAGGCTACTGCTTGTAGATGTTGCACCTTGCAGTTTCCAGCTTCCTGACAGTCTGTGGTGGTCCTAAGAGGTGCAGCTGGGCCTGTCAGGTCGGACAGAGGGAGGTTGTCTTCTGCTGTCACTTGTTTGGTGTTTTTCTCTGATATGATGAGGAGATGATGTGTTGGAGCCTGTTGGTACCACCAGCTGCTGTGAGGAGAAACTGTGCTCTTCTCACTTCATGTCCGACCGTTTCTGGTGTTAATGTTTTAAATCATGATGCAACCCTGCTCCACAGCCCATCAGAACCTCGTGTTGGTGTGTTTGCAGGAATTGCAGGAGAATATAAACTGGACATTTATGGAGACAGGGATGTGAACCTTTCAGTCATTTACACCACAAATAACAACAAGGTAACGTCCTCTTTATCCTCAACACTTCTTCATCTGTTTTCTCTAAATCAGATCATTTCATTGTTCTGTCTTTAACTAAAGGAGTACAGAACTCATTATCAGGATAAATCCCATGTTAAGTTTGAGATTTAAATGATAAAGAGTGATTGAATAACAACTTAAGAGATCTTTTAAATCTAGAGTTACAGACACGAGCCAGAAATTTTTCTAAACCACCAAGTTAATAATTCAAGTTATTTTCTCCACAGTACAAAGTTTTATTCATCTTCAACACCGAGTACAACAAGACGCTAATGGTGGACAAGGATCCAGACTTCGTCTGGGGAAAAAAGCTTCCTGATTTCAAACCATACCGCGGTAAACCTGAAAAACACACACACTGTGACTGCGTCATGAGCGGTAATCATTAACTGCTCACCTGCAAGCAAACACATGCGACACCTGTTCGGTGTAACTAACAGGTGAAGTACCAACTGGAGATGCTATTATGTGGCACTAAACTCATAAGGAGAAACATTTAGCAAACATGTATGAAGATGTGGGAAAGGTGCCAGTGACAGAGATTTTATTGTTCTAAGATTTTAGGTGCTGTAAAGACACTTCTTCACCTGATAACACATTATGAAGAGCTCAAACTGATCTCAAGAGTGTATTAGTTATCTCTATTTTATGTTATTTGTCCACCAGAACCATCAACCTTTTTAACTGTTTGTTTAGTTACTTTATCTTTTCAAGGGTTTAGAGATTTAGCCTAGAAAACAGCCCTAGTTGCGAGGTACCTTTGATATTACCCTGAACCCTAGGGGAGGAGCCTCTTTGATAAGAGGGTGCCAAACACTTTGGATTGGTTGAAATTTCCCAGTTCAGAGATCATTTGCCCCTTCACCAGTTTATCCCTCCTCCTCCATTTCAAACCTGTAAACAAACAATTGCATGTGTGTGCATTGAAATGAGGATTTTGTATTAGCTACACTCTCTTTGGTTCTGATCCCCGTTTGGTGCAGTTGACTCCGCTATGACAGATTATAACCCATGATGAAACAAAATATCTAATGGGTTTGTAACAGATTTTAATTCTTGGACATCCATTTTCTACCTTTTGTGAAGACCCAGAAAGTAAATCCTGCAGTTAAAGTAACAATTTTTGAAGCCATTATTCTCAGTGTTTTTACAGCATTTATATTAGAGGCACAAAGGAATGCATTAGCAATTATCAAGTTTGAACAATCTGAGGATTCCTGCTGACCAAGAGGAAGTTAACAGATTTCCAGGCTAATTGTAGCTTATTGTGGCCCAAGTGAAGCTCCTTCAATGATTCTGGAAACAGAAACTACTGAAGAGGAGCACCTAAAAAGATGCTTGTTATATAAATGCTCCAAAACCCAGACAGCAAACAGCCCAAGAAGGTTCGGAGGTTCAGTGCAATTACATTCTGGGGGATAAAGGTTCAGGGTAACATCTTGATGCGTGTTGAGGTAGGACCCAAATGCAGCGTGTAGTGGACAGGATTTAATGAACCACAAACTTACAGTTTTATCAGGTACAGGAACTCAGGCACGAGAATGACATGGACTAGGTAGCAGTCAGGGTAACAACCAGAGTGACAACAAGAGGAACCAGTGACAAACAATGAAAACCAGAGAGCTTAAATACTGAGGGAAGTGGAGCGTGGACCAATGAACTGGGAGAGGAGCTAATTAGAAGAACGTGAGACAGCTGGGGACCAGGGAGCCTAAACAATACAGAGGGAGAATAACTAATTCACACAAATGAGCAGGAATTACAGGGAGGTAACCAAAACACATCTAAATGAGCTGAAGCAACTAAACAACGAGACTGAACTAAAAGACATTAACACAAGGAAATATAATCTAAACACATCTAACCAAAAAATGAACACAAACTAAACAGAAGGAATCTAATGAAAATGAACTGAACAAAAAACCTGGCTGAGCAGAAAGTAAAACATAAAAACCTAAAACAAACAGGATCTGTCTGTTTTAAGACCTAAGGCTGCTTGGAATCACTTTCAGACATTAATTCACACTGAATTTGACCGCTTCTATCTGAAAATGGAGAAATAAGATAAACATAGGAGAACTTATGGTATAAAGCAAGCAAGACTGCAGTTTGAAGAACCTGTGTGAGCATCTGAACTTCAGAAATGGTGAGTTTGTGTTTTTCCACCGGAATGTGGAGGATGCAAGAAGATCTGGCAGTAATCAGTGTAGCTTTGAACTTACTGAAACACCGGGGGTCACTGTAGATGATCCATTCACCTGCATTAGCATGAATACAGGTGGATTTTATTCAGTGAGACAAACATGAAGCTGCTGATCAAACAGAGCGAGTGACCTCTCACCCTTCTCAGGAATCTGCTCTTTTCTGCAGAGCTTAGTCTCTCTGCTGCAGGAACTGATTGCTTGTTTTTATACTTTGACTCTTTCAGTCCCTGCTATTCATAACATCATTGTGGCTGTGCTGGGTGTCATGGTAGTTACCGTGGCCACCATCGCATTTGTTTTCTACAGGTGAGTTGTTGCACAGGTGTTTGTTCTGGTAAAGAGAGCTGAGATTATGAAGAGGCAGGTTATCCTTTTAACCTGATAATAAGAAATATTTCTTAATGTAAAATGTGATGTATGACTTGATAGGATAAATGTAAGTATTTATGTTAACAGCATATTGGTGAACCTTACAGGAGATTGGTGCAGATGTTTTACTTTCCTGGTGTGTTATTTTTAGACAGAACAGGAAAGATCGGCTTCTCAGGAAGCGTTGGTCCCACATCAACTCTGACCTCGTTACTCTGCTCGACAGCGAACACAACATAATCTCATTAAAGGTGAATGAGCTGTTAAACATTAGAATACAAGAACCAGATCAAGCTGCTGGATCATTTAATGTCTCCATTATACTGCAGCCTCCACATTTATTGGCTTCTTGGTAAAAGATAAAAATAAATTTGTCTCATAATAAAACAAAATCATCTTGGGTCCTCTGCTATGAACTCCACCCTTCAGCTCTCCCCACAGGTTCCCTTTTACATCCCACAAAAACAATTGGTTGATGATGTCTAAGGATGGTTAGAGTTGATTGGTTATTTTTTATTTCTTCCTCTTTGTTAAGGTGTTTTAGATAAACTTGGGTTCTCGTCCAGTTTTCTTTGTCAATTTAAATGTTGTCATTCTTCCTCTGACTGTAGATACGGCCATGTTAGGGTCGGGGTGGTTGTAACTGTTCTCTTGCAGCCATTTCTTGGTGTATGAAAATAAAAACACCCCTTAGCTTGTTTCAGGCTTTACTTGAATGGCTTGCTCTCTTGTCTTTCCCATTTTAAGGAGTAGAGAGAAACATGCCCTGCATCAGGTCATATTAAAAACTCAGGGATTAATAACTAAAACCTCTAGACAATGAGAGAAATGTAACTAATAAAAAGGCTTTGTCACGTGTATTTTGTAGTAATTGTTATTAAGTGTACATCTGTAGTTTGGTTAAAAGCAATTATTTTGCTAACTAAACTCAATGTTTTCCTATCTCGATGAGTGATTGGATCTTCACCAGGGGTGAATAAATAAACGCTGAATGTTTTTACAGTTATGGAAATGATTCTGCTAACTGATTTTCAGATAGAAGATGAAAGGGAGCAGAAGAAACTCCAGATCCGTCGTGCGTTCTACGACAAGAAGGTAGTTAAACGGAGTAGTTTTTAAAGTTTGTTTCCCCTGAACACAACATGCAGATAAATAAGAGTTCTGGTTCTGCTCTGATTCTTAGATTGTGATTCTGAAGGAGCTGAAGAATTCAGACGGGAACTTCAACAAAACCCAGATAATGGAGCTCAATGCGGTGAGATGAGGACCCAGCTGGACCTGGTTTTGTGCTCTTGTATTGGTCTCATGTCTCAGCATGCTTTTGGGCGTGTTCAGATTTTAATGGCTTCTTTGTTAATATTTGTCAAAGTCACCAGTGTGCCCTGTCTCGTTACCTTTTCCTGGCAGCTTCTGCACATCGATTATTACAACCTCACAAAGTTTTATGGCACGGTCAGGTTTGATGAGGGTGTGTTTGGCGTGTTTGAGTATGGAGAGCGGGGGTCAGTCAGGGTACGTATGGCACCACCACATCCACTTGGGCTCGTGTTTTTATAAGAACAGGAGTAAATGGCAGAAATCACACATGTTTCATCACCTTTCTCCAGTATGTGCTGAGCGACAAGGTCTCGTACCCAGAGGACACCTTCATGGACTGGGAGTTCAAAATCTCCGTCATGTATGACATTGCAAAGGTGAGACTTGGCTTGTCTGACCGTCGCTAACACAGATATGCAACCCACAGCTCAGAGACAGTACACAATTTATGGCCTAATGGGTGACTGGGACCATGTAGCCGCTGCCCTGCAGATGAAAGACAAGCTTTGAGTCATAAAGGAGCGAAACGAGAGGCTTAATCAATAACAACAGCCATAAACAGCGTCATGGATGATGTGGGCTCTTTTATAATACCTTACAAAGTATTCATACCACCTAAACCTTTTTCTATGTGTAATGTTGCCACCACATCCCTCCTTGTGTTTTATGTGACAGAGCAACTCCAAATGGTGCATAACTGTGAGGTGAAAGAAAACGAAACACAGACAAAAATCTGAAAACTGCCCTACATATTCAGCCCCCTTTACTTCAACACCCCTACATAAAATCCAGTACAACCAGTTACCTTCAGAAGTCACCTAATTACTAAGTAAGTAAGTAAAATTTTATTTATATAGCACCTCTCAAGACACAGATCACAAAGTGCTTCACAACACTAATACAAAGTACAATTGGAATAATATATTTATAAATGTAAAATAGAAGAAGATAAGATAAAATCAAAAATAAACTAACCAAACGCAAGCCTAAAAAGATGAGTTTTTAGCTGTTTTTTAAAAGACACCACCGAATCCGCAGTCCTTATACAGAAGGAGATAGAGTTCCAGAGACGGGGAGCTACTGTTGCAAAAGCTTTATCACCCTTAGTTTTCAGCCTTGTGTGATGTACAGCCAGTAGGACTTTATCACATGACCTCAGAGACCTGGGGGGAATGTACGGATATAAGAGTTCACTGATATAAGTTGGGGCTTGACCATGAAGATCTCTATAAGTCAGGACCAGAATCTTAAACTGAGCTCTGAATTTAATGGGGAGCCAGTGCAGCTGGATGAGTAACGGTGTGGAGTGGGAATACTTAGAAGATTTTGTCAGAAGTCTAGCAGCAGCATTCTCAACAACCTGGAGACGTTCCAGGTAGTTTTTGCTAAGACAGGTAAATAAAGTATTACAATAATCCAAACGTGAGGAAATGAATGCATGGATAGTAATCTCAAGTTCAGAACGTGACACAATGGGACTTAACTTAGCAAGGTTCCGTAAATGATAAAAACAAGAGTGAACCAGAGATTTGATGTGGGTATCTAAGGAGAAAGCAGAGTCAAAGGTTACACCAAGGTTCCTGATGGAAGATTTAGCAAATTTGCTAACCAGCTGTGTCCAGCTCTGTGTTAGGATAACTGCAGAGGTTCTGTTTCTGGCCTCAGAGGTTTGCTAGAGAACATCGGAGAACAACCAGCATCATAAAGACCAAGGACCACAGCAGACAAGTCAGGAGAAAGTTCTGGTTCAGTTTAAAGCAGGACTAAGTTCTACAACATTATGCCAAACTTTGAACATCTCCCAGAGCTCTGTTCAATCCATTATCTGAGCATGGAGAGAGGATGGACCACCTGCACACCTACCAAGACATGCAGGTCCACCTAAACTGACAGGCTGGGTAAGGAGAGCATTAATCAGAGAAACAGCCAAGTGGACCACGGTACCTCTGGAGGAGCTGCAGAGATCTTTGTGCACTCCAAGAAAAAAGACATGGGAGGTTTGCTTGCAGTTGCCACAATCCAGGTGGGGAGCCACAACAAACATGTGAAAGAAAGCGTGTTAATTAAGACCATAATTAGATCTTAATTAGATCTACATGCAAAACATTATAGGTGGCAGAAAACTAACACTGCACATCACTCTGAAGATACCATGCCTACTGTAATACATGGTGGCGGCAGCATTATGCTGTGGGGGTCAGGAAGCTGGTCTTTCAGAAGGTCAGAAAGATGGATGGAGCTAAATCCAGGACAATCCTGGAAGAAAATCATCCATTCAAACAAAGACCCCAATAGATTTACAGCTGGAACTGCAGCAGCACGTGGTTCTGGCCTGAAGACAAACCCAATGGATTTCTATTTGTCAACAGAACATGTATCATTTTCTGCCAAGTCAAAACTATGCAACACAGACTCTTTATGTTTATTATTCATAAAGTTATTTGGAGTTTGTCAGCAGATATTAGTAGTTCCTCCTCCTAAACTCAGCTTCACCTGTGACACATGCATCTACCCGACCAGATCTCCTCACAATAGAAGTCCACATCCGTCAGACATAGCTGTTAGACCTACTATATAACGTATTAATATTTAACATACAATTATCAATAATTTCCTCATAAATATTGATCAATGCCTAAATCTGAAATTGTATTAGTATCATTTAAATCAATTGAGGGTCAAATTAAGACTCACAGAAGATTATAGAAATGCTTGAAGATTAATAAAGTAAAAATGCTGCAGTTCCCTCTGACCGCCAGCAGATGTCATCAAACATATCTGTGTCTTTTTTATTCAGTGTAAATTTCTTTTCTTCCTCCTCTGGAGAACCTATTTGCTCCTTTCTTCTTCAGCGTGGTACATGTCTTCTCTTTGCAGGGCATGTCCTACCTCCACGCCAGCAACATCCAGGTGCACGGCCGCCTCAAGTCCACCAACTGTGTGTTGGACAATCGCATGGTGGTCAAGATCACAGATTTTGGTTGCAATTCCTTCCTCAGCAGCAGCAAAGGTAAAACCACAGCTACCAGAGGCCAGCTACTGACAACACACCTGGCTCCATGTTTCTGTTCATCTTCTGCCCTTTGTCTTCTTCTCAGATCTGTGGACAGCTCCAGAGCACCTCAGGAACCAGGGTACTTCTCAGAAAGGAGACGTCTACAGCTTTGCCATCATCTCTCAGGAGATTGTTCTGAGGAAGAGCACCTTCTACACCAAGTCCTGCTCCAGCAGATCAGGTGTGAAACCAGTCTTCCCCCCCTGGCCTATCTACAATCTTCAGTTTAATTAATGACATGAACTTCCCCAAAGCACTGCTTGTGCTGAATGAAGGTGTCTTCTTACAGAGAAGTTATCCATGGTGATGACATCTTGCTTCAGACCTGATCTTGACGTCAAGATGGCTTCAGAAAAAGAACTAGAGGTTGGTTTGTAAACCAGCCAATTTACCGGTGCTTCCTCTCAGTGATTGATGTTTTCTTTAAGCTCATATCATCTCCGTTCCTCAGGTATACATGTTGATAAAAAGCTGCTGGGATGAAGATCCTGAAAGGAGACCCGACTTTAAGAAAGTGGAGAACTGCCTGGAGAAGAACATCAGGTAACCTCTTGCTCTCCGTGTTGCCTGTCTGAGAAACTGATTGGATCTTTCTGCTTGGCTTGATTAAAACAAGGTTCCTCTCTTAGTAAAATTCACAACCAGGCCAATGAGAGCTATATGGACCACATGATCCGAAGACTGCAGAACTATTCCAGAAACCTGGAACACCTGGTGGAGGAGAGAACAGCCCTGTACAAAGCCGAGAGGGATCGGGCCCACTTCCTCAACTTCATGCTGCTTCCTAGGTCAGTTTGTTCAGATGGGGACATTATTTAACCTATTGAACATTAATGTATTAACGATACATCTCATACATTCATCCAAGGTAAGGAGATAAAATGAAGTCATAGAAAAAGGATTAAAATATTTAGTTACAGAAGCCATCCCTGTAAGCAACATCCCATAAACATGTAGAACCAGGACAAGTGAAGCCAAACAGCAGACCCGTTGAGAACTGCTGGTTTCTGTGTTTTTCATCTGTCCGTGAATGAAGGCCAGTGGTGAAGAGCCTGAAGGAGACCGGTGTGGTGGAGCCAGAGCTGTTCGACGAAGTGACCATTTATTTCAGCGACATAGTGGGCTTCACCACCCTGTGCCAGTACAGCACACCCATGGAGGTCGTGGACATGCTCAACGACATCTACAAGGGCTTCGACAGCATCGTGGACCACCACGACGTTTACAAGGTACCAGATACGGGTCACCTCCACATATGTTAGCTGATGAAGACGAGAAAAAAAACACCTTTTACATTTATTCAGAGGAGAAAATCTCATGTTAAGAATTCATTCACATTTATTTTCTATAAAATAAATTTACCTGAGATTTTGTTGTTGTTGCTATTTTAAGTTAATCCGAGTGTCTAGGAGCTTTAAATAGAAGCTGTGGCTTTCTATTTCTGTGGCTGACCAATATGGCATGACTGCGAAGTCTATTTCTTTTAACCTCTCTGCAAAATGGGAAAGACAACAGAACATCCATTTCATAAAAGGCAGTTTAACGTTGATCTTCTTAAAACAGGAAACTAACCCATGAGCAGTAACTAAAGCAATTAAAACAACTGGAACAAGGCTGGATGAGGACCACAGCTTATTTTAAGCAGAGAGTGGCATCTTGGGGTCACCAGGTCTTCATGACAACCATTAGACGCTATCTAAATGCCGGATGGTTGTTTGAGAGGGATGTCAGGAAAACATCTTTTCTGTCCCGAACAAAAACTGGACTTGAACTGAATCTTTGAATTTCCGGTCAGGTGGAGACAATTGGTGATGCCTACATGGTTGCCTCCGGTCTGCCAAGGAGGAACGGGAACAGACACGCGGTGGACATCTGCCGCATGGCGCTGGACATCTTGTCCTTCATGGGAACCTTCCAGCTCCGACATCTGCCCAGCATCTCTGTGTGGATACGGATTGGCATACACTCAGGTAAACAACACGTTTCCAGTCTTCGTGTCCTTAGTTTAGTTTCCTCCTGGAAGCTCACTGAACATCTGGTGTGTCCAGGTCCATGTGCAGCCGGTGTCGTGGGCATGAAGATGCCCAGATACTGTTTATTCGGTGACACGGTCAACACAGCGTCTCGGATGGAGTCTTCAGGACACCGTGAGCAGAGCAGACACATGCACTCATACAGGCAGTTAATGAGTAAACCGATTGAAACTGACATTTCCTGCAGCGATTCCCTCTGCTCATGTTACTCCACATTTATCTCTCACTGAAACATCTAGTCAAGTTACTGAGGCGACCAGAGAACCCGGTTAGGTTCATTTCACCTAATTTCTGCTTGGTTATCATCCTGCAGCCCTACGGATCCACGTCAGCGAACCCACCATACACATCCTGCAGAGGACAGACTGCAAGTTCGAGTACGAGATCAGAGGAGAAACGTACCTGAAGGTAAACACTGGCCTCTTCATCAAATGCAGTGAAGCAGTCGGTGCAGCTGGGAGAGGTTTCAGACAAACTCTGGTTCCATAAGTCCTAACTGGGAATAAATATGTCTGCTTCTGTCCTCAGGGTAAAGGTACAGAGACGACCTACTGGTTGATGGGAGAAACTGGGGTAGACTACGACCTACCTACTCCACCCACAACGTGAGCAAACAGACACAGAGGACCTAAAAAGTTTACACACCCCTGTCAAAGTGCCATGAAGATAAATCATTTCAAAACTTTTTGAACCCCAGTAGCCTTGCTGGGAACCCTGGTTCAGGTGAACACATACTGAGAGAAGTTCAGTTGAAGGAAAAGAGGGGGTTCGAATCAGAACCAGTTTATATCCAGAATGTACGGAGCCTGCAAAGACCTGTACAAGTCCTAGATGGAGGGAAGGTCAGACCTGATGATCCTCTCTGATTGTTCACGGACACCGACCCAATCTCTGGCAATGAAGCTGGATACTGCTGTGGAATATGTTCAGGGAGAAAAGCTAGGCAGTTCACTTTTATGCTGCTCTTTCAGCAAATGAAATTCCTGCAAATCAAAAGTGAAATGTAAGATTTCCTCAACTGATATGGTATTACCATGGAATAAAATAACCCTTCATTTGTCCCTCGGTGGGGACATTCCAGGGTATCAGCCTCCTCTCTCACACAGTGGGACATCACCTCTGCTTCTAATTTAAAATTGGTACTTCCAGGTCAAAGTTCACCAATCTCTGATCGATGCTTTATAATGTCCCCTCCCCCCTTGCAGAGAGAATGTCCAGCGCCTGCAGCAAGATCTCGCCCACATGATCCTGGCATGTCTGGAGCGTCGCAAACGAGGCTCCGTGCGGAGGAGGAAGGTGCATACAGGTGCGGATGAAGATGACAAAGGCCGGGAATCTGAGGTGGATTCTGAAGACGGACACCCTGAGTATCTGCAACTGGCCACCGTGGACAACACCCTCAGCACCTTCCTGTAAACCGATGCAGTCTCAGCTTTGTGATGTTGGACTACTCAAACTAAAGCAAGAAGTGAGCCTGGAGGAGAAGAATGGAGGAACCAAGATGGTGGACATTTTTTAAATTAGTTATTTTAAGAGCTTAAAGCCTTTAATGAGCAGGTGAAGGTTAATATTAATCATTAGATGCTGTTTCCTGCATGTGAACATTTTATAAAATGTTTAAGAATTGAGGCTTAACTGCCTATATTCTTCTATTTTTGTACGTTAACTGCTCTCCTTTTACATCAATGCATCTTTAATGACTATTGTGATAACAGCCTTTCTCAGTCGGACTGTTGGATCTTTGTAACGGGAGGAAATGATTAAAAAAAACATTCGTCTTAAACCAAAGAAATCTTTATTTTTGTAGGCAACAGTAACAATCAGACAGTAAATAAAAAAAAGAGCTAACTTCCTGTTGTGCTGGAAGATATTCAGATCCTGATGAAACACAGCACATTAAAACACAGCGTTACCTAAAGCCAGTACAGGTTTATCAGAGGGGTACATTTTATGTGTCACATTGCTTCAGAGAAATAAAATGCATCCCGGCCCTGAAGGGACCAGATCAAACAAAGTCCCGCATCGAGATAGAGGTCTAGACTGATACATCAGGTGGGTTTTTCTGCACAGTAGTGCAACACTAGGTGGACCTTTCTGCTTCAGATGTTAAATGAAAACATGGTGAAACAGCAGAAACCACCAAACAGAAATTATGCCGACAACGTGTCCATCCAAAGTAATACGACATGCAACGAGAGGTTTGTAAAATTAGAGGTGCATCTCAATAAATGAGATCATCGAAAAGATGTTTTAGTAATTTAATTAAAAAAGGGAAACATATATAGATTCAGGTTCTGGAGTCCCAGCCTTTGATAGCAACCTTCAGCTTGTTAGGACTTCTACCAAACGTTTTCCTTCCACTGAATTTTCCTTGAATGAGCTTGGATACAGCACTGCGAACTGCCAGCTTCTTTAAGATCTCCTTTGACTTACCTTTATGGAGGGTGTTAGTGACACCTGCTGGACAAAAGCCGGTACTGCCCATGAGTATACAGGCCCTAACAGAATATTTCTCTATTCTAGACTCTTTATTTTATGTGGAACTGTAAGCTAGAACCATCAAGAGTAACCAAAATAAACCCTGTGTGCCATTTAGTTACTGAAATAAATTAACTTCATGCTGATGGTCTAATTTATTGAGCTGCACCAGTAAAGTCCAGAGGAGAAAGAACATACAGGTAAACTTAAACTAATAAGAAAACCTGATGGTTCTCATTCATACAGACTGTTGTTTTAAAGTAGAAAAACGGCTCATATAAAGACCACACTCATCCACACAAAGATTAAAAAAAATAAAATATATTAACAAAAATAAAGTCGTCATGCACCCATTTCATCCAAATAATAAGAGAAGTAACAAATCCTGCCAGACTGGAAAATGATTCATTCAACTATGAACATGTTGGGCCAGTCTTCCTGCTTTAACTCAAGGCACTGAGCGATCCAAATTAGAAAGACTGGACATAACAAAGATGGCCGCACCTCTGTCATCCTGTCACGCTTTAGGGATGCACCGATAGGAAGACTTGGGCCAATATCGATATCTGATATTAACACCACATTTTCCTACCATTTCAACATAGTGAAAAAACGATCGCACTGCTGACATTACTTCTCTGCTTCATTTAAACTACCCACAATACTGTGCTGCACCACTGTCACATGGCCAGACAAAAACCACATGGCCGACCTCCTCAGGTCAGTCGGTGCGACAGCAGGAGGTCAAAGATTGATCGGCTGATACCGATGTCAATGCTGACATATGTGCCCCCTTACTAACGATTATCATCTGCACGTTCTTAAAGTATAAATCAACTATTCTAACATCTACTGGTTTAAGGATCCTACAGATACTGGAGCTCTGCTTCTAGTTTTACACACAACTGATCTACAGACAAACACGAAGACATGATTTGAAGTCTGGATTGTCTCTAATTGGTACCTTAACTGCCTGCAGTGGTCTGTAGGTGCAACAGCAGGAGATCACATAACACCTAACAAGACGTCTGAGGAGCAGAGATGATCTCCTTCTGCTGTGGGTTTTAAAACATCCCTTGTTTGCTTCCAGCAGCCTAGACCTTCCTGTTCTTTATTCAATATACATTTTGTTCAGTTATGATGATGTTTCTAGATTTCCCTTTGAACTTTGGCAAAAGTTAGGCTTAAAAAAACATACCATAATTATTGGCATCGCTGGTAAAGATGTGAACTTAAGCCTTAAAAGTCAGACTAGTTGTGAGGAAGACCATGAGTCTGATCACTGTCAGTCCAGGGTACAGCAGCCCAAAGAGACATGAGGGTGCTGCCACTCGTATCGTCATGACGAAAGGGGCGGGTGTTGGAAGGTGTTACAATCAGGTAGATGCAACCTCAGGGAAACTGAAAACTGTACAATATTTTCTTATTTATCATTAATGTTGAGGCGGGGTGTGTGAAAACTGAGGAGAAAGCCTGTGGTTCAGTAGCTGAAATGTTTCACACACCTGTCAGTTCTTCTTGTACTTTTACAGGTTTTTTCTGTCCAATTTCAACCCCAGGTAGGAGCCAAATGAACAAGTTAAAAGCAGGTGTACTTACTTTTCTATCGTGACTGTATTTGGTGTAGCATGAATAAAAATAGGGAAGTTCTGCTTCATCCCTGGGTGGAGTGAAGATGGAGACAACTGACAGATGCCACAGTAGGAAGAGTCATGATGCAGATGCTGCTCAATCCTTCACACTGTCAGTCACTCCTCAGCGGCACCGAACCAGCCTCTCAGTGAGCTCTCTGAGGGCAGAGGTCCGATTCTGTCACCTCAGGGTTCTGCACTTGGGTTTAGCCAGCTGTCATGTGAATCTTTGGTTCTGATTTACTAAGCCCCATTACTGCCCTTTGGCTAGCTACATAAAATTACACAGAAAATGTTTTGAAGCATATTGCTACAGCTGATCCAGTTCATATAGAAGTTCTGATGACAGCCAGGTGATGGAACCAATGGAGGTACCACTCCTAGGGCGTCCCGAGGTTCTACATGCGGGACCCGTGGATCTGGAAAAGCTGTAAACCAAAACAAAAACAAACATTAGGTTCTGCTACAGCGACATTGTTACCACGGCGATGGGACAGAACCATCTGATCCGCTCTGAGCTGTGGTGTGGCTGCAATGACTGGGATGATGATGATGGTGATGACTGCATGACATCTCATGTGTGTAGATGTTCATGTCACTGGGTGTGTTTGCAGACTGAGCTCTACCACATGAGCTGCAGCGAAACGTCGGGGATGCTTCATGTCACAGAATCACTTTACAACCACAGACCTACCACACTTTTTCCTTCCACTCAACTTTCTATGAATATGACTGAACACAGCTCTCTGTGAACAACCAGCTTCTTTAGCAATGAGCTTTAGAGTCTCATTCTCCCTGTGAAAGAGCAGTCTGAGTTTGGAGTTAATTAGCTGGTATGGGGGCGGGACACCATGAGTTTTCAGTATTTCATTTTTTCACAATATTCTAATTTTCTGAGACACTGAATTTTAGGTTTTCATTCTCTGGAAGCCAGAATCATCAAAACTTCAAGAAATTAAGGCTGAAATACAGGGGTTGGACAATGAAAGTGAAACACCTGGTTTTAGACCACAATAATTTATTAGTATGGTGTAGGGCCTCCTTTTGCAGCCAATACAGCATCAATTCATCTTGGGAATGACATATACAAGTCCTGCACAGTGGTCAGAGGGATTTTAAGCCATTCTTCTTGCAGGATAGTGGCCAGGTCACTACGTGATACTGGTGGAGGAAAATGTTTCCTGACTCGCTCCTCCAAAACACCCCAAAGTGGCTCAATAATATTTAGATCTGGTGACTGTGCAGGCCATGGGAGATGTTCAACTTCACCGAACATCCCTTTCAGACAGCTTCCTCTTGCGTCCACAGTTAATCCTGTTGGATGTGGTTCGTCCTTCTTGGTGGTATGCTGACATTACCTTGGATACCGTGGCTCTTGATACATCACAAAGACTTGCTGTCTTGGTCACAGATGCGCCAGCAAGACGTGCACCAACAATTTGTCCTCTTTTGAACTCTGGTATGTCACCCATAATGTTGTGTGCATTTCAATATTTTGATCAAAACTGTGCTCTTACCCTGCTAATTGAACCTTCACACTCTGCTCTTACTGGTGCAATGTGCAATCAATGAAGACTGGCTACCAGGCTGGTCCAATTTAGCCATGAAACCTCCCACACTAAAATGACAGGTGTTTCAGTTTCATTGTCCAACCTCTGTATGTCACTTTATGTCTGATGGATCTATATAATTTATCAATTTCACTTTCTGAAATGAGGGACAGAAATATTGAACTTTTTCACGATTCTAAACTGTTGGTGCTGTACTTGTAAGTGATCCAAGGCAGCAGTAAACCACTCCAGACCCCACATAGTTCAACTCTAACATAAAGCCGTCTTACTTGCTGTAGTTGCGCTGACATGGTTTGTCTAATTAGCATTTTATTGGTACCTGATTACCTGAATGAGCTCAGCTAAAGTTCATCGCTGTGCCATGAAACTGCCCCGTGTTTCTGCAGAGTACAAAACACACAATAACCCAGCAGATCTACCCAGTAACATCCTCTATACGGTTTCTCACCCATTCCTGCCTCCCTTTGGAACAAAGAAACAAGACTCCCTCATTCTCTAAGCCACTCATTCGGTCTGGTTTCTCTCTCTCCCTCTTCTTCCTCCTCTTCCTCCTTCGCTGCCTCCTCCTCTTGCATCTCTGGCGGCTTGATTCAGTATGAGTGAAGGAAGAGGAAACACAAAGGAGAGAAAGGAAAGAAAAAAGCGAGACAAAAAATAAAAATGTAAATGCTGATGAGTGTCAGAAGGGAGTGGGATGCTGAGAGACAAGTACAGAAAGATCTGCATCAACACATCCTTGTGAAAGATGGAGAGGAAGATGGTCGGTGGTAGCAGGAAGGAGAAGCAGGGCTGTGAGGATGATGCAGCGAATGACATTTTGAGGAGTGACATTTGCAGCGTTTGATTCATGGTACAGGATCAAAGCCACTCATCTACTCCAGTTGGAGAAGGGCTTTCTTCTCTCTCCTGCATCCATCGTTACAACATAAACACGCGTGGACCAGGACAACTGTCTACCACAAGACTTTCATCAGCAGCTTCAGAGCCTTCAGGCTGTGTTGCAATCTGTCACCTTGGTTTTGTGGCTCTGCTCTGTTCCCAGGCCAGATCCAGACGTGTGAAGCTCCTTCGATACGACGCACAGGAACTCAGCCTGGTCCTCTGTCCCGTAGCTGTACGAGGAGCCGATGTTCACCATCTAGAAGAGGAGCAAGGAGCACAGAAGACAGAGACAGACACAGAGACATTGTAGTTGTCAGGGAGGGTTACGACTTGGGCGGCACAGAAAACATGTGCGGAGATCTGCTGACAGAGAAGAGATCCTCCTTGGTGCTCATGCAAGGTTGAGTTTTAGGGAGGCTGGGAATCAAAATGAAAGCAGCTGTGAGCTCAGCAGCTGCGCCGTTCAGTCAAATCAAGGTTCTGGTAGCAGCAGCGCAGCATGCAGTGGAGCTGGGAGGCGAAGCAACAAGACAGAGACTTTTTAACCTACAGCTGGTCTATTTAGGAGCAAAGCCCAGAAGATCTGGACTGGTTCTCAGAAGATACAATTACAGACAAACACTGGTTCCAGGAACCCAAAAGAGCTCAGTCCAGGTTTGACCTTATTAAACTCTCCACACATCTCAATCTGATGGATTTCTCTGGTGTTTAGAGATTCGTCCACTTGTCCGGTTCTGGACACCAGAGAGAAGCTGATTTGTTTATGATGCAAAAACCAACTTTTAAATCTGAACATCGTTGGTCTTCTTTCAGTTTCTCCCTTTCAGGAGTTGCCACAGCAAGTCATCTTTCTCCATCTAATCTTCTGCATCTCCTTCTCTCACACCCACTACCTTCATGTCCTGTTTCTGTTCATCCATAAAGACTCTTCTCTGGTCTTTCTCTAGGCCTCCGTCCGTGCAGTTCCAGCCTCAGCATCCTTCTACTGATGAACTCACCATCCCTCATCTTCAAGTCCAACCCATCTCAGTCTGGCCTCTCTGGCTTTATCTACAACACATCTATCCTGAGATGTTCCTCTGATGTCCTCTTTCCTGATCCTGTCTCTAATCCCTCCCAGACAGAACCTCAACATCTTCATCTTTTTTGGCAAAAAGTAAACTATAAGCTGGAACGCATGAAGGTACAACACCGTGTTAAAGTATTCATACCCCTGCAGCCAGAAACCTCTGTGTATTTTATTGGGATTTTATGTGAAAGACCTACAAGCCTGTAGATGTTTAAGGCTGGTAGAGACTGGAGCTAGACCTGCAGAAGAAAGGTGATTCTACAAAGTAATGACTCAAGTGGCTCAATACTAATATATGCCACAGTTTAAAGGTCTTTAAAGATTTTAAAAGTATAAATAATTTTCATTCCACTTCGCATTTAGTTTATGTGCTACAATCAGTCACATAAAATCCCACTATCTTTCTTTCCTTTTGCTAAGAACAATAAAAACATTAAATAAACAGAAAAACCTCCCCTACAGAAAGCCAGTAAGGCACTCCACACCAAATTAATGCCAGACTGGCTGCTAATACAGACACAGCGTTAACTACGGCCTTCTTGTTTTTAATCATCAGTCTAAAGAGGGGTTTGGGGTTTCCAGTGATACCACATATAAGCAGAGTGTGAGTGGTAGCCCTGTGGTCATAAAATGCTGTATTTATGGCAAGCCATTTGTATATTTATTCAGAATCCTTCATTTCAGGTCATTTACATCAACCATTTACAACCTCTTTTAGAGTTAAATTTGCCATCAGTTCCACCAGAGAATGAACATCACTAGGTTCTTACCTAGCGTCACCTAGTGTTCAAACACCATCACACCAGGGTAAACCATTATGAAACGCTTTTTGCCAACAGAACTAAAGTAGACTACCTGTAGTTACACCTCACATGGACTCACAGGAGCAACCCTCAGTTACTGAATCATCAATTTTCTTTCCCATCTTAAGTTTAAGGGGTGCAGAAAGCAGGGTTAAGGTCAGGGGATCAGACCAAGGGTCAAAACTGAAGGGTCAGCAGCAGCGTGAGTCCAACCCACAGTCCAGAGCAGTCCAGTGCGGGGCTTTCTGCAGGTGCGCACGCTGACCTGCTCAAACTTCCAGCCGTCCGACATGGTGGAGACCATCTGGGTTAGCTCCTCCTCCTGGCACTGCAGCACTCTGTAGACGTGCTTGGGTGGTACCTGCTGGGGGAGAGACAGCAAACAGGGGAGGACACCGATTAGGTCCAATGAGATAAAGAATGCAGAAAACATGTACATCATAACAGACTGTAGTCATTTTACACCCCATGACTAAATGCAGCCGAGGCAGGATCTTAAGACCTAAAACAACAGCTTCCTTGCTCCATGAACCTAAATTAAGCAGAGTTCATGAGCAGCCATTAAACACAGATAATCTAAAGTGACTAAAATCCTTCAATTTTCATATTTTTGCATCATATTTATCCCGAGGCAGAGCGGAGCAGTGAGTCAGTTACAGAGGAAGTGGGCGAACGTTTCAGAGGCATTATATAAGGAAACAGAAATAACTCCAAAAGAAGAGATTGTTTGTATGTGAAAATCTAACATTGTATAACAGCTAAATATTAAGAAGCCATTTATTCTTTATGTGATCTGTAATTTAGGATTTATTTTTTGCTACGGGTGTCATGAGATGTGATGTAGATGGGGTGACAGCACAGATTTTACCTGAATAAGGTTTCTACACATTGTTCATTACAAAACTTTTCCAGACTCCAGCTTCTAGACATCATCATGCAGCTTTTATAATAGGGATGCACCGATATGAACATTTGGGCCAATACCGATATCTGATATTTATATTGCTGTTAATGCCAATAATCAATACTTACTGTTAGGGTTTGAAAACTTTTGTATTGTTTATCACTCATGTCTGCTCTAAGTGCTTTTCCCTCCTACAGGCCATAGAAAGGGATATATGGGAGGCAGTGAGTTATGACTACCAAGTCCTCACTCCCTCTCTGTTTAAGATCAAGACACATGAACCCTAACCTTTTTGCCCCCCCCCCTTTGGTACCATTATTTTGTTTGAAAATAATTAGGTATAATTTGTTTGGCATTTTAGACCCAGTTTAAAAACCAACAGTCCAGTTCAACCAGAATTTGTAGTTCAAACAGGTATTAAATGGTCCGTTTATTGATTTCTGAATGAGTTTGCCAGAGTAAGCCAGTAAAAGTGAAGGATAAAATGTTAAAATCACGGTTGGATTTGGCAAATCAAAGATAAAGTGTGTTAATTTAAAATAACTCCACGTGAAAACCTCTGCATTTACAAAGCCTTATTTGACTTTAGTTCTTTAGAAAATGAAAAAAGAAAAACATGTCAGGAAAATCCAACCTTATCCAGACCGGGAAAAAAATAAAAGTAAAATCCAGAGTTTTCAAGACTGTATAGGAACCACGTTTGTACCTAAACCTGGTTTATTTACATTGGTCATAAATGTACGGGTTCAGATAAAACAACATGGTGCTGATGAAAGATGAAACCATTTAACCTTTGCATGAACACATGGGATAATACAGAAGAAACAAGCTAACATTTAGCAGCAGTTTTAAGTGGTTTTTCACAGGATGCTCCACCGTTTTGCTTTTCTGCTCTTTATAAAATTGAAAAAGCTGATATTACATGGATATTTAGTCATTTATCTGGTGGAGTAGCTAGCCTGCAGCCAGCTGCTTTACAGAAGAACCAAACATAGCTTGCAGACTACAGTTTTAAAACAGAGTAACATTAACCAGAGTGATGTGTGGTTCTCCTTTAGCATCATGACAAACTGGGTTTTTAGACCAAAAATATTTCCAAGCAATCAAACAGCAGCACTGCATTCCTGCATATAGACTGATTAAACTATGGTCAGTGTGAGCTTTCTCTGGCATCTCATTACACCCGTTGGAACAGTATGACGGGAAATCTTTGTGTTTTTGAGAACATAGTTTGTTAAACTCTTTGTACACTTATTTCACACAGTAATTAATGAACAATGCCTAATAACATAATGCATTTTTACAAAGTAGCCTGTTAATATTTAGACAACGGTGCATCTTTCTTATGTTTTAATGACTTATAGGTTAGAGGTAAACGGCTGAAGATGAAACCTGTTCTTCTCACCTTGGCCCAGAAGGTGGACTGGACTGAAAATTAACATAAAAGCTGAAGACTTCTTACTCATAAATACTTTAAATATTAGAAGAAAATCTGGATTCTTCAGAGCCAAAATATGCAGAAATGAGCTTGGACACTAAACCCTTTGCACTCAGATTGTGGTGTGAACTTACCTGTGTGGCCTTTGAGTCCCTCTCTATGATCCTCTCCTTGATCAGCTTGATCAGCGGGGTGATGTTGTAAAACTCTGCCTCCTCCAGGACACCTTGAAATCAGGGAATAAAATCTGTGATGCATTGTAATCCCTGCATGCCAGATAAATTCACTTGCCTCTAGACTTTCGTACAAACAGATTAATGCAAAATAAATATTATTTGAATGTTAATTTCTCTGCATAAAATTACAAAAACAATCTAAAACATTTTCACCAAAACACCATCATGTATTTCAACTCTAACTGTACCTTTTTCTACTATAATCTCAGTATTGTTTCTTATTTCTGTCTTTTCTCCTGCAGCTGATGGTTTAACAACTGTTCATGACATTAATATTAGCATTGTCTTAAATAAGTATCTATAGCTTTCAGGTAGATGGGTTTTAGCATCTCTACTCATTTTTATTTTTCAAGCAATTTCAACAACAACCTGAGGAGCAATAGAAGCTGTCTCATTCAGATAATCTCATTGTTTTCCAATTAAAGAAGCACCATTAATTTTCACCATGTTGTTATGTTCATTCTGTTAAGTATCTGCTAAAGCGTCCAATGCAGCTGCAGAATTAAATATGCACATAAACCTGCCTAAAACGTACGGCTGTAGGCGTTAATATTTACATTTCCAATGAACATTAGAGCTCTGAGATATCAGAAAAACATTTAAATACTATTGCTCATATCGATTACAATTAGCCCACTTTCCTTCATCACAATGTCCCCACCACACACGCCACTAAAACTATTCATCTAGTGTGAGCATCGAGGGCAGCGGATGTCTTCCAAAGATAATACCGATATGCAGAATTTGCATGCATGACACTTTTAAATATAGGTTTACCAGGTATTGCATCAAAGTGGTCCTTTCCATTTGCAGAATTGCACACGCTGATATTGTGATGACGATTGTGATTCAATATATTGTGTAGCTCCAATGCAAATCTCTGCATCTTTTTATTTATTATAGAAAACACTGAAGCAGCAAGGATCATAGTCCTGCTGCTGCATGATACACCATCCTGGGATATAGTCGGTTTAAATCAGCTTCAAGTTTGAGCCTGATTAGTTTTGATTGATTAGTTGGATTGTGGGACAGAAAATAGACACACATTCTCTAGATTAATTGAAAAGAGTGCATCATATTTAGGAAATATAGTAATTTTTCCAGATACATATTTTTAGTCTTGTCAACAGCTTCCGCTCCAGCCCAACAAAATAATCATCCCACATCCTTAAGACATCTGAAAAAAGTTGAAGGTGTGAGACCTTCCTCTGCGAGCTCCTTGTTGTAAACCAGTTTGCCGTGCCGCAAGTAGTTCAGGATGGGACCAAAGTAGGTGGGGTCTCTGTCGATGACGTAGGCTCCGGTCTCATCCTGTAACAAACAGAGAGGAAGAGACAGACATGAAAAACGTAACCTGTTACTCCGTTATCACATCAGATACAGGGTTCCTGCTCATTGCTAGGACCAAACATTTACTGGAAGGAAGCAAGGAGGGATGGATGGATGGAGGGAGGGAGGGATGGAGGGAGGGAGGGAGGGATGGATGGATGGAGGGATGGATGGAGGGAGGGAGGGATGGATGGAGGGATGGATGGAGGGATGGATGGAGGGAGGGATGGAGGGAGGGAGGGAGGGAGGGATGGATGGAGGGATGGATGGAGGGAGGGAGGGATGGATGGAGGGAGGGAGGGATGGAGGGAGGGAGGGATGGATGGATGGATGGAGGGATGGATGGAGGGAGGGAGGGAGGGAGGGAGGGATGGATGGAGGGAGGGATGGAGGGAGGGAGGGAGGGATGGATGGAGGGATGGATGGAGGGAGGGAGGGATGGATGGAGGGAGGGAGGGATGGAGGGAGGGAGGGAGGGATGGATGGATGGATGGAGGGATGGATGGAGGGAGGGATGGATGGAGGGAGGGATGGAGGGAGGGAGGGAGGGAGGGAGGGAGGGATGGATGGAGGGAGGGATGGAGGGAGGGATGGATGGAGGGAGGGAGGGATGGAGGGATGGATGGATGGAGGGAGGGATGGATGGAGGGATGGATGGAGGGAGGGATGGAGGGAGGGAGGGAGGGAGGGAGGGAGGGAGGGATGGATGGAGGGAGGGAGGGATGGATGGAGGGAGGGAGGGAATGGAGGGATGGATGGATGGGGGAGGGATGGATGGAGGGATGGATGGAGGGAGGGATGGATGGAGGGAGGGATGGATGGAGGGATGGATGGAGGGAGGGATGGATGGAGGGATGGAGGGAGGGAGGGATGGATGGAGGGATGGATGGAGGGAGGGATGGATGGAGGGAGGGTGGATGGAGGGATGGATGGAGGGAGGGATGGATGGAGGGATGGAGGGATGGATGGAGGGAGGGATGGATGGAGGGATGGATGGAGGGAGGGATGGATGGAGGGATGGAGGGATGGATGGAGGAAGGGAGGGAGGGCTGGATGGAGGAAGGGAGGGAGGGCTGGATGGATGGAGGGATGGATGGAGGGAGGGACGGAGGTATG